>NC_051059.1:24123932-24477651 GCF_904848185.1 Acanthopagrus latus
ATATATATATATATATATATATATATATATATATATATATATATATATAATATATTAAGTGTTAAAATAAATTGTTTCAAATACGTTACTTTTAATCATTAATTGTCTTGTTCTGAGATTTCTCTATTAAAATCATGTGTAAATATATGCAATAATTAAGATGATATGAATATTGATAAATGTATACTCAAATGTGTTAAAATGTATGTTTTGGTGTTATTTCGTTTTTTAAAACACAATGAATGCATTCATCACTTAATTGGGTATTTACATGAGAGATTACAGAGTTTAAAATCTAGGAGTCAAAATGAACACTTATGGCCGTTCTAGTAGTGGAATTCCGTCCGTTCTAATGTCTACTTAAGGCTTCGTTGTGGACGAGAGCCCTGCGAGAGTCCTGCTTCGCAACAGGCTGCAAGGAGAGCACCTGGCTGCCTGCCTGAGGGTCTCCATCAATGGGCCGTGTCCAGAGAAATTTGACTACCAAAGGGCATTAGAAGTGTTTTTTTCAAAACCCAGGAAAATTCAATGTCCAAATTCAGGGTGCAAAGTTTGCAAATAGGAGTGTTGTATAAATGTGTATTTTGGATGTTTTCTTTCAACTAGTCTGAAAGAAGACAAGTTATGGAAGCAAAATAGGCCAAAATGTTTTTGCCTGCCAAAATGTTGATGTACCCTCCGAATCCATTTTATTTTTTATTACAATTTAGCTTACAGTTTAATTATTTATTATTTTATCTGGTAAAGGTAAACACTTTTGCTTTATTTCTTTGATGGCTCAGATGTATGTGATATTTGATTTTGTGTTTTCACTATTAGTATCTATACAACCAATGTGTTTGTGATTAAATTGTGTACAAGAGCACACAGTTCCTCATAGATCTAGCCTCTTAATTTTGCTTTCAAAGTGCACCAGATTGATGCATTCAACTTTAAAATGTTAAAAAAAAATCTGAAAAACTTAGCGTAAAATTCAACTTAAAATGGTTTGATGATGACTGAAGGCACCAAAATGCAAAACATCATCAAGTTTCCATCAAGGTTCACTTGACTTCACAGCTGAACAATCACTTTGAAATACAAAATACACTTTCCATGAACCCAAACTTTCAGTTTTTGTTTGAAATGGAGCCAAGCACACCAGATTCTATGAGCAGAACACCAAATCTACTTTCACTGTTTATAAGATTCAACAAAGAGCCATGTCCTCTTTGTACAGATGACAGGCTTTGTGTCAAACACATACAAGTGGTTGCTTGGCAATAAGACTGTGAAGGCCAGTCTTCACCTCGAGTGTATCTAAAAGAAATCTGACTTTGCAGTAAACACTGCTGCTGAATGGATAATATCTGACTCAGAGTCAAAGCACAAAGGAATGTATACGTACATTGTGTACTCAGGAACGCTGTGGTAACACCTACACAGCAATCCTTATTTAGCATTAAATGATTAAGAATTTTAATGACAAGGTGTTCAGCAGTGCTGCGACGCAGAAATCAACATGCCCCCCTGAAATAAAACAAGTCTGAGCAGAAAATTAAGAACATCACTCTACTAGACCACTAAGACAGATGCTGACCAAACTGCTCTGCTACAGCTACACAATGATGAACACACACAAACCTGTGCCATTTTAAGAAAATAAAAAAACACAGCTGGGCCAGTCTGCAGACTCACAGTCATAACAAAACAAAACAAAACAAAACAAAACCGGGCTTGCACTGAAGGAAACTGTAAATATGTTGCTGGGAAAAAAAAGAAAACAATAATGTAATGTAATGAGACAGTGGGGGAAAAGCGAGATAACCATGTAAAAACAAATGTAATGTGCAAGTAAGAACTTGACCAAGACTTCCCACAATCCACAGGAACTGTAGTATTCCAAAACGTAATAGTACAAATAGATATACATATTCCTGATGTCAGAGGAAACATCAGAATTGGCCATAAATGAACATTTCTGCTGATACGACTGATATGAAACAGGGATGCTTTGACCGAGTAGTTTTTGTATTTTGCCCGGTGAGTGTACATTTGTGTACGTTTTAAAGTACACTGTACATTTACACCTGTGTGCCGTCAAAATTAGAGCAGGCATACAAATGTAAGCTCCACTGCAGGAGAGACTGTATCCATAACGGCCAAAATGAGAAAAATGGAAAATATCAGCATAGTGGTTATTTGTAGGGATGCACGATACTGGATTTTTGCAATGCCATCTATAAAAAGGATGACACTGTACGAAACATAAATTACATCTTGGACGCAAAAAACCCTGCACTGTCAACTTTAGTAATGGCGACTTGTTCGTAATTCAACACTTGACTAGAAAACTTGCCATTTCAATGCGAATATGGTCAATTTATAATTCTATTAATGTCAAGTTTTTAAATTACAAGTTTAACCGACTAGAAGATGTTAACATTTATTGGACTAGTCGACTGATCGCGCACATCACGAGTCGAAACTCATAAACCTGATGCAGTTTCTCTCTCTACAGAAGATATGATATTTATTCCACTACACGGGGCTAATGGCCCATAGTTATCAGGAATAAATAGGTGCTTTAACAGCCCACCCAGCATCTGTTGGATCTCAAGGTTAGGGACACACTAGATGATTATCAGGCATAATTACGGCAGATTTGCACTTCAGACAACTGAAAGCACGAGGAGCGACTGGAGCGAACACACAATAGAATATCTGGCTGTTTTTTTGTGTGGTCTTTGGTACATTCAGTCCCACCCAGCCCAATGAACCATGTACTGACCTGACACTTTATCAGGTTATTTAATGGAGTCTGCATTTGTGTGTATATAAAAGCTAAACTATGCACACCGACAGTTTCTGCAGGTCAAAGATACATCAGTATCATTTTAGCTGAAGCATAAAATGTGACTCTCTGCCCTTCACTAATGGTTTCGTCAGCGTGAGCATATTTCTGACTCAAGAGACGGAACAATATAAAAGCCATCCTCTTACTTTGCTTTAGTCTTTGAGATTCTCGAGCCTTAGTGACCGGTCAAACATTCTTCAACCCACGTCTGTCTGAATCAAAGCAATGCTTTTCTTTTCTGGATCCCAACACCTGCCTCAAAACTCACAGCCAGCACTGTGTTTGCGTTTTACATCAGCAGCGACTCACAGCAGGAACTCATGCCACATCTGTTGAAATCTAATTTACCTGCCTTCCATCAGACATGCACAGCTAGTGTACCATCAAATAGCAACCAATGCACAGACCAAGGTATGTGATGCTCATCTGTGAGACGATAACCTCTGGACCAGATTTGGTTAAAGCAAATTCCTCTCATAGCGAGCTACAATGAAGGCAGCCGGGTGCGACAGATGGGATACATGATTACTGAATATAACTTAAAGCTCACAAGGGGGATTATAGACAATTTTTTTTTGAAGATTTTCCATTTTAAAATCTCAATATTCTTGTTTCTTTACTGGAGTTACAGGTTTTGCTTTTCTGTTGTCGCCTTGAAAAATAACAGCTGCATACACTACACAACAGACAAACATTTGTTCTATTTTTTTAGATATTTTTCTATAAACACCAACCTTTCCAGACCTGGAATTGATCGATACTGCCTTTTTCATCACACGTCTCAGACTGTGTCTAGACCTTTTAGGAGACCCTGGAATTAGTCAGACAGCAATTTGGCCGAACCAAACATTTGTCGTTGCAGCTCTCGACTGATAACGGTGTCTCTGTTTAGGGTACTGCAAATTGCTTTCCTCAGAGAAACAATCACAGAGACCACTTGTGACACAGACATGGTTACTGAAACTAAGCAATCGAACAAACTCATTTTCTTTGATATCATTACTGAATGAGGCAATCTCACAAACTCATTTACTCTGACAACCACATGACGACTCAGTAAAAGCTCATAACACACACACACACACACACACACACACACACAATACATTACATACATATACATTAAATGGATGAATAACTGTCAAAAAACAGAACCACCTTTATAATCAGCAGACATAGAAAGGAAGCAAAATCCTTTTTACACAACCAACATACCCAAGTTCATATATTCACTTTAAATGCCACATGTGTTTAAATGTCATTTCAGTCATGGGAGTTCTGTGAGAAACTTCTGCACTCTAAAACTGAGTATCAGGTCTAAAATGATGTTTCGAATAAAAACAAAATATACATCTAAAAAAAAAAAGGTTCACTAATGTGAAATATTCAACTAATTGCCACTTCATTTTGATCAACAACACCCCAGTGTCATTAAATGCATTCATTATAATTGAGGGAAATGCTATTACGATCTAATGAGACAAACCGAGGTCCTTAATCTACTGCATCAAACTCATTTTCTCTGCTTTCTGCATCGCATATTTGCCATTAGAGAAGCCCACTTACGCTGTATGTGAATTAGCTGCTTTGGCATCTTGTAGTCCCCAGGGTAGAGGGATTCGTAGTAGGTGATGTTGCTCTCTGCCTCGGGGACCGGGATGACCATGTTGTCCCGCTTCTCGCCATATACCTGCTGCGCCGAGATGGCCCGCTGGAGATGGTGTTCCTACAGAGACACAGACGGAGGTAAGATGTCTGGAAACACTGAGGATGGATGTACTTCATGTTACTAGAGATTAGATCAAAACTGGGTGGTTGCATACCACCAAGACGAAAGAAATTAGAAACCATCAAAGCTGGTGCCAAACAGATGAACGACTTTGTAGAACAATTTTAACTGAAAAAAAGGAAATAAAAATAGCTTACAGCTGATGTGACATGGTACAGTTTTCTACAGCCTAGCTGAAGCAGACACACTTGGACCAAAAATTACAATTTACAGAAAATTGTTGGTTTGCCTCTGATCTTTGAAGAGCTCTCAAAGAATCCAAGTTGCAAGAGAAGGAATCGGTATCATTGTTAGGGGTGCAACTGATTATTTTCATTTCCAATCTATCTGCAGATTTCTCTTTATCCGTCTATAAAATTGCCAAAACAAAGTAATGTCTTCAAATTATTTCATCAAACCAACAGTCCAAAAGCCAAAGACTCTGCTGGAACATCAACTCATTGATTAATCGACTTATTGCTGCCATGCTGGCCAATAGGCAACAAGATACTGAAACAAGGAAACGGCAAATTAGGTCTGACATCATTTACAAACGGTTTCAACATTAGTTTATCCACACACAAGGAAAAAGAAAAACAAATCTAATGGGTTAATTAAAAAGGAGAAATCACTATTTATTGATGCACCTTTATCAGGACCCACAAATATCGACATAAGTCTCTAAAAGTATGGATCAAGCTTGGCTGTACATCACCACAGATATGAGTGGATGTCAATAGTTGACAGCTGAGAATGGAGAAGTGATCTTTAAAGCATGAATGAAACGGCTTATGTCAATCACTGACTCAATGTGACTTAACTGATGCACTGATCCATTTATCTGTGTGCAGCAGCAGTTTCCTTTAAAGTGTTTTTTTTTTTTTTTTACCTCCAAGCCATTAGAACTGGCAGCCATTATCACTAACTCATTTCCATTTAAATTCTAATACAGTGAAAGCAAACACCAATGTGTTTTGACATTAAATTCAGCCATCAAAATATCCAGTAAAGAGTTGAGTTGACTGAACAAAAACGCAATAGCCAAACCTTCAAGAAGGGGCTGCAACAAACTGTTCAAACAGATCACAACTTTACACTCATGTGTGAAACTATTGTGACACGACAAACACACTCACACCCGAACTGAAACATGAGATCAAGCCTGGTAAACTTTGCCACGCTGGTGGGAAGAACAACAAGCTGACTCACGCAGTTACAAGCTAAATGTACACCTGCAAACTGAGTTGTGGGAGGAAACTGACGATTATCCAGTTACACATTAAGCAACATCTGGCACGCAGACAATGACAATCCAAGAAGAACACCATGTACAGGCACGAACAGGAATGCCAAGTGATACAAAGCCATATTACACTTTTAATTAAATCCACGCTGCAAGATAGACTTTTGAATATTGAATCTTTCACACAATGTTCATTTTACACCCAGAGCCCTAGACAATAACCTTAAATGTCTTTTTTTGGCCACAATCTAAAAGACATTCAGAAACCAGACTAGTCACATTTAGGATGGAATCTGAAAATTTGGGCTTTTCCTCTTTTAATCAAATTGTTGCAGCTCTATTTTGCACGAAATCCTAATGTTGGTTTTGGTGCTTTCAGCATGTCCCAATCATTCACACATTCCATTCAGTAGAAAAGCACAAATTCAAATCCACTGTCCCTTTCATACTCCTCTCTTCCATTCATTCTGTTCCTCTTTCCTCCATATCGAATAGAAAATGTCCAAGGCTTTTCCTTATTGTTGGACATTAATTTTATCACAATACCTCAGTGAGATCACTCATCTCCAAGCCCCAGAATACACCTGTAATGGCTATGAGAGGTTCAATCTGAACCTGCCATCAAATCAATATCTCAGGAGCACACACACAGGAGAAAACTTGTCACTGTTTTGTTTCTGACGCTGTCAGTTGGCCTTATCTACCCGCCACAAACGTGATGAGAGCTTGATGCTGCCAAGCCTGCTGAGGGCTAATGTGCCTGGAGGAAGGCAGACAGGCTGGATGGCTGACTAACTGGTTTGCTGGCAGGCTGCTCGTCTGAACCGTCCCAGTCAGTCGTAGTAGCAGAGCCTTTGGCCCAGAGCTGGGCACGGCGCCACTGGCAGGCAGTCTGTCAACAAGGCAGCGTGCTGCTGGCCTCGCACAGCAGCTCTCTGGAGGGAAGGTGTGTGTGTTTATTGTTTTCCCTGCGGCTGTCGGAGACACACGGGTAGTAGAGGGGGGGGGCAGGGACAGAGTATCTGAGCCTGGGTAAGGTAGAGGGAGTGAATGGTGAATGAGTCTACAATGTGTGTTTATGCTTAAAAGAAAAATGCACAACTGGTCTGTTATAGTTGCAGGAAAAGAAACTGACTTCTGCTTACTGCCAACAACAACCACAATAAATCAGCCATGGCACAGTCGCTGCTGTGCGACACATACACATCTTCAGATGAATAATATGGATGTTTTTTTTCAGACAATACAGATAACTGAGAATCCCTTTGCTTCTCATGGCCAACGCCGACAAAATAACTGACAATTTCACATTTCTGTATTTTAACAATGTCATGATAGCTGATGATAATGTTTTATTGTAATTCATTTCCCCTATTGTGGCAGGTAAGGAAAGGAGAACCCAACTGTTTGGAGGTCATTCAGCCCTTCATAACAGCATTCTGAAAGAGCACAAATTCAAATCATACAAATTTCTGGAACAACTTTTAATATAACCTTTTGCATGAAGAAGATTTTTTTGGAAAATAACCACTTCAAAAGACTTTTTAGTCCATTATACATCTATCTACTCAATTATGAGAATATTTCAGCGGTTAGATTGTCTTAAATACTCATGGCAGGGATGTCATGAGCCAATAACTCATGAACATGCCAGCACAAAACTGATGTGTCACATCAGATTGACATTAGCTACTGCCATCAGTTAACGTCGTCTTCTCCGTCACTAGTCAGCGATCATCGGCTGGTACTGATGTGCAGCCCTAAAATAATTACTGCTGAAGTGTTTCACGTAAAAGTAGGAAAAGAAGGTTACATCTTTTCCATCACAGTATTGGAAATTCCATGAAATTTCCACTGACAACCCATACAGATAAAATAACAATGGGATACCACTGTAACGCTTTTAGCCAACCAGATTAATCAAACCTCTGAATAATCAAGGTGTCTAATCAAACTGATGCCAACGTCCTGTAGATCTAACAAAACTGAAACAGATACCGTTGCCTAAACGATGTGACAAAATCCCCGAGGGCTGAAAACGTCAGTCAGCTCACAGCACATAATAATCAACACAAGTCAACAACTCCACAGTGCCGCAATCAATCTCTGCATGCAGTTGTGTTTCCATTAAGTTGCTGGAATATTTGGATCCACGCAAACAACTCAAAGATGGTTTTAATATTTGTATTAGCCATACATTACTACACTGTGTACCAATCCCATGTATTATTCCAAACCCACAGAACAGTATAGTGGCACTGTGCTCTGAGTCGTAAGTTTTAAACAGTATCATTGTTTAAATGCCATTTCAGAACAGTTGCTTGGCTGTCTGGCGTTGAGTGGGATCCCACTGAGCAGCCCCATTATAACAATATGGAATTTTCTACTTTAACATTTATATAAGCTGGTTTAAAGGTCATTTCTTCAGCTCAGCTGCATTTTATTTTAATGCAAGCCTCCCATGGCACCACATAATGGCCACTAGAAGAGGATGACTGCTTATTACAACGGCAACATAAGGACAGCTGACGGTTTTCACTGGGTTAAATCAGGCAAGTGTGCTGCTTCTCAGAAAGACATCCAGCAGAACTCAAGTTGATCGCAGCTGAAAACAGATCAATTTGTGCCTTTGTAACCGCACAGACATGCAAGCTCTACCAGCGTCAGGGATATTCAACCACATTGCCCTGCCACTTTCACTGAGACCTTGCAGACACAAAGCAGCACCACACTGTTCCAAACGGTCCGGTCACAACAAATGTTTCTTACAATTGACTAAATTATTGTCTCCACTAACCAATACTGAAAAACACTGGACAAATAAACGTTTCTTGACTGACCTATTCCAACTTTATATTACATGTTGAATGATCAAGATAATGCTCATTACAGTAAACAGCGCCTAAAAAAAAAAAAAAAACACAGCATAATTGCACCATTTTCAAATACGTGTCCACATTTTGTGAAATCTCCTTTTGAAGGGTTTTAAACAGCATGCTTTTACCAATGAAGGCAAAACTGGACTCATTTGTTGTGACCAATCATTTCACCCAGTTCTGCCCAAGAAGGCAAAAAAGTTAACTTTATAATGCACGACCTTCAGTATACCATCGTGTTGTTCGTAATCATCTGTAACCGTTAAATCTATTTTATTGTGTCCCTGAGCGCCGTGTTCGTCAACACCATTTGGACTTTTTGGCCTAATGATTTTCTACAGCCCGTTACACCCGAGGCAAGTGATTGTATTTTACATTCATAATCGCCATGTGCTCTGACGATGTGCTCTGTGGATGTAACTGCTCTCTCAGCAGCAGAAGTTGCTGTGGACAAGCCTTTCAGTTTTATTCTCAGCGCGTCCCTTAGGCTTCTGCACATGGAACTCAAAACTCTCACACATTTTAACCTCTTCGCAGCATGTGCCGCGACCCCGGCTGTGCATGTACGCTTGCATAACCTTCATGTTCCTATCTGATTCCCACTGAATCATTTCCCCAGCGAACGCCTGAACCCCCGCATCAACTTCCTCAGGCCTTTCCACAATGAGGGAGAAACTCATAAAAATCAAACGGCCTTGAGCAAAAACACGTCGGCTGCCAAACCTAATCAAGCAATGTGTTTGTTTACTTTCCCGGCCATGGCCATTTGCCTGAGAATAAATAGACTTAGATTGAGGTGAACAGTCAGAATACAGAGCATTAGCTGGTGCCCTCACACACATACACAATTTTCCTCCAGGTCTCGCTTTCTCACACATACACACAGGAGTCCAGAAATAGCCTTCTAAAATGACCACATCGATCACTGTCAAGTCTGCTGAGGCAGCCACAGCCTCCTCCACCTACACCAGTCTCGCCTCTGACAGCTACTGTCCCAGACACTGTAAATGCCACTTAACATGATGGACAGCCGCAGGGGATGGACTGGTCGGGCTGTCGAGGGATGCGCAGCTACAGTACAAAGCAGTTTTATGCACTGCATGGGAGAGGATGGTTTCTCACACCCAGTGTAAGTTGGGTGGGAAATTAACAGCACATCTCAGACAGCAGTTTTGACTGTGGCTGGATTCTGACTCTGCCCAGCAGTTTGTAAAGTAAGTCAGCGTGAGCTGAGAAACTTTCCATTTCTCATGGGAACATGGCCGGGTAAATAAGACAGAAGCAGCGTCGGCAAAGCAAAATAAGGGTTTCTAGCTAAAGTGAAGGCCTACTATTGCATAATAATGCAGTGGGGAAAAAACAAAACGCACATAGTCTTCCATCCATGGGTCAGTGACCGGAAAATTCCTAAATTCACATGTTATTCTCAGAAATGACTTTAGCTGAGGATTGCAAAGCTGGCAAACTTGCTGTGGAGTTGGATTCAAGAATCTGCCTGAACACCAGGGCTGCACAATTAATCCAAACATTATTTAAATTGCATTATGGCCAAATGCAATATCCAAATCAATGAGCCTTGAAGCTGATATTTTGATAAAGGTAAAATGCGTAATTAAAACAGCATTATGAGAAAGTTCTTATGTGCTGCAGAGGCCTGTAAAACGTTTCTCCAAATGTAAGACAACATGTTGTTTGGTACAGACCCCAACAAATGTCACAATATGATTTAGATTTGTTTTTCAGTAAGAATTAAAATGGTGACGCAGAAATCACACAGGGCCACCCAAAAAAATAAAAAAACCCAAACACAGAAAACACTCCATTTCTTGAGGAAACTTCAGAAGACTAGATTACGTGGCCAAATTCCCGTCAACTTAAAAAGAGCAGCATTATAATGCATCCTGAGTAAAGACATTACAACTGGCATGGTTCACGCATTGTCCAGGACAGGAAGGCTCTGCTGCAGCTGATTAAAATAGCCCAGAACATCACCTTTAAACTCTGTAATGTCTGTCAAAATTATAGCAATTTTTTTGTTTTCCTTTTTACCATTTCATGCAGCTCTATAAACAACTAATCAAGAAAATAACTGACAGCTCAAGAATGAAGTAACCGTTAGTTGCAGCCCTACAAGTCTTGACAACTTGCTGTGGACTTGGATTCAAGAACCTGCCTAAAGGCTGGGATTAATTTCCCACACTGCACATGAACATGTCAACACAAACCCCTAGGTGAAAGAAAAAGGGAGGGAAACTGCTGACAAAGGCAACTTTCACTTTCAAAGCGTGGAGGCTGCACAGACTTTGGACAGGTGACATGCCCCACATTCCCACCCAGCAAGGTCACAGCGTGACAAACTGGTGGCTTGCCAGAGTGTGTGTGTGTGTGTGTGTGTGTGTGTGTGTGAGCACAAGAACTGTGTCTGGCAAAGACGCAAACACAACAGATGCCTGTGGGTTCCCACCGGGGCCACAGACACTGACCTCACTTTCACCCAAATGTAAACACAAGACCAAGTGTCTGGCCCAAAACAAACAAGCTACACGTGCTGAGGGAGTTTCACCGATGATAGAGCTTAAGTCAAGCCATCCTACATACACACACACCGCCTGTAAGTTACAAAACCACATGCTGGACTGAGCGACAACTTTTGAAAGGCAAGTCCAGTAGCGACAGAGAAAGCAAGAGTGTAGTTTTGTGCAAAACTGTTCCAACCAGCAGCCCTAAATGAGGCATAGAGAAAGGCCCAAACCTGTGGTCTGAGTTCACTGCTAAAAGCTCTCTATTAGCAGAGAGTCAGAAGTACAGAGACACCACATATTCACCCTGCAGACCACTGAACACTGAGTGGTTACACAGTGTGGTTGAGGCTGAGGGCAGCTCACTGGGTCAAGCATATCTCCAAAAAATGTCAGAGCTTTTCCCTGTGCTGAACAAAGTGAACAATCAGGGATGCAAAACTCAGTGTTGGCCCAGAAAACTAAAATGACACACACTTTAAGCGCAACAAGGAACAAACACCACACCTTGAGTGCTGATGGAGTCAAAGAGCATCTACCAAAACTTGTTCAATGCATACACTTCAACCCAACACCTGATGTAAAAATTTACAACAGACTGCTCCAAACATTGAGCGGCTGGCATGCAGCAGGCCTTGGCCTACCTCTTATGATAATATGACTGTTACATAACGGAGCACTCCAGCTGAGCAGAGCACAGACTTTGAAGTGACAGCAACCCCCTCCTCCTCCTCCTCCTGCTGCTGCTGCTGCCCTGATCTCCTCCTGAGCGCCACGTGCCGCTGGTCTGCCAGCCTGCTGTGCCATCTGACACACTGAACCCCTGACACCGAGCCTCTGCAAGAGCAGGGACGCCGACTGGCTGCAACATACTTTCAGTGAATAATAGCAGTAACTGCCACAGGTGCCTGGAGTGATATTCCCCATTAACCTGCCCTTATATTCCGACATCAGTCAAGACTGCTGGGTCAGCTAGAAAACACTGATATGTGGCTATGGGGACCCAGAATAGGGGCTGCTATGTAACAAATGACATGAAAAAAATGGCAGTGAAAACAGTAAAAACCCCCTGGGTTGTATCTAGTTTATAAACAACCCCCTACATCACACAGATAACCACCGATGAGGGAGGTATCACGACCAAGAGCAGGTTGCAGACTTTGTTAATTTATTTTGCCTTAGTGGGCAGAGCATCCCTGAGAGTCAACTTTATCTTTCCGACAAAACTGTCAGAATACTATTAGGGTTCAGTGAAAGGGTAATCGATTATCTGCAAAAGATTAGTAATAATAATAATAATAATAATAATAATAATACAAACATAAATCAGGCAGAGCTCTTCAAATCATTCATTTAAACATGTTCAAGCACTGGAGAATGTGTTTTGTGGATGGGATTTAATGCTCTTATCAGGAAAATCAAATGTCAACACAGGGACAGCAGACAGCCGGTTATTACAGTGACAACAGTTTACATGAAAAACCACCGTGACCCTTGAGTGTGGTTACAATACCACAGGTAATCTCTCCAGGTTAGCAGTATAAACCTGGAGAATAAATAATACACCCCTCTGACAGCTATACAAGCAGGATCAGCCCAGTGCAGTGACAGTTCAAACAACAGCTTCAGTTGACAACAGCAGCATTACAACATGTATACAGAGAAGGATCACAACCACAGCAGCCACATGAAATAAACATGAAGGGCTGACTCATATGTAGACAACACAGTGACGTGACACAGTGCGGTCAGCCACCTGAGAGACCCTGCAAGAAAGCAAAAACACTGTCGAAACGATGCCAGCACACATTATAAATCAGCGGATCCCGTTCACGATGACCGACACAGTTTTCCCCCATCAATGCATGGCGGCAGTGTTGACATTTCTGTCTGGAAGTAGCACAGATGCCACATATAATCTGAAATCGCTAGCTCCCCCTTGCCCTGGTCCTTCGCAATTACGCCAACACAAGGCCCCCATCCTGACAGACAAGACAAAATGTCGGAATCGCTGAAGTCACATGACTCCTTTGTACTCAGAAAATCACCTCAGGTTTAAATAAGCCGGCAGAACCGGCTCGTTTTACCCTACAACGACACAATGCGTCCCCGCTTTACCCAAACGTTCGTCCCGGTCCCACAGAACGAGCCGTTTGCAACAGAAATCCGTCGTGTTTCTCCTGAGAAAACTGGCGGCCATTTTGTGAAAGCTTGCGCAGGAGGAAAAAAAAAAAAAAAAGAGGGACGCCTGAGATCATTTAAAAAAAAATAAAACCAAAGCACATTATTTTCACATTTTCGGACGGTTAAAGCATACCGATTCCTCTTCTTTCTCCATCCCCGTAGGCATCTGCGGCACGGCCCGGTTAATGGATGCATATTCGTGTAGGTCGGGTAAATCCTCACAACGGAAGACGGGTAGTGGCTTGGAAGCGTCCAGCGCCCGTGCCCGAAACGACAATTTACTCATTTTTCACAATTCGAGATGCAATATAAATCTATCGGATCTCCTAATATTCACAACGGTACCGAGTAGAGCTTTCATGGATGTTTCTGTGCGGTTATTCTCTATTCTACTGTCGAATGGTTGTAGCTTGTATTTAGGGCGTCGCCAACGGAGCCGGGGGAAGGCCCGGATCTTGGTCGCTCTCTCTCGGACTGTTTTTTTCCGACGCTCCGCTCCCTATCGTTGGTTCAGTGCGCCATGGACAACATGGCGGACATTTAAAACTCTTTTGCTCTGTTTCGCTCGGAGCGGTCCAACCCCCAGTTCGCGGACCGACCATTCCCACACGATCCCGAGCGCTTGCGCGTTGCGGGGGTGGGGGGAAGGGGGCACATCTCGCAAAACTAACTCCGCTCCACAACATGTACATAAATTATTGAAATAAACATTACGCATGGACGAAATATAGATTGCAAAATTAAAAATATATATATATATATATCGAAAAATGGATTATATATTAATGAAACGCATAAATAAAATACAACATTGCCGCACAAAAAAAGAAAAATAGACAAATAACTTTAATAATTGAAAATTTTACAAAATAAGCCAAATTGCATAAATCAATTTATAAATTATGACACTGCTGTCTAACAAAAACTAAAGTTATAATGTAACAAAAATGTTAAATTTGCAGCAGTGGATCAATTACAATTCCGTTGCTAATTAACATTAACTGACTTCATGTTCACATCTATATATTAAATATCCATAACATTAAACCCACATGTGTTTAATACAGGACTCATGAAATCATGATAAATAAGTACGTAAGCTTATATCCATGACTTAATTCTGTTGTACAACTTTTCCTTTTGCAGCATTGATACATTTACATTATAATAAAAGTGTTTGGTTCCTCGTTCCAATTTAATAAAACAATAGTACAAATACAGAAATGGAGGAACTACTCTGAATTGTTTGAGGCATTTTTTTTACTGTTGCAAATTCCCTGAATTTTATTTAGCATTCAAAACTACTCCCAGTTTCAGTGACATATTCAGTGACATACAACTATTTCTTCTGTTGTAGAAGGTTTTTGGTGCAAAACTAAATAAACAACAACCTCGAAAGAGATCAGAGTAACAAATTCCACATCGACAACTACAGACCAACGCCCAAGAAAACCCACAGAAGTAACCACTAACTGACCTGGAAGAACTACTCACATCCACTGAACCTTATCTGAGACTGGTGAGCACAAACCGCCTTCTGTAAAGAAACGTTTATTCCAGGTGACAGGCTTCATGGAGAGGTGTTCAACACAAGAACAATGTCGCCCTCTTCTGGCCTGACAGAGAAAGGATCTGACTTTCAGGACACCAGCATGTCGTACAAACACACACTGCGCACACACCACTTGCTGGGTATTTGTATTCAAACCCCATGAGTCTGTTAAGGTGACTCCAGCAAGTCAAATCCTTAACTTTGATAATGTTAGTAGCAGCTCACTGAACTGTAGGCTGTAACTGTAGTGCTTCCAGTGGGGGGGCTGAAATTAGCTTCTTCCGTGACCCCATGGATTTGGGGAACTGAGAATGGATGGGTCCGTGCTTAGTATCCCACACAACAGGAGCCAAAGACATAAAAAAGGTCAGGAATCATTAAACATCTTACCTGTTGATGACATTGGCTTTAGCCAGGGTCCACCCAGGGGAACGGAGGTTTTCTTTTCATCGTTAAATCCATGGAATAAATCATGAGGACCTGAGGGGCCAATTGACAAGAGCAACAAGGATATTTAGCCAAAAGCTTGGATTCTTTGACAGATTTTAAAAACAACAAAAGGTTTTAAAAGAAAGACACAAAACTAAAGCGGCATGCAAGTCAGATTTTAAAAAAAAGGCTCGACTAAGATTTTTCGCTTGTTTGTTAAGAGGAGGTTCAGGAGCGGGTTGTGTGGGTGGAGTCATGACAAAACATTTGACCACCACCTGATCATAATTGTCAGTAGGGCTGCCTGTTCTGGCCCTCCACACCTGGCTGTGTTCATAGCTATCACCAAATGGACTCATCTTTGGTGAATTCCCATGAAGCATTTTTGCTTTGGCAGGGGGACGTTGACTTTATTCTCCCTCATCCTCGTATCATGCAAGTACCAGTGTAATAGCTGCTTTTTCCTCACTCATCCATATAATTGGATGCCAATTAAAAAATAAGTTTGGGATGAAAATGGACACAGAAAATGTGTGGAGAAAAGATGATGTGTGGAGAACACGAATAAATGCAGCAAAGGTCCCCAGCCACATTCAAATATAAACATAGAAGTTATGTGTTACACATTTTAAAAATCAGCCGATGTGACTGTAACTGGTAACTGCTGGTAACTGTCATTGCCATTAGCTAATTAGCTCTGTTAGCCATACAGCTACTAGTCCAGACACCATAAGTGTTCTTCACAGTCTGTTGATAATTTCAGTTCATCTTTTTAAACATGTTTTTACATATTTCACCTTTAATGCTACTTACTAAAAGGTTAGCATGCTAGCACACCAAAGTAATTTGGTAAACATGGAAACCAATATAAGTGCCACACTTCAGCATGTTAGTAAGCTGATGTTAGCATTTGGCCAGAACAACTGCTGCTGCCAAGTACAGCCTCACAGAGTCGCTCTAGAGTCTTTTGGCCCGTTATGTCAACACTGGGTCAAAAGATAAGTAGTGTAAAAGTGATCACTCATGTTGACAAACCCACCACTGCACCGGAATACCTCGAGATGTCTTTGAATTTCAGGTTAAAAAGGTCCAGTTTTTAGAATTTAGTGGCACTGAATGTGTTTAATTGAAAAACCCTTCACTTCCATGAGTGCAGGAGATCCTGCAGTGGCTGTAAACGGGCATAAAGGCCTTGTCTAAAGCCAGTGTTTGGCTTGTCCCTTCTAGGCCACTGTCACATGTTGGTGCAACATGGCAGACTCAATGGAAGAGCACCCACGCCCCCTGTTGATACAAAAGGCTCATTCAATCAGGTGATGGAAATGTATCTAGTCTTATGTTCTAGAAAACATAATTTCAATTGTTGTGTTCCATTTTCCTCCCTACATCCTTCACATTGGACCTTTAGCTTAAAACACCCTGCTGACCTGCATTTTCCAACATCTCAGCTGTAACATGTCTCTACAGAAACTTATCTAGTCTCTGTATTCCATGATACAAAGCAGCACTGTGATCATGAACGCTGAGGCAAATTGAACCCCAGGATACAGATCTGTATTTGAATTTTAATGTGCTGGATCTACTTAACTAGCTGTTTTCATTCAGGACAGAACTATTGACATTTTGCCTACTGATATTTTTGTCCATATTTATTGATTCCACATCATCCTAGTCCTACATGTGATACATTATAACTACAGCGTCAGTGATATTATAAATGTGCTTTTATCTGCTCTTACCAGCAGTTGAGCCAATAGCCATGAGATTTGTTGGAGATGCTAAGAATCAACATTTCTGCTAAATTATGTAGAATCTAAAGCACTATTTTTTTCACTACCATCATAAGGCAAGGCTGAGGCACATTGTAATCCATTTAGGCCACCGCCTAAGCTGAATGAAAGTAAAATCAATGTGGGGAGCATCAAACCTAACTAATGGCCTTCTGCATAAATGGCCCAAAATTATGCATTTTATAGAAAAAAACTAAAAGTGCCTTGGGGGAAGTGAATAGGGATATATAAGGAAAACACTGCTATGTAATATAATGCTTATAATATCTGTCTGCTTTTTGATAAGGTATCCTCCCATTTTAGTGTTTGACCGCCCTTCAGTTACACTGATATTAAGCTGTACTGCAGATGTGTGCCTTGAAATATTCCCATTATATGTCCACATAAATAGCAGCCTGGCTATTCATTAGAAAAAGGGCAGTCCGATGTCTGTAATCAGGGCTTCTGTATCATATGATTATGAAATAATGACAGGAGGCTGGGTGAAATATCTGAGCCTCCCAAGTTAATATCCGTGACCTTGAGCTCAAGGCTTCTAGAAATGTTGTGAAACATGTAAACACACTCACAGAGCATCAGTACCTAACAAACAGTCCTCTCATACCTCACATACTTGCTGCTGGCCTACAAATGTCCCATGAGGGTGGGGTTTGTCCTACAATACCCAAAGAGTTTAAACAATCGCAGGAAGGCACAGGAGACGTGATGTATTGTAGTTTTTCTGATTCATAGCTTAGCTGGTTGTTAATCTAACTCGTCTAGTATTAAGAATGGTCACTACAACCGGTGGTAGTAGTCACCATGAGGCAGCTGTATCCCTGCCCGGCTGGATGCAGGTCTTTCCAGACTTCATCTTCACAGGGAGGGCAGATCAAGCTCCTGAGGTCTTCTATCTTTTATGAGTCCATGTAGGGAGAGGTGGGTGTTTGGTGAAGGGAGCTACAGTGGCTTTACAGTAGATAATGCAGGGGATAAGAGGGATCCAGACCCATGCAGGCCAGGGCCAAGCAGTTCCCTGACGAGCCACAGGAACTGCCTGGCACTGTTCAGCCACACACCCTAAGCCTATGATCCAACAATGTTACATTTCCAAGCCAAGATGATGACAAACGCTCACATGATATGATGTCAAAATTATCTTTTAAGATGTCGCCGAGTCTCCATCTCCGCCTCGAGCTGGTGTTTCCTCTCCCCGTTAGCCAGATCAGGTTCCCGACATTACAAAATCTTGCCAGTAATCTAACAAGCAGCGAACTAGATTTGTGTTTTATGCAATGAAAAACATCCCGTTTTCGCTAAATCGATCGACATCACGGTCTCCTCGCTTCGTGGGCCGACAAAGTGACGAGGAACTTGTGCTTTTAGTGCTGAATTGCATCCAGCTGACCAGCCAGGAATTTGATTGCGTGTATGAAATCATCTGATGCCAGAAACAGTGTTCACGATGGGGCCTTTCTGGCGACCGTCGATTCAAGTTACAAACACTACGAGAAAATACTCACCAAGTCGATGATTCAGCACAAGCCGTGGATTTACAGGAGGATGGGAAACCTTTCTGCAAGTCAGAAGTTAAAAAAAAAAAAAAAAAAAAGGAAAGAGAGAAAAAAAAAACGCCATGCAACACGACGCAGCTAGCCACAGAGGGAGCCAACTAACATTAACGTTAGCCACAGCTACTTCTTCCAGTTGGCTTCGGGGGTAAAGAAAAAAAAAAGAAAAAAAAAAAGGCAGACGGTGAGCCGGTAACCCGACAGAAAGAGCCGCCGTCAGCTTTACATCCACCTCGACAAACGACGTTAGTCGGTCGATGAAAAAGTCTTGTATTTGTCCTGTCGATGTAAAGCTGCCTGAAACTAGAGAGGTGGCAACCAAAGTGCTACTGTTGGGGGTTAACAACTTTGCTGTAAAACGCGGCCTGTGATTGGACGGCCGGGGCCACCAATCATCTGTGGAGAACCCCGAAGCTCGTGGCGTCACGCTCCACAAGGGATGGGACGAAACGTGATTGGCTGACAGGGTCACGGTGGAGCCTGTTCCCGAGCTTGCGGCTCGTTTTTAATCACGTTAACGCTCCATTTGAGTCACATTTTTACATCTGTGTTTAATGTTTAAAACCCAAACTTCGAGTTAGACTTAACGCTTATATTTGAACTTATACGACTATGAATTATTGTTTCTTTATGCCTGTTTTAAGAATCAAAATGGGCGTGTAAAACTCATCCAGGGACCACCTCAATATGTGATTGACATACATATTTAACACATCAGACATGGATCAATGTCATGTCAGTCTAATTTAGATTATACACAGTAAATTGGGTAAACCATGGCCAAAATATCTTAATTTCAGCTCATCATGAGGTTCTCTTAAAGCTGCAACAATCAGTCAAATCGCAAGAAAATGAGTTGCCTTCTACTTTGATAACATTAATTTTATGTTGTATATCAAGTGAAACACTAAAACGTCCTGATACTCCTAATTAATTTTGAGAAGGGTTCTGGGAAATTGTGATGAACATCTCTCAACATCATAGACATCATACAGACTACACGATTAATTGATTAACAATGAAAATACATTAGTTTTCCAACGTGTTCCTGTTTTCAGATGGACAACTGGAACTCCTCAATAGATGCCATGCTTTCCTCAAAACTTTAAAAAGGGGCCCCATGTAACAATTTACTTGTAAAATTCACTTGTCTTAATGTCAATATCGTAATGCGACATGAAAAGTCAGACCTTGCTGCTTCCTCTGCTAACAGAGAGCAACAGTAGCTATCAGTTTAGAAAGATGCCATGCCCTTATTAAAACATTTATAGTTGTGTCAACATTGAGAAAACTCTCTACATCAAGGTAAACAACTCGATTATAAAACCTGATACCAGGAATTTTAACAATTGATTGAGTGCAAGACGTGAGCAAATGCAGCTTTAACTCTTTTGACAAGTCATCTTGTTGATGAACCAACAGTTTCCACTGATTCTTTGTCAGGAGGAGGAAGGCATGACTCAGTAACCGCTTTACATCGGTGCTGAGCTTTGTTGAGGGACAAAAGCAGATAATTTGCTTTTAGCTATGAAGACAAACTAAACAATCCAGCATGTAGAACAAAAAAAATCCACAAAATAGTAATTCCACAGTAACATTTTTACAATATAGGGGTAAAATTGTTTTCAATGTTTATTTAATAAATAATTTCAGAAATACAGAATTGCAAATGTGAATGTGTTGAAATTAAAAAAGGCACTTAAAAAGATCGGTGATAGTCGTAACCTTTTTTGTCTTCTCTTTTTTCTTTACAAAACCCAAATATTCTACAGATCTTGAGAGCATTCCCTTACCACTGATCTTTAAAACTAAATGACATTATCACCATTTTTTTTTGTTATTAAAAAAAATGTTTGATCGAAGCACCACAAGACAGTTGGGTGGAATTACTGACATATAGGAAAAAAGTGGGACCCATCTCCAATTCATATCCTACAAATAAAACATTTCAACATTAGCAGATTTTGTTAGCAAATAAGGCAGGTTTGCGTGTATTTGGCATTGCTGTGATGATTTAAGGACCTGAGTTGGCTTTAAATTAAGCAAGTAAAACCTGGAGCCAAACAGAACACTAGTGTACACTGATGTCCTTTGCTCTAGAAAGGCAAGAAAATATATCTTTTCTAGACAAAAGACACATTTCAATTGATTGTTCAGAGGGATTAAGTCATTCAGAAAAACGCATACAAACGCCTTCCATCCTGTTCTGTGAATACATATATGGCTTTAACACAGAAACCAAAACATACTGTACACATTTCATTGCTACCACTCGGCCACCTGGCGCTACGCTTGAAGAGTTTCAATCCAGAGACGTTTAAAAAGAAAAAAAAAAAAAAAAGAGTCAAAATGATTACAGACACAGTAAGACCTTTGCTCCGACAGATCAATATTAAAACCTGTGTTTTTTAAACATCGGCTGATAAGGCTGCCGTTATTTGGAGAGGAACTCTTCATTTGTTGCCCATTATCAACATCCAGCTCAACCGTCAACAAAACACTGATGGCTTGATGGTTCTATGTAAAATTTAAAAAAAAAAAGGCACAGCTAGGCTCTCCGTTATCTTGCCAGCCCTGTGGCGGAAAAAAAACTACAATTCAGTTTAACACATTCTGTCAAGTTCCGCAGAGAAATATAAACAAAACAAAACCCCACATTTACACAGACTGTACACATTTCAGAAGATGCATAGAAAATAAAAACACATTAGTAAAACAAACTGACATAGTGGCAAAATGCATCGCTATCATTTGGTGACTACAACATCAACAACAACAAACAAACAGTGAGAGCATTATAAAACCCGCCCCTCCCGTCCAATCAGCCCAAATTCTTTTCCATACAGTGTTGTCACGATGAAGGCTGGGCTCCATCACTTGCCCTCGTACTTTGGATTGACGACAGTTGTTACGGCACTTTTGTAGATCGGATTCTCACCCTGAGAAACAGAAAAGAACAAGCGTCAGTACAACAAGTGTGATCTTAAACTGAGTGATCGGGATAACAAATCATAGCGCTTGTCAAACCTTTGGACACGTTACCATAACACAATTTCAACAGCAGTGACCTCAACATTTGATTAATTTACAGTACAGTATAACAGCGCATAAGAAAAGCCTGCAGGGAGGATGCGGTCACAACGGCTTTCTCACCATTTGGCTGGTTGCGACAGTTTTGTCAAACATGTTACATGAACTGGGAGCTGACAGTTGCCCTGGTTTTAGCAGCTCAAGTCTGACTGCTGCAGTCGACTGTCAAGTGCCACTCTGTCAACTCTAATCCTGAACGACTACAATCTACACATAGCTCACTGACATGTTTGTTTATACAAGACACATATGGAAAAGTCGGCAGACGCTGTACAGACTGAGCTCGATTTTAGTCCCAAACTGGGTGTCGACTAGTTTTACCATCTGGACAAATTTCTGCCACATCAGTTGTCGTTTCATGTGCAACCTGAGGTCACGCTGCCATAATCATTTCTTAAATGAAGAACAGTTTGGCTGTTGAATGATTGGGTAGATATATTTTAGTCGGATGTTGGACATTTGAGCAGTTCCACGGTCTGATTTCCCTCCTGGCTTTTCTCTAAAGATTCTTTGTAAACTCTTGTAAACTTATTTGAGTAGCCAGAATATAGTCTTCACTGAGACTCTGTGATAGGAATCAGACTGCACATTTCAGATGACTTCATTAACTGAACCTCAAATTGTCAACTTCACATTCATATTTGAAATTAAGTGCAGTTCACTAAAAGGTGAAAATAAATAAATATTATAAATAAATTATCATTCTTTAGCTTACAGTGTCAGAAAGCAGTTTAGTAAGTACATGCTATCAACTAGTAATGACAATATGGTCATTTAATACCCAATAGTTTGTTGTTTACAGTAATTAAACGTAACTATTTTCTTCAAGGTTTTGCTCAAAGTAGTGTAACTGGATCACACACACATTCATAAAAACTCTGCTTTTTCAGTGGTTTATTTAACTTAACATGTAATCCTAAATATAATCAAATAAATTCAGATATTACCAAATTGAAGATATGTGGATTTCACTGGAGAGCAAGACATATGACTATGCATTAAATATAAGGAGTAGGATCAACATTAGACAAGGAAGTTGTAACAAAAACACACTCGTTTAGTTAGTTAGTTTGTTACCACAAACAAGTTTGTTCACGTGGAAGTTTTCTTAGTAACATCAAGGTAAACACCCAACACATCACACCAACTTCAGTAACAACCACTTGCCACCAGTGGGTAACCATGCTAATTTCATAACATGCAGACACCAAACCTTTCATTTAGCTCAAGGTGTAACTTGACTCTCTGCACAGAGAAAAAAATACATGCAAGTACACACTGCCAACAGGTGATACAAACTTTGACCTAAAGAGCAGCGTCTTTGTTCCCATAGCTGGGATTCTGGAACTGGTTAATAGGACTCTTGTAAATGGGGTTCCCTTGCTAACATGGAGAAGGAAAGGGGGAGATGAAAAGAAAAGAAAAGGAAATGAAGAGAAGCAGGAAAAAAAAGAGGTTTGAAGGACAGACACAAAGTTTGCAGCACAGAGCAGAAGAGGCCCAGAAAGTACAGTCACTGATTTAGTAACCAAATATTGTTGTACTGCTATGCTCACCATTTCCCAACAGACTGTTTCCTTTTTCTCAGCTTCAACATGTTATGTACGAGAAAATTTCTACTCAAGATTCATTTTCTGTTTCAATAATGGGTTACTTCTTATTTCCAGGAATATGGGATTTGTTACGTTAGTACGATATCTTTTATATCTACTAATTTTATAAATCTTTTCATATTATTTAGTATAGTTTTTGTTAAACTATACCTGATATAAAAAAAGACTTAAAACAGGACACCTCTGGCACAATGGCTCTCCTTTTCAACATGAAGTAACTAACCATTTTTCTACTTAAGCTATACAGTAACATGATTTTTACATTTCCCACAAGCACTGCCTGTGATGAATGCCTGTCTCCTCCCCTCAACCCATAAACACTGCTGCTGCGACTTCCACACTAGTGGAGTTTTCCATCAGTGGTCACCCAGCAGTCCTCCTCTTCTCTGCTTCGTTGCCTTTTATGGTTGTGCAGTTGTAGCATGTGGACGGTGAGAGGCAGCACTGTCAGCTGAGGAGGAAGGCCGCTCCCTCACCGAACAAGACTAAACAAAACTGCATTGAGGTAGATTAAGGACGGGGAGGCACAGAGCTGAAGGTGTGGTTCAGATCAGGGATCCTCCACTTTAATCGGTTTAAATTGCTTTTCTCTTGTGGACGTTTTCCTGCTGATTATTTCACGTGTTTAACTTCAGAACTTCAGAAATCTACAAATGCTCTGATTAATTTTTCATACAGTTAAACAGATGGAAAGTCTGAACATTTTTCCATGCTGATCCTTTTCATCATTGACGATATCCAGAATACTTTTTCCGCCCCAAGTACACATTCTAATCTTAAACCGATATACATCTGAAATAACACCAGCTGGAGGGCGTCAGGTAAACAACTGAACTGTTGGAAAGAGTAAAACCTGCGCCCGAGATAAAGTTCCCATGACTTATCGCTCCAGGTGTGCTACTGTGACTGACTTACCGTGTCCCACTTTGCGTTCATCTTCTCCTTCTCAAACTTGGCAAACTCTCGGCGGTCATGGATGATCATAAGCAGCTTCCAGATGAGCAGCAGGGCAAGGCCGATCAGCACGATGCCCGCTACCACACCCGCCACGATGGGAATGATGTCAGGTCCTGCTGGGCACTCTAAATCACAAAAAACAAATGAAATCCATTAATGAAGTTCATGAAAAATGATCTTAAAAATGACAAAATATCCCGGTTTCAAAATAACAGCATTTGCTGTCTGGTTTTTATTTTGGAAATCAGTTAATGCGAAATGCGAAGTCCACTCATACCCAGCTGTTCCACCACGAAGACCTCCTTGGTCTGGTTCCTGATGGCATAGGTGTAGAGGAACCAGCAGTCATTTTCGTCACGCTGTTTGCAGTGAGTCAGAGGGAAGCTCTGGTCTGTGGGCTGTGGCAGCCCATCGCGATCCTTCACCTTGACCATTTCGAAGTAGTTGCAGTCACGCTGACATGTATCCTTCTTCTCACCAGACCCAAATGCTCGGCATTGCACACAATCTCTGTCAAAAAAAAAAATAGATGGAATCTTTCTTCGCTTTGCATTATATTCAGTTGAGTCTCAGCACACATTGGTAGAAGGCAGAACAACATCTTCTACTTCTAGCCATGCATACAAGCTTCAGACTCACTTGTGTTCAACGCAGACACCTGGGCAGGTGGGACAGATCTCACAGGTTGGACCCTGGAATTTGGGGTCGGTGCATTTGCAGATTCCACATTCACAAGTACCACGGCCGTTACAGATCTGCCCGTTCTTGGCGAGGCAGGTGGAAGTCTCCAGGGAGCAATCGCAGGCACTGCCTGTGTAGTTGGCATCACAGATGCACTTCCTGCATTCACAGCGCCCATGTCCTGGTAAATCATAGACATTGACAAAGGTAACCACAAATTTAACAAGAAAACTGCAGCAAGGTTTGCAAAATAATGTATTTTTACAATCCTCACCTCCACAGAGCTTGTTGTTGGAGCGGTCACAGTTGAAGTTGTCGCACTCACAGTACTTCCCACTGTAGATCTCTGCAGGATTCTCCCGCTTCTTGCATTCGCAGGTGCCACAGACGCAGTCACCATTGTTGCTGCAGATGTCTGTACCGTTGTCTTTTCGGCAGTTGGCGTCCAAGTCCTCAGTCCGCACTTCATCTTTGCTGCACTCGCAAAGACGCCCAATACGTCCCTCGTCACACCTGACAGAATACAGGAGGTTAAACTTTTCAGTAGTAATATGTGTCATCAAAGTCAAACATTATAAGCAGAATCAAATTCAACACTCCAAAAAAAGTATACAAAATGTTTGGGGCACAAGAACTTAAAACACCAGAACACCGGACTGAATAATGCATCTATGTGAATCTTACTTGCAGGCTCCACACTCGAAGGTCCCATTGCCTTCATGGCACTTCTCGCTTTTGGGCTCTCCTTCTTTGGCACACTGACAGTCGCAGATGAAGTTCAGAACTATCTCCACCTCTTCAGTGAAGCCCAGCGGTCTGATTGTAAAGGTCTCAGTTTTGCCATGAGATGGACACTTCTGGGATTCAACAGAAATCTTGAAAGACACCTGGAAACCAGAGGAGAATTTATAAGGTCATTAAAACTATTAAAGAGGATGCCTTGAAGCGTTATGGTTCCAGTATTAGCTTGTGATGTGTTTCTCATTATTGTTTGTTTTGAAGTGACTTTTTTAGATTTGGCAAGAAGGATATCTTTACCAGTGCCTTACACAGAAACAGACCGTCCAGGCTATAAAGTAACACTGCTGCCAGTTCACAAGCACTTGCATTTCTCATGTTGTGGTGTTGTACGTTCTCCAAGACCTGAGATGTTTTTTCAGTTGTATCTTTTTCACACCTGCACACAAACTGCAACAGAAATGATCGTGTGTACCTCGTCCCCAATGGAGATGTTGGAGCACTTCCTGCCATTCTCCCCTGTTGCCTCCACACCGTTCTTACAGATGGATTTGTAGGTGATGGAAACTCCCTCAGGCAACTTGGTGTTTTCCAGAATGACCTCAGATGACAGAGACTGTTTAAAACAAGAGGGATCATACAGTCACTATAAGCTCTAGTTTTATGGCGACAGTAGTGCACCTGTGTGTAAAAACATGTTGATCAGTACAGATCCCAGAAACCCAGCTGCTGGTGAGAGACTTTACAGTGACTCATCTCAATAATGAGCACGTTAGGGAGTGGCATGGTTAATGTAACCTAAATGTGCGCATAGTATAGTGAATCAAGGGGATAGTATCTTCAATTTATAACTTTGAATTTGTCTTGGCAAAACTATTTCAAGTGCTTAACCTGCTGTGGTTGATTTGTTTGAATCTTTATTTACTGAGGGGAAAAACAATGTAGGATATTTTCCCACAGGACTTATACAAAACTGTGTGCAAACATATCTTACATTGTAAATTAAACCAAGTAAATATGATGAAAAGCAATCAAAATAAAATAAAAAAAAGTTATTTCTTAATGCAAGGACAAACAGGCATCATGTGAACATGCAGTTGGACTCACATTGTAAGCATCAATAATAAGTTTGATCACGTTGCTGGAGTTGGAGGACAATGTGCCAACAGCTGATTTAGGAATAAGATTTTTCAACTCCTGAAAGAGAGAAAAATGTCAAAGGTAAGAACAGAGAGAACAACTGGTAAATATGCAACTTTCATTTGAATTATATGATATTAATTAAAAAGTCAACATTTTCATGAGTTAAAATGCTACAAGCAGAAGTTCACCTTGTAAACAGGCTGGAATTCCTCAGTGACAGCAAAGATGGTCTGGATGTTGTTGTCACTCAGTTTCTGAACTAAATGGGCGATGGAGGGGTAGTCCTGTCAAACAATTCAAGAATACAGGTAGAAAAAAAAAACAAATCAAATACTTATTAGTGAGCACACAATTACACTGTCGAATAAAGGAAAAACTTTTTGTCAATAAGAAATTGAGACAATGAGTAAAAGAGAGTCAAGCTGAAAAAAGCACACATGCTCAGTCCACCCTCCCTGGAAACATTATGCATATTAAATAAATGATACACTACGTACATAGTAATGGCTCATGGTGTACATGTTGTTCTCCAGGTGACACTTCCCATCGTTGGGTAGGACGATGCCGCCAAGTTTGCCATCTCCAGCAAAGTGGAAACCAGCATCAGTGGAAAACACCAGCAGACGAGTCACGTCCCTCCAGCCGATGTGTTCCTGGGAGGAACAGCAGAACCGTCTTGTTATATAATAAACCAATAATAATCAAACAGCATTAGACATGAAAAAGCTCTTCAGCCTCCTCTTACCCCACAGACGGCCACCTGCATTATGGCATCAAAACCCCCCTCTGGAGAGTCCAGGTTTCCTGAGATCTGCTGCTGACTGACCAACCGATTGAACTCGTCTCCCTTGTCTGTCAGCTTCAGGACGTTCTTATAGCTGAAGGGGCTGGTGCAGTTCTGGTTCCCTGTGCAGGGGTTGATGAGCCTGGCTGGCGTGGTGCTGATGTACGGCATGACCGTCTTCTCCACAAATGAGCCGAAACCTAAAAGGGGAATGTGTGTTATTCAGGATTGTAAAAATATCTTTAATGATAATAAAAAATAAAAAAGCTGTTCTGTTTATTATTATTATTATTATTATTATTATTATTATTATTATTATTATTATTATTATTATTATTATTATTATTTCTTCATTTGGGGTTGTGTTTTGCTTACCAATCCTGAAATCTGTGGTAATCTTCTGCATTTCCTCCATGAGGTCAGTCCCAAGGTTCTTGACATTTTCCAAATCGTCTTTCATGGAGAAGGAGAGGTCCATAAGGTAATACAGGTCGATGGGGTAGTCCTCAGCACGCTTGAATTTCAGGTCAAAAGTCTGGGGCTCACCTTGAGGACAAAAATAACAATTTTTAGTAGAATTTAACTTACCGTTGTTCACACAGACGTTTTACTGGGATACTTTCAATTAAAATGAATGGATATTTACCAGTTCTGAGTGTCAGGGTGAGTTTCTGAGGCTGAATCTGGGTGATCTGGCCAGGGGTGGGTTTGGCAGCACTGTCCTTCTTGCGGTTGGTCACAGGCGTGTTCTTAGTGATGTTGATGCGTCCACGTGGGTTCTCAATTTTGGTCACAGCACACTTTCTCTTCTTCAGGGATTCCAGATCATCACAGCGAGCCGACTTGGACTCACCCACAGTGAGGAAGTCCTGTGAAATAGCATGAGAAGTTTTTGTGAGGATCCAATTGTTCTGCATTCCTAATTAACTTCCTACATGGTGTTTCTGTATTTTCAAGACAAGACAAAAATATTGGATAATTTTCTCAGGGGATGTTAATGCAGACACATCTGGAAGGGTCCTGTAAATGTTGAGGAATTTGTCTGGCTGGGACTAGCATGTTTAAACATGTTGACAAACTAACACGATGAAACAGTACGTATCAGTACAGTACTGACGAATATGTTGACATGTTAAGGGACGACACGACTTCATGTGAAATCCAAATGTCACTTTGAAAAGCTGACAAACTCAGTAAGAAGAAATTTGGGGGGAAAATGGAGGCACAAGTAACAGTTTGTTCAGTTTTGGAGATTTTGGAGAAGTCATACATATCTGCAGCAGAGACAATGTCCAGGATCTTTGACATGAAGCCAAGGGTTAGTTATTGCATGGTTTCAGTGAATCCAAAGTAACCCTTTGTAAGAGCAGTGATAGATCAGGAGCTCCTGTGGCCATGAGGGAAAATTGCTGTTTTTGTTAAAAGGAGTTTGGTGGCTTCAAAGAGAGCATAAATAGATGGCAAGATTAACCAGAGAAAATATTGCTAATGTAGTGTACACATTTGATACATTTTTTGGGCTAAAATGCGTTTTGTTGAAACCCCCCGTCTACAGCAGTTATCGCTTTAGCTTCCTATACCCTGACTATGGATGAGTATGTCATATAATCCCTCTTCAAAAAAACCCAAACTATCCCTTTAATGGTCTGCTCTTTAAGCCATTGTTCTTGGGCAGCACTAGATGAGAAGGAACAGATGACTGTGAATCCCGGCTAACAGTATATATTGGATGCACATGATATCCCACAAGGCTTAGTGGTGGAGAACTTGAGACAATGAACACAGTCAAAACAAAAATAGTTCTTTGACCTAATTCTTCCATAACCACATGACCCACGAAGGCCTTTTTCCCTGCTCTGCATCTCGCCGTACACATCAGACAAAATGTTTGAAAACCACAGAGATGAAAGACATATACTGTTCTGAAGATGATTGAGATCATGGGATGAATGAAGTAAAAATGTACAAAAGAGTAGGTGAGGAATTATCGAAACTCATCTCAATCATACAGGAAAGAGTGTACATAATGTTGTCAGCAGTGGGCAGCATACACAACGTTCATAGTTTTCATCCATGCAGTGAAATCAGACTGTAAAGGAGCCATTAACTTTGTTTGTGGAGTATTTACGAGTTGTTCTTCAGTGCTATTCCTTTATGATTTTTGTTTCATTTTGAACATCATATGCATAACAGCACAAGATCAATCGAATGTACTTCAGTGCTGCGGATAAGCATCACCTCTTCTGGTGAAAAAGCAAAATAACCAAACATGACCGGACTTAAACTTGCAGTACTGTTGTGATTTCATAAGCTCACTGTTGGATAGCACATAGCAGTGAGTGAGCTGTCTGATAGAGAAGTACAGGCAAGATTTAACAGGAATGCAGTTCTGCCTTGACAGATGCTCAATTTGTTAGCGATTAACAAAATGGGTTGGGGCAACCAAAGTTGAGTAAACACAGAAATGGGTGTCATCAAACTGTAAAACAGCTTGCAAGACCCAAAAAATGTCTTCACGCAACCATCAGCCAATGTGACCTCAGGTCCCACTACATGTTGCAGTGCACCAATAGATTACCAAGACTTGTTTCTAGGTGACTTTTAGTTTTATTGTACAGAGTAAATTGTGTATGAATTAATAATAATCATAATAACGCAGGGATCTTACATTTTCACATTGCAGTATAAATGAAACGCTGTTAATGGATGAACAAACATTTTATTTCATCCGGCAAGACAAGAAGCAGCAGCACTCAAGTTTACAATTAATGGAGAAGTTTGGGTTTACTTGTCTTTGGTCGAAAGGCAAGAGACAGCAAGTCTCTTTAATATCTTAACTCTTAAGTACTACTCGGCATTTGTTTGTACATGTACTTATAGGCCAAGTACAGTTTATGTGCATGTATACATACATTTTATATAGTATACAGAGTTAACATGGCATGGATTTCAAGAAACAAGAAAAAGTATTTCCTTACTTACAGAATGCCACCTGAGTTTCAGATTAATGAACACAAGTACATAATAATATTTTGTCATTCTTGCAAATTAAAGTATCTTTGGATGGTATTCGTGTGTTTTAAGTAGAGATAACTGGGACTACACCCTGTGCCACGTCCAAAGATTAAGATTTCAAGATAATTTTTCATTCATGAGATAAACCTCTTTGTTGACAGCTCATGTGATTCAACTCACTTCATCTGTGCACCATCCACACGACTCTGCGACCTGGATGCATTCCCCACATGACTGTGCGTTCGCCTTGATGCATATGCTCCCCTCTGTAAGAGACAACAAAACTTATTTTAGCCAAGATGACAAAACAAAATTTCCATTAGTTCACTAACTCAAACCAGCTTCAGTCTTTGGCCACAAGTCACATCCCCTTTCCAGCTCAGAACATTGACTCATGCTGAGAAAAGCTCTAGGCAGCTCCCCAAGAGATGACTTCACCTTGTAAAAAAAGCCTCCCACCACTAGCTAAAAGGACCCACACAGTCATTAAACCATGAATGAAGAATACAAGATTTGTAGGCAAAGCACTGTGCTTAAGAAACTGACGTCTAGAACAAGAGAGCAAGGAACGACCAATATCAGGGCAGATTCCGAAACATAAACGATAAATAAACAATATTTGGATCTGATATACAATTTACAGAACGTCTGTTTTAAAAAGGTACTTCATTTTCTTTTACTTTACTTCTAGTCCAATACTGTACTTTTTCTTCCACTACATTCATTTCAGAACTTCAGGTGCTACTTCTTTCACAGATTTAGATTATAAATACAAATTATTAATCAATTATTGTGAATAATCATTTATTATTATTTATCATTATCATTTATTTTTATAGATTAAGCAACCCAAGAGTATGCAGCAGTCTGCAAACGCATTTCTCTTGGGCCATCAACCAGCAACGTTACGGTCTGGACAATCTGACTGATTGAGTGGTGAATATAGACGGCATCCACTGAGAGGTGGCTGCATTAGAGCCAGAGTACATCATTTAAAATCAGTTTATTTTAAATGTACAAAAATAAACAAAAAAACATAGTTGGATAATCAGTTGGTCAACCCCTAACAGAGAGGGCAGCATTTGACCCAATGCAAGCATGATAATCGAGAAGTTAAACCATGATAATCAACGTTCACCTCAAGTACAACGATTGCTAAGGTTCATTGTACTGGAGGGTCTGTTAACAGAGCATTAAAACAAACCTTGGGCTAGGTAATATTTAATGATCAAGAAAATTAGAGCAAACTTTAACTAAATGTATGAAACTTGTTCTTACCTTGCTGTGCCCAGCTGCCACCAAGGACCACTGATAACGTTGCTATGAAAAGCAACCGTAGATCCATCTGTAACAAGACAAATACAAAAACCTCAGTGTTGGAAGCTGAAACCAGGAGAAACATCAGCATGAAAGAAATACAACAACATTTAATGCTTGACACATTTTTCCAAAGTCAGTCAGACTCATTCCTCCGATGTGCATACATTAAAAAAAGTTTATTTTTGCTGTCAACTGATCAAATATTTACATTTCTCTATGTGAAACAGCTGCACAGGGAACACTTCAACTTCGCCTGCATATAAGTTAGTAAACACTTAGAGAAACTATTCAACTACCAAGTGCACCATTAACATAGCCATCCCCCCTTGAAAAGTTTCTCATGGCCTTGCAACTCTTAAAAACAGCAGTGTTCATTTTAATGACACCACCAGAATGAAAACATTTAGGTTGAAAACACCTCTGTAGTGTTGTCTTCCCATCACGCCGTGTGTGTTAACGCTCCGTTCTCCCGCTGAGGAGAAATACGTCAGTTACCGCAAGGCAGCAGAGAGGAGGAGTGATTTTCATTTATCCTATTCCATATATGGAGGGTTGATTCGGTCCCACTCAGCTGGCTTCAGCCATAACTTGCTTTTTGACTGCGGATTGTAAACTTTCATGCTGTGATAGGCCTACATACAGGTAGGTGGTTATCTTGGCAGGGCATGTCAGATAAGACTCGACACGGGAGACAGAGGATGACGGACAAGCTTCAGAAGCAGTACGAAAAACCTTGCGTAAATGAGAGAATAGTCACATTTACACTAGAGTTGTTTGGTCTTGTCCAGAGTGACTCATAATGAGTCTAGCAGCAGACGTGTAACGACTGTAACAGAGCAGCAGTGGAGGCTTTAATACTGAGATGACCGACATTTCAAGCTGCCACAGAATGCAAACTGAGGAGGAATAACTGTGGTTTAATCAGCAATCCAATGATGCCTCTCCACCACAGTCACTGAGCAAAGCTGCTAAACATTAACCAACCAAAAACAGGACCAAAGAAAGACTGAAATTTTCACAGTGGCTTATGTTTGTTAGTTTGTCAGCAACATGGAAGAAGTCCTTTACTAAGCATGTTTTGTGCAGAAACAAAGTCAAGTAAAGATCACAACTCTGTAGCAGAAAATGGAGAGACGACATAGCAAATTCATGTGTGTGTGTGTGTGTGTGTGTGTGTGTTGCCATATTTGGTGAAGCTGCCTCATCCTGAATGTCTGCCATTCCCCACAACTCCAGTGACACACTTCCTTGACTGTCTGCCCAATCCTCAGACTTAGAAAGTCTGTGTATTTACCCCAGTTAAATATACATAAGGAATCAGGCAGTGTCTCCAAGTCAGCAGCTGTGTCCCAAAATAGCCAATTTAGACAATTCTACAAATGGCAATGGATAAAAGTGCCATTTATATTTCCACTAAACAAGAAAGGATATTTTAACACTGAGAGAAGTAGAGTTAAAACTAGTGGCTGTACATCATCCAGTAGATGCTCTCTGAAAAGCTGTAATATGTATACTGCAGTGCTGTGGGTCAGAGGGTACAGGCTTGTACAACAACAAAAAAGCCACTTCCTGTGAAAAGAGGTCTAATGGCCAACTTAAATGCGAGTTTCCCATAAGTACTTTAGTGATAGTTATCATATTTCTGTAGGAAACAGAGTCAGCAAAGCATGCTAGATAAAAAAAAAAAATCCCACACTGAAACACTTGTGGAACAGTGGGGGGATTCATAAAGTTTGACATGTGACAGAAACAGACTATAATGTTTATTTGAATTTTTAGAATCCCTTTTAACAGCTGGACACAGGGCAACATGTGGGAATTATTTTCTGTTAACTTTCTTCTGTAGATCAGTAAGAACGATTCCTTTTACACATACTTGCAAACTGAACCCTGACACAAAGAAGGACTTGTGGCAAGACAGATAACATCTTCAACACCCAACATACCCAGCAAGATGCTTCATAGAATTAAAGCAAGCTACACCATTAGGGCTCCTCCCCAACATTCCTGAGGACCAGCTTTGTTTACCGCACGGGGGTTTGGCCTGCACAGGACTGCAAATTGCAGAGAGCTGACAGATTGGGAGGCATTCGGAGTCTCCAAGGCCTGTGTGCCACAAAAAGACATTAGGGAGGCATGGGAATCTCCAGAGCATGATAACTTTGAGAAACAGGTTTGCTTAATAAACTATTTCAGACACCTCCCCAAATTAAATCTTCCTTTCACCAATTACCAGTTAATTTACTTCTTCATTGTTACTTCAGATTTCACACAAATTAATAAAAGATGTTCAAGAAGAATCTAATTTTCTTGTCAGCTCCAAAGCACTGAAGACAGCTGAGAACATCTCAAAAGTAATAGCTGAATTATTATGGCCGCTGAGGGGGGAGACTTCAATGGTTCACTAGAAATGGCGGGACATTAAAGTCTGTGCCGCTTCCACCCAGTGAACGTCACAGCTGATAAGAGCTGATAGCAACGTCCGGCAGACACAGACTGATGGCCTCATCTGTGAACAAGACTGTGAAACATGATAAAAGAAAACCAACTAGTGTGTAGTGAATTTTGCAGAGAGAATCAGTCAAAGAAATGTCTTGGTCAGTTTCCAAGTCAGTTAACAAGAATACACACTGGTCTTTGTTCACCACACAGTGTAGCCTCCCTAATCAATAATCCCCTTTACACATTGGACAGGGAATTCATGAATGAGCTCCTCTAGCAAAAGTCATTTTAAATAAATAGTTGCAGCTCCACACTCAACCACATTACCTCCAATGCAACATAATTTACCTGACAGCTTAGAATTCACCCTAATAACTCCTGGACAGAACAGTACACCTACAAGCCTACACATTTCAATAATGTCATTTTTTCCAATCCAAACTATAAAAAGGCACAGAGTTGAAGCTGCAGACCTTTATTTGTACCACAAATCAGTTAAAAAAAAATTAATGTCAATCAATTTGGTAAACAGTATCTCAAGTCTAAAATGATGACTATTAGTGGCAGATAACATAGGTGCTAAATGATGAGCATAAAACACAACTGACTTACTTTTACGAAGTCTGAGTCTAGTCATACTCCTGTTTTAACCCCCCCCCCCCCCCCCATCATCAAGCAGAAACTATGGCCTATGAGTTGTCGCGATGACAAACCTGAGAGCATAATATTTAGAGTAACGGGAGCACACCGTGTCGAATCATGACTTTGTACGGGCAGGCTGGAGAAGACAGCGACAACGCATGCTTTGTGTTCGGGATGCTCAATATAAGTGTCATTTCATATTTCATTTATCATTCTATGTCTGTAATGACCAGAGCCGCTCAGCTCTCTCCAATACAACTTGCTAAGTAAGAGCAAACATACACCTAAAACTTTCTCTCATAGGAATGTCCCAAAATTTGAAAAAGACCAGGAAACCATCTCACTAACTGATCATGGGATTCAATCTTGTTTTTTTTTTAGGATTCTCTTCTTTCAACTTTGTAAATATGAAAATATAAGAATGTGATGAAATTAGACATGTCCAACCAAAACTGCACACTAGACAACATCTGCTGGGTCAAACAGTGGCTTTTCTGACCTCTCACTCGCTGCCCACATCCTCAAATACAGTTATGGTAGCTGTTTGCCCAGGCAGAAAAAGACAATGCCAACCAGACATTTGCAGGTTAGACTGACAAGTGTGCATGAGATTGACAAAGCTGCACAGGTTGTTTTAAGTCTTCAACTTGAAAAACTGCTCAAAGAAACTGCTTCCACAGCTTCTGTGATGACTGAAATTTAAACTCTTTACTAAATTGAAAGTCCTGCATGGTGAGGTTTTATGAATTTGTCTTAATGAAATGTAGTGTGCTCTGTCCTAAAAGGGACCGCTCCAGAACCTGTAGATTATTTTATTTTCACAAATGTCTGGTGTTTGCTCACTGGTATTATGCACTTACAGAAAAGTAAATCCAATTGAATCAAAACATGCCCAAATCAAACCAGCCACAACAGCACAGATGAAGTTAATCCACTTTTTTTGGACTTACTTTTTTTTTGCTTTTCTGTTGAGTATTCTGAATGTAAACACTACCTGCTTGCTGAAAACCAATACAATAAGCCCAGTTTTTAACACAAGCTGTGTTGAAACAGACCCAGACAAATGTTTTATCAAGAATTTCTTCCAACAGCTGCTGGGAAGAGCAGACTGAAACTCAATCCTCCACAACGCTCCTTGTTATGGTCCACTGGCTGCCATCAGTCTCTGATAGGTCAGAGGCGCTCTGATTCAATATACTGTCTAACAGTGCGCCTCAGGGACCAGAGCCTCTCTGTCTGATGTAAAGTCACGGAGAGCATTCCTCTGCTCACACATGAAGAAGCTGTGTTGCAAATAATCGACACCCTTTGTGACATCTCCGCCTACTTGTCAGTGTCTTCAGTGAAAGAGAAGCGGCGCAAAGACATAAATAAGGACATCAGACTACCATGTTGTAACGTTTGATTCACAAGATACTTTACAGCAATGTGATAAAGCACGTTGATTTCTGGATTTTTCAAGGATTTGATTCTCTGGATTAGCCAGAAACAGAAATCCCTATTTTGTTCACAAATAGGTGCTCACTAACCAGTCACTAAATACATGTGATTTTTCCCCAAAAGATCAATGCGTTATTCCGTTTAATTCAATGAAAATGTTGAAAACAACCCATCCCCAAACGATCAATCAGAAAATGGACAAGGGTGAAAGGTTGACTACTGGTAGATAACCTCTACAATATAAATATCCATGTAAACTTGGAAAAAAAACTCTCCCCAAGTCGGACACCAGGCTGAAGTTAGTTTGATAATGACACGTTTCATTCAGTGGACTCTGCGTCAATAACTGTGGTCAAACGGACTTATATATTGGTCAGCGGTCACCACTTCTTCTAACCGCTTTCCTGGGGGAAATCCTAGCATTGTGTTTTCCTGAGAGATGTTGCTAATTATTTGTCCACCCTGTATCAGTGAGGCTAAAGAGATCTGAGATCTGATCCTGTCTAGGGTCAGCTTCAGTCACACCTAAAAACAGGAGTAGAACATGATGGCTGTGTGGACATGTGTCACCATTGCTTCTTTGTTTACCCCTTCCTCTGTTCACTGATGGTGGCGTACTAACTTAATGACTGTCATTAACTCAGGAAACTCACTATTTACAGTCTGGGGCAGGAGACTTCCTCTTGATGGAGCCACTCACTAAAACTCTGAAAAACTAATCTTACAGACACAGAATTGTCTTCAGCTGGAAGCAACCAGGAAAAAAGTGTAACTGGAAGTCTTATATGTGGTTTTCACTTATGTGAAAGTGTTGTGTGATCTGACAGAAGAAGATGTTTATAAACTCAGATACAGATTACCTGCCTTCTTGAACCCTCTGTGACTTGTTGCAGCAGCTCATGTGGCTTTGAACAGACAAGCCTGGTGTTTATCTGAAGGTGGGGCACGTCACATCTGGGAATGTTTAGTAATCTTTAACAAAGTCCATGTTTAGACTGTGGATGACCACACTTCAAACAAACAGGCCCCATAATGCTCCTTTATATGGCTGCATTTATGGTATATGGTACATAACGTATGGTACGTTCGAATTAAGGTTTCTTGACAAAAATGTATGACAACAGAACTGAACAGAAAACATGACATTTCTGCTCCTTCCCTCATGTCCACCTCTGACAAATGTCTCAAAACGAGAGCAACTACGGCAAGTGTTTCCTGCCGAGTATGTTTAGCTGATGTATAGCTTCCTCTGCTGAACACTGGCAGACAGAACTGAGAGAGGTGTCAAAACAAATGAGATAATTTTTTCCCCAAGATGTCAGTAAACAAGCATGTCACATTAGCCAGCAGTACAAACACAGAACAAATACTGCTCATTGTTACTCTTTGTGCACGCACCAGACAAATTTAAATGGAAGGGACTGCAAACGCTACCACAACTGGTTGCCCAATGGTTCCTTGTTTCATGCATTTAGAGGTTAACCACTCTGTGCATCTCTAACCCTAGTGTTCAGCTCACTTCTTTCTCATGAAAAGAAGCAGTGATTAGTGCCACAGTGCCAACACGACATGTGAGAACTTGCATGTTGTTGCTTAAATACGGTGTATCATTTCAACACTATCGCAAACAAGCCCACAGCTTGATTAAAACTCTAACTACTACTCATACTGACAGTAGACAGTATTTCCAATACTGCAGCTTTTCCATTTTCCAACTTCTACATCATTTCTGTATTTTATATTTTTATCACACACAGAGTTCCTTATATGCAGCCAAGTGGCACAATGTCCAGGATGCGGAGACAAAAGAGTCAGTCGAAAAGACGCCTTGTTATTATATCGCTGTTCATCTTACATGACTGCTGAAATAAAAATATGCAGAGATGCAAACCAGGGCTGCAACCAAAAATGACTTCATCAGCAATTAGTTGCTTAGTCTACAAAACATCAGGAAATTGTGATAACTTCATGATAAGGTCTTCAGACATAATATTATTGTTATTGTCACATGAGAAATGAAGCAAATCCTCTAAAAGTAAAACTTTATATGTGGCGTTTAAACTGGGAGAATGGCTTAAATGATAAACTGAACAATTAATCAATTACTGAAAAAGTAGCACTTTCTGTCAATCTACAAATCAAATAATCAACTGACTGTTTCTGAATCTATCCACTTAACTTTGCGCACCAAAACAACATAAGACCATGTGTACATTTGGTGCACAATGCCAAATAAATCTGCAGCATCTAATGGACATTGATCCCGGCAACCAAAAATATAACAGATTATGGGCTGATATATGGCAGAATGTGCCATGATCACTTCATGATACAATTTCACCTGGCACTTAATCAACATCTCTGAGAAATGTTTCAAAAAATTGGATTTGGGGAAATCACGCAGCTTCACATTTGGCCACAAAATTGTTTATACATTCCTCTTTAAGCACAAGAAGACAGAGGAAAAAAAACTTCATGTGTCAAATAATACAGTTTAGGGTAATCGAATCATGAATGCTGCACTGAAACACCAAAATCTTCTATGAGACTCTAGCATGGTGAAAGGTGGCCATCCAACACAAGTCAGCATTGTTCACACTGGGTGGGTCATCTGGTAGTCCGCAAAATGAGTTGGGTACCCATCCCCCACTGCTCTGTTTGCCACTCGGTCAGCCATCCGGCCCACACCTGCTGCTGAAAGTCACAGTCCACTTTCAGTCCACTGGGTCCCCAAACAACACAGCATGAGTCTGCATCCATTTCCTTAATTAAAACCACACCCAGACACCACTTTCCTCTCCAGCAGGCTGTTGAAGGATCAGGGAGAACACCCTGCTTCTGACTGCAGACACAGCATGTTTGAAGGAAACCCAGCCTTCATACAAAATTTCTCCTTCATTTAGCAAACAGCTGATAAGGAACTTAAAAGTGCTGTCGAACTAGAGGAATGTTAACAGGTGAGGTCTGTCTTTATCTACTTCTTTGTGACAAAAACAAAGCAACCCAACAGGAATGTGGTCGATTTAATGTTCATATTTCGACCAGCTGACATCCAGCCGACTGGAAAAATGGTATAAAGAATAAGTGGACATTTTTACTGTCCTCTCCCAGAATAATGAATGTTTGGACAGCATATTAAGTTAAATAAGTGTCATTTACTTTTTATACTTGCACTTCTTTAACAGTTTAAGGGAGGCGAAGGGCAAAATAGTTTGCATTAACTTCTATCAGTCAAAATGGATCCTGATAAAATCCTTCTAACAGATTAATCAATTGTGGATTAATCATTATCAACCATGAATCCAACATTACAAGCATGGCAAAAAACCTAGCCAAACCCAAACAAGTACTAAGAGCAATAGTGATCTGTGTGACATGCATTAACATGTTTCACATATGTTCTAACATTTAAACATCTCCACATCAAATTGCCCTACTTTATCTGCACCCGGCAGATAAAGCTGACCGGTTCTGTAAAGAGTTAAAAGTTGTTGAAAGAGCTGAAAGAGTTGTCTGAGGTTTGTCTGTCATATGGAGGAGATCCCGATCTCTCTGCCCTCCCCAGGGAGATGAGATAACGCATTCCTTCTGAACTGGCTCCATACTATGTCGTGGAAAAAACTATGTAACTGAAATATGGGGTGCTTTTTCCACTTCTTCCAGACGTGAACCCAGTGATCACTCAGTTTCAAGACAATTTTGGCCCTTGCTGAAATCCCTACAGTGGAGATTTAAGACAATACCTGGACTTTTCTTCTTCTTTAAAAGCTCTGTGTTTTTAATTTACTGAGGCTGGATTTCATTTCCATCACCTTATAAAGTTATTTACAAAAGGCCAAATAAATAAGTTATCTTGTCTACCCTGGGAACTATAGGCTACTATTTTTTTAGATCTAGATGGGGCCATGCTGGAAATTAGGCGATTAATCCATTAGATTGTCAACAATTATATAATTTACAACTATTTTGGTAATTAACCACTCAGTCTGAGTTTGACAGCATGCTGACTATCTTTGGGTTTTGGAAAAAACAGACATTTGAGTACGTCAGCTGGAGCTTGGAGGCACTTAACAACATTTATTCACCATTTCCAACATTTTAGAGACCAAACAACCCATTGATTCATTTTCTTGTAGTCTGGTGTTAGATAGTGAAGTACTGACCAAAGTTACATGACCCGATCCTTCATTCCCATTTTTGTAGAGAGGGTTGTGCTATTTAGGCCACTTCCTTTACCATCTGTTTCCGTACTTCTAAGAATGACCTAAAATCTGCCCGTCAACCTCCTTGTAATCTGACGCATTTCTCGGGTGGTTTGCGAGGAGCTCCAACGTTTTACCACTGAGGGATGGAGCCATGAGAGCATAATGTTTAAACCTTGATCATATATCATCAAACATAGCCCCCTCCTTCGTGCTTCGTGTCTGGCCTTAACTGGAAGGCCCGTCATCCATGAGTCATATCTGACAAGTAGGGGTAAAGGGCTTGTTGTTGAGTAATGCTGAGTGACCCTTCCGACTGCCCCGGACACTCCTAGCTCCTATCCGAGCGTGGCTCATTGTGTTTAAACATCACAACAATGTAACTAAGGGAAGTGACTCAGTGATCCACAGGGAGTCAGACATGTTGCTCTTCATGTCTACAATTACCAGGCCTGGTGTATATTATAAGAATCCATGTGATCTGTACACGCCGTCAGAGTTCAAAGACATATGTCTTTTAGCACCTCGATACGCTGTCGTTGCTATGTCATTAAGATGCTGCCTATAAGACAACGCAAGCTAGTAATTTACCCAAGGCATTTTTTTCCCCAATCTCGCTAAATGAAGCCTTGCAGCAAGGACTTCGTGAGCACAGATTATCAGTCTAACAAATCAAGTTTCTCGTTGATATACAACGGAGAGGAAAAATACACCCCCTCAGGCTACAATTCCTTTACAGGAAGTGAGTGAGGGAGACAAGACCAATCCTGCCCAGCTTACTTACTGCACAGTCGACAGTCCTGAATCTGAGCTGTGGGCATGGCTGAACAAGAGACTCTTGATTCTGGTTAACCAGTATGGCCTTCTCTAAGACGCTTAAGTCTTCCTGAATCCTCAACCACAGGTTTGTACAGTTCATAATGCAGCTGACCAGACTGGAGTCCAGCTGTGGATTGTTTCAGGACCTTGACTTACAAAGGAAAGTTGTTTGATTTTCTTTGTCATGTTCAAACTTTGGGCGGAGATGCTCATCTTGTATATGTACAAAAACAAATGTAAAAAAAGACATCGGCAAAGGTTTTTGTCTTTTGACAAATGGAACCAAGTGCTTAAACAGCATTCCTCAGAGTACCAGGTGGTGTCTTCACTTTCCAGTAAAGGGCGAAAGAAATCCTGATTTAGAACTACGAAGGCATTAGTCAGTAATCCTGGCAATCAAGAGTGTGTGCTCTTTCAATGAGGGAGGGAACCAAAGTTATATATTTTTGAGGAGAGCTGGAAAAATGTCAGCACAAAACCAAAAATAAGTTAGATGAGTGGATGTTAAAGATATCACAACAGTCTTATGCAGGAAATGGCTGCCATGTCAAACTCATCCTCTGGTGACTTTGATAAAACGTAACCCCACTATAGGTCCATCATAGCAACATGACAACAATGCTAAACTGATCCTACACAACACTTTTAGGCAGAAAAGTCACTACAAAATAAATTAATGTTTTAATGGCTTTAAACACCAAGTATGATCTGCTAAAGCCTCTTTGACAGTTTTGATTTTCGGTTAAAAGCTGCCATGATTTGAAGAAAAAAAAAAAAAAAAAACTGTGTTTAACAGTCATCCAGTAGGTAACAGACAAATCATAAATTATCCTCACACACTTTCACCACCCATACTGCCCTGCTCGGCCATACAAAGCAGCTAAATGGCCTACTTTCTGTACAAAGCCCCGTGTTAAGATTAATTGAGGGGGCAGACTTGAGGTGTACCTTGAAATACGACAACATTTGACGTGTCAATATACAAAAAAAAAAAAAAAAGAAGAAGAAGAAGAAAAAAAACCATACCGTGTTACTGTGTAGGAAACAAGCTAACATCACTGTCTTTCGACCGCTAGCATAGCATAGTTATCGTTATCCACACCCAAAGTTTGCCCCTGAAGACAAGCATTCCTCGCTTCTCCCCTTTTGTCTTTTTTTAAGTGTTTCCAGTCGCCCTAAACACGGCAGACCTGGTCAAATGTGACAAAATGTGGGTTAAAATAACAACACGTACCTTGTCTTGATGTTATACTGGCGTTTCGGTCGGTTTAAAGTAACATCTAGCCCCAGAAAAAGAGTCCTCTTGTTAACGGTTACCGAGGCGAAGACTAGCTAAAACTGTTATAAGGGTCCGCTTTGTTTTAGCTAATAAACCGCACCGCTCCTACGTGCCCCGTACGTAACGTGTCCTCGAACCGGTAACCGTTTGTCACTTTTCTTGTTATATATGATGTGTTAAGTAAAAAATAGATATGAGGCGAGGACTCTCCAGCTCGCCCGGACACGTTACAGTCGCTACTGGGTCGTTTTTTAATGCACTAGCTCGACAGACCCCTTTTTCTTATTTAGACGCCGCCCACACAGGAAGAGCCGCGGCGAAGGAACTAACGCACCGGCGGAGGTTTACCGGGGGTGAACCCTTCGTCACCTCGGATGTGGTGAGCCGTCCCTGCTCACACACACACACATACACAGGTGTTACAGGTAATCAATAAGCTACTAACATGGGCAAAACATATGAAAACACTTAAATAATAAAATTGAGTGTGGGAAGGTAATTAGGCCTAACTTTTTTTTCTTAAAGGAACAGTTCACCCAAACATGAAAGTTATTCAGTTATTATTTTCTTTCCCTCCATGTTGGAAGGAAGTCAGGTAAGGTCTAGCAGCCTACAAACATCCAAGTTGATGGGCACTTTTTCCAAACCCCTCCAAAACCTCCATGAAATGACTCAGAACATCTCATCTGGGTTTATACGAGTCTCCACAAGCCCTCAAGATCTCAAGCTTGGATAAAAAGATGTTATTCACACCCTCAAGTTTGCACAACATGCACATCACACCAGGTGCATGCTCACGCTTTTTAAGCTCAACAGCAAATACAGTGAATGTATGAATAAGGATGTAAATACTGGACTTGGATCCATTATATGTTTCAGTTTCCAGGTGAATTTCCCATTTTAAAACAAGTCCCCAGCTACTTCAGTGGTTTAGAAGCTCTAAACCACTGAAGTTGTCTACGAAACCTTAAGCCTGACTTTCAATCAGCATGAGTGTGGAGTTGAAATTCCAAATTTTTCATCTTTTTAAGAAACTTTTCCTCCAAGGTACCTGTAACTACCTGCAACATCAAAATGCTGCTGACATGTTAAATCATTGATTATAGTACAAACACAATATAAACATCGACAGACACCATAATGTCAAGAACATCAGTGCTTTTATTTTAATATTTTGGGTAGATTTGGCTGATAATGGATGAGAAAAGCAGAACATGTAAAGTAAGGGTAAAGTATCAGGATGCTTCTCTGTTTGCATGAGCTATTCTGGGTGAAAAGCCATAAGTTTACCTGCTGTGTTTTCAGCCGCGCTGCAGAGAAGTAACCCGTCACCTCCACTTCCTGTGCAACCTCAGAGAGCAGTCTCTGATACAAAACTCACTTTGTCATTTGACATCCATTTTGACCTTTTTCTTTCAGTTTAAAAATAGTTTCCAGTCACCTACTTGCATTAAGACAACAACCCCAATAAAACGTTATAGCAAAATACATCTGACAAGGACAGGTGGATAAGCTAAGACGTTAAAAATCTAAAGAGGAAGCATAAAGCGACACTGAAACTAACCATTTAAGAGCACTGATGCAGAACATCAACATAAATACATTTAGTTGACTCCCAAAACAAGACACTTTCCTCTTTCAGTGAAGCAGCAAAGGAACTAAAACCTGATCGTCTACATAACCCCCCCTCCGACATACAGCTCCTATAATTACTGTGAGATGTGTGATGAATATGCAGCAGCTGATGAAGATGCTGCCAGCCGGCCTCAGACACGTGAAGTCACCATGTCCGTTGCATACTTGAACGTCACAGTACAGGCATCCCGTCACATACCTGAGGTAATCTGCTGAGTGATCTGTTTCTGTAACACAGACAGCCGGCCGTGCACCGCTTTGCACCTGTTGGCTTCCAATGCCATTTTCAGGTTTCCTCATCAGTCTTGACACACAAGCTTTACTGAGTGTGTGTGTGTCCAAATCTTCATGCTAATCTAGCTGATTATCTGCAAAAGGACAAAAAATGACCCTTAGCTTCCGCCTGTTTGTTTAAATCAGAGGTCCTCAGATCTTGTACTTGAGAAAGAAGAAGAAAGTATTAATTGAAAGGAAAAGTATCTATCAGAATTATTTGTATTATATTTTTGAGTTATAAATATTGATGCGTTATTGGGCCTGTATATTTCACCTCAGGCATCAATCAAGTCCCATCTTAATCTGTAATACAACATCATTTTTTGTTGTTTTTCTTTTGTATTATTAAACTAAATGTGCAAATAATTGGCAACTAAATTGTTCAAATAGATGCAGAGCAGTATACAGTATTGTATTTACCTATGACTTGTAGAGGAGTAGACAAATAAAGTAGCAGAAAATGGAAATACTCAAGTACCACAAAATTATACTTAGATAGAGCACTTGAATAAATGTACTTGGTTACTGGTGTAATCCTGTTGAGTATCATGTTTTTCAGATGACAGAGTGTTTTGGTGGTGCAAATTCCCAAGCAAATGTGTAACTGATAGAATTAGCACGAACCAGCTGACACACAGCCAATAGTGGCCTGTTGTTAATCCAGACTTGATGCAAGAGGAATTAGTTTTTATGTCTGAAAACTGAAATCTTGAGGGAAAAAGCCCTGATGTGCTCAGTTGAGCGGCCGTGTGCAGCGTCAGGAGGCAGGAAGCAGCACAGGACTCATGGTGTTGTTCATTATATTTAATGCACATTTTACAGTTTAGTCATAGTGCTGTGTTTGCACTGCTTTGTGTCGCCTATCTTATGTTCTGGTAAATTATTGATAGATTCAAGAGCTGCTCTTACCTCAGATATTGCTTCATGCACTACAACCTCCACAGATTGAGAAACATGTCTGATTCGAGACTGTTGCATAGTCCAGCCATTCAGAGTCATTTAAAGTCTTTGCAGCACAACAATGAGACAGCACGGCATGTGAAGGTGGTGCAGAGGCACCAGTGTTGGCAGGAAACCTCATCTGAACCGAAGCCACATGACCGAAGCTCACATGAGAGCAGAGCGGAGCTGAATTTAATGTCGCTCATAAAACACATTCACTGAGCTCGGGCAGACATTTTTATGACAAATGTAACACATAGTTGTGTCTATCACACGTATCCTGCCATGCATAAATGTTAACAGAGGCTGTACTGCCACTGTGTGGTTGAAGCATGATATGGCATGCAGACAATGAAGTCACTGCTACATGAGTGAATGTTAATCTGCCTTTCAGGGTGATGTTTGGTGCCACACTTCATACTTCTAACCAGACTGAGTATGTAGTTCACACTGATAAGTTAATGTACAAGTCTGAATTCAGATGATTTTTGAGTGTGCTGACCCACAATGCAGTGCACAGCAGAGAAACCAGCCCTCCCTGCAAAATATGAAAAGAAAGTTTCACTTCAAAGTTTGTAGGGATGTTTTTTTTTTTTTTAATGCTGACTTTTTAAAAAAAATGTCTCAACAGGAAAAGCAAATCATCAGCTTAGTTCAGTTTTATGGCCCTGGTGTTGTGCATATATGAATGGGGCAGTAGACTGTCATGTGTGAATATCACTGGCTGTACAATGTGCCTGAACACACACTAAAGCCTCATGAGAACCAGCCAAGGACCAAAGACGACGAAGGAGCCTGAGTTGTGAATTTCCCTCAGAGGCTTTCTGACAGTTCTCTGGTCAACCAGTTGTTGAATCACTTGTCCTGGTGGCCGGTCTCAGGTCTCAAACTGAACATGGCGGTCCTGGGCTGCTGTGGTTATCACCTGGTGTGAAGCCAGTCTGAACGTGCAGCCGAATTCTCAGAAGCCACTTCAGAGACGACTTATGGTAGTGACATAAATATTCAGTTCACTGGCAACAGCTCTGACAGATGTTCCAGCAGAACACTCCCTGTGTGATAAAACTGCACCTTTCAGAGCGGCCTTTTATTGTGGCGAGTCCAAAGCACACCTGAGCTCTAATCATGTTGAAACGCCGCGCCTCTGAGGTGAAAGGATCATCTTTGCTAACATGGGTTTTTAAGAATATCTGCTTAAACTTTTGTTTTGTCCACAGAAGAAGTTTTTGCCCTCGTGAAAAATCGCCTCGTGTTTATATTTTTGTTGAGAGCAGATGACAGTAGATGGTTTGTAATTTGAGTGTACTGACCCTTTAAAAACAGGACATTCTCCCTGTTAGACAGAACAGAAACAGCACAGCAGCTTTTTTTTTTCTTTTTTTTTTTACTTAAAACATTTATTTGATCCAATTCTTTGGAATGTAATAGTCAATGATCAGAGTCTGAGACAACAGAGACGGATGAGTCTGGGTGCTGACCAGAAAGTCAAAGTACAAACAATACTTTTAGTCACTTAAGGCCTCACTGCTTTTCCATTTCTTTCTTTTTTTTTTTTTTTTTACTTCCTTATGTCCTTCCTAGATTTTTTTTTTTTCTGGATCTGAGACAGGAAAAAAAAAAAAGAAATTACAGAAGCAGTATTGAAAATAAAACATTTTTTTTTCTTGTCATACAAAGAAAAAACAAAAACAAAAAACAAATAACAAAAACGAATGGCACGCACATTAGTGACAAAAAACACAAGGTGATATTATACCAAGTAAATAAAACTGTTACGCTTCGAAAGAGACGCATATAAGCTTTTTCCAGAATGAAAAACATCTCTGTAAATTTGTACTTTTCAGAATTAAAACATTGTCGTCCGAAAGCGCGTTAAAAAAAAAGAAGCCACGGTTAACACTGTCCTCTCCTTCCTTCGCTCTCTCTCTCTTTTCATAAATCAACATCATAAACACAGATTTTTTTTTTTTTAAATATATCAGTGCAACATTTGTTTTCACATCGAGTGCCGCAGCATCCTTTCTTGTCTGAAAAAAAAGGGCAGGGGGGTGGGGCGGGACGGAGATTTATGGACATCTGGCTGAAAAAAACATTAAAAACACATTCTGTCAAGACTGAAATTACATTGTCGATACCCATAATCCTCTCTGCTTGTCCTTCCTTGTAAACACATGCTGTTGAGAGAAACAAACGAAGACAGTTGAAGCTGTGTGATTTTACAAGAGCTGATAATCTCAACAGAGCACCTCGATTTGATTTGAAGATGGTCTCTCTTGATTTGAGCTGATCTGAAGAGGAGGATCTCGCGTTAAATTAAAGAACTGACGCGGTTTCGACTACTGACGAACATTCTCACTGAGCTCACACGATGTCACACGATGCTACATTTAAAAAAGGGGCGGATTTAACCTCCACGCCGCAGCGCAACAGGAACTGCGACGGGGGCCCGCGGATATACGGCAGTCCTGCGCAGTCACCAGAATACAAATGTTGACATGTAACATTTCTGCAAACCACAAATATGTTTCTTCATTTCAGGAGGTTTAAGCGAGTGTTTCAACATTTAAGTATGGTGGCCCAGGAGGTCAAAACACAAGACCAATACAGAAAATGCAACAACATTTCCAGGAAACACTTGTTGTGTTTTGTGAAATGTTTTCAGTTTTCTGTCATTAAAATAAATGTTTTTTTCTGTCATGTTGTGTTTTTTCTATCATATTTTTGTGTTTTCTGTCTTGTTGTTGTGTTTAGACCTTCAGGGCCACCATAATAAGGCGCGTTATTCTGTGCCCAAACCTAATTGAACGAGCGTTGTTGCAAAATATAGAATAAAGAAATGTAAAGCTTCAACACATCCGTAGTTTGCAGAGACGTAAATCACAACCATTCGTTCTCGTGACGGGTCGACCGGTACCAAACCTGCTTAATGGCTTTTAAATCTCTGTCTGTAATTTCAAGACCGTCAAAACTAAAATCCTCCTCCCTCCTGAACTGTACAGCGCTATGAGCAAGTGACCAGTATCACAACACACTGAGCTACAAAAGCTTAAACACAACAAAGCAGTTAATATTAGTACAGTATTTATAAGGCTCGTCATTTTCAGTTTTTAGCTAACTCTGCACTGAAAAATACCCAAATATTTTTTTTTTTTTTTTATAAGGAACCAATGGACTTCAGAGAGGGCGCTGATCCCTGCAGGTGACAGGAAGTAAGATGCTTCTGTAATGATGACAGTGGAGAAAATGCCAACTGAGCTGCTGCAGAGTCCCACAGACACAAAACATAAAGCAGACACACTCAAACGGAACAAATGAACTTGTCCCCTCCATCTTTTACAATAACATTAATGAGCCATGTGACATAGCGAGGCAGGTCTGTCGGGTCTCTGCCCTGATTAGCTTGTAAACTCATCTTTGTTATGAGATTGAGTCTGAACTGTGTGTGTGTGTGTGTGTGTGTGTGTGTGTGTGTGTGTGTGTGTGTTTTATGTCCGGGCTGCTGTAGCTCAAACGGAAATGGACATGTGAAGTAAGATTTTGGACGGTATGATCGGCTGATAGTCAACACAGGAAATAAACACCGACACGGAGTACAGCATTGTCTTGGCAAACATTGAAACCTGCTTCTTCTTCAGTGAAGACAGTCAGCATTCAGAGCCTCCACGAGGGAGAAGCGCTCAAAGTCTCTCTGACGGACGGGCTGGACACACTTCTGTGTTTCAAGGTTTCACAGTCTTTTTTTGTGCACCAGTGAGAGAAATGTCAGCAGTGATATAAAAACGTCCAAATCCTGACGATCCGTCCTCGACATGCCGTCGTCATGTTAGCGGGTGCTGAGGTTTTGTCCGTGTTACCCTATACAAAAAAACCCATCACATCCCATGAGGCTCTCAAAAGCCGATTTTCCATCGTTGTTAAAACCTTTCACGTTCCCAGAGCACGAAAACAGAAAAGCAAACGACGACGAAACGGACAAAATGGCAACCAGAAACACCAACAGCAGCTCGGTGCCGCCATCTGATGAAACTCTGTACATTGTCTGAACTGTGGAGTTTGATTTCGACACAGAAAGGATACTGCGGCACTGGTGTGTGTCTTTTTCTATAGAAAAGGGCGCTCAAATATATTAAAACCTATGTACAATATGTTGGATGTGTCATGTGCCATGAAAACGAGGCATTCAGGGCTCCTACACATCTTTTTCCATTCTGAAACTCTTGTTCTCTTTTCCAAAACCTTTTAAAAAACGACTGTCATCAAGGCAAGAAGATCTTCAGATCTACACCAACCGCACGTGTTCATCTGACAGCACACTACAACAACACAAATGTGTAGTTTTTTTAGCCACAATCTGGAAAAAAGTACGCTGTAAATGTTTCAGGATTTTTTCCCGCACGTTTGTGTAGGAACCCTGGACGGAACGCCAGCCGATGAGAAAAAAGAACAAGGCAACAGAAAAACTGGAGGAAAAAAAAAAAGGCACTGTCGGAACTAGACACAGGTCACCATGGTACCTGCCTTCACACACACACACACACACACACACACACACACACACACACTGACAGAAAGATGCTTCATGTATAGAGATAAACACGAGTGTACAACCACACGGCGAGACACATACACACCTGAAATGCAGATGTATATGATTGTGACACATGTACACGCACACTTTCTCTCTCTCACACACACACACACACACACACACACACACACACACGCATACACAGGGACATATGGGCTAGCTTTAGAGCCAGATATCAGAATAGCGATTTTCACAAACTCCACTCTCTCTTTGAAAATATGACATCTGAAAACAAAACAAACACACAATAAAAACAAAAAAAAAAAATCAAATCAAATCTTATCTTTCCATAAAAGTACACAAACAATACTTTCATCTGAATTGGTCTCAACACCAGCATGTGATTACGTGAAATCAACAAAGCACGCCGAAAAACAAATAGAATCCTTAGTTTTCTTCTTCTTCTTTTTTTTTTTTTTTGCTGTACAGATTCTTTATACACAGTGCCCCCTGCAGGTCAGTCCCTTCCACTGCCGCTCCTGAGAAAAAAAATTACATTGGCTCACTTTCAGCCCACCCTGCCGTCCCATTGGTGGCCTCAGCCCTGTGTTCCTCCCGCTTGATTGGCTGCAATCACGTGTCCCTTTTGCGGAGCGTTCGCGGCCCCGTCTGCTCGTTCCCCCTCACGCCTCTGAGTAGTTAGTCTGTCCGTTCATCTTGTCCTTCTTTAGCTTCACGCCGTCCACCAGCTCAAAGTTATAGTTCTCCAGGGCGGATAAGTTCCTGTCCGTCATGCTGCCCTGCGAGCAGGCACAGTACAGGACCACGCCGCAGATGGCGCCCAGGAAGACGCCCAGCGCGGACATGGCGATGATGGTGATGAGGATGGGGTCCAGGGTCTTCAGCATGTTGCCGGGGCCGCCGAGCTCGCTGTTGTCCTGCGAGAGGGAGTCCATCGCTGCGAGAGAGAGAGAGAGAGACGAGATGACATGATGTGATTACAGGCTCACAGGAGCAGACTGGTGGTTTTACATGTTCTGGATCATAAAGCACAAAAAGCAGCTTCTCCCAGAAATGACCAAACTTATTTCCTCTCACAACAACCCTGTCTTTTACTAGTTTGTCGTCTGGGTTTGATTTTTTCCCCACATTTTAACTTGTGAATGTTTTTGGATTCAGCCTCTTAAATCTTGGATATCAGATCGTCTGTGAACGCACCACCAAAGAACAGGCTTCAACACAGACGGTCCTCACAGAGCTCCAAACTGGCTAATAACAATCACAGGAACGTCACTGAGTCGGGTTTGTACTCACGTAGGATGATGATCTCGGTTGGAGGAGACGTAGGAGCTTCTGGATCTGGAGGAGAAAACAAACAGCCTCCGTTAGATTGAACTCAGGACTAGTAAGTAAAAATCTGGGGTAGTAAGTGAGCGATAACAATTCGATACTCACCCTTACAGTCCTCGGCACGGAGTCCATCCATGATCTGGATGTTGTCCACAGCTATGTGACCCGCGCTGCGTCTGTCGGCGACGCCCTCCACGACCACCTACGAGTCACGACACGAGGTCAGTCAGCACGCTCATTCAATATAATTCAACATAAACACAAAGTGAAAAAGTCCTAAAAATAACAATAAACTCTGGTGTCTCTTGTGTAAAAGCTAAATTAACACCTTTAAGTGTCATTTTTATCCTATAAAATGACTAAAAAATTAATTAATGACTCTTGAATCACAAACAAAAGTCTAGCCTCTTACGTCACAGTTTAAAGAAAAGTGTCCACATGATTAAAAGACATCTGCAGGACTCTGTTACCTGATATGAGACACTCGAGTGTGGCAGCAGGACCCGTCCCTCCCTCCACCGGCTGCCCTGGTGTCCGCTGACGGTCCACAGGATCTGTCCCGCCTCCGCCTCCTTCCTCTGCTTGATGTGGAGCGCCCCGGCGTGCTCCCCGAACATGTGGTACCAGAAGGACATGCACAGGTCGGCGTCCGGCGTGGTGATGAGCGGGCTGACCAGCGTCGCCACCTGCTCCTCGTCGCCATCGTCCTCGCCGGTTTTACTCGGCGTGTCGTCGTCGCTCAGCTGCATGTAGATGAAGTTCCCGGGTCCTCCTGCAGGGGGCGGCAGAGGACAAGGTAAGACTCACCGAGGGGCTCCTGACAGCCTTGAAACACAACACTGCACATAATTTAAGACCTTAAAGATTATTAAAAACACAGTCAGTGATGCTGTTTAGAGCTTCTCTGACTCCCACAGACTTCAGACAAGGACCAGCAGAAGATACGACTCGACATCACGACGGGCTCATTTTTTTCATACTTGTGATCTGGTTACGTCAAGAAATCAAGGTGAAACCATTCATTTCAGAGGGCTGCTGCTGTCTCCACAGAAAACATCCATCACGGGAGGTTTGAATGGAGGAGAAGGCCAGAGAGCAACGGCGCACTGATAAATCTGAGAGCTAGACGCTTTTTAAGAAGTTTTTCCAAGGCCGTCCAGTCATTTTTTTTCAAAAGGAGGCTTGAAGCGTCTGTAGGTTCTGTTCTGTTCAATTCAGTGCTGAGACTTTATATATATATATATATATATTACATATTCACAGTCAGGTTTGGATACAGGTCTGTTTCTATGCTTTTTTCTTCGTTGCAGTGCAGCTGATGTTTCCTTAAATCCTCTGAGATCGCCTACGGGCCGGTTCTGTTTCGCAACCTTCCTGATTGTGTCCCTGCAGGAAGCAACAACGTGACCAAATACGAGGCGAGCAGACTGGATATATTCCAGTCTGAGAGACACAGATCAGATTTATTGGGCGCTGACATTTACCTGTTTGAACTGGATTATCAAAGGTTTACAGCACACCTCCTGTCAGGCTGGATCAGATCAGTCTCAGATTAGGGAGGGATGTTTTTATCCTAACTGTACTATTATTCTGATTATTATGGCGTTTTTGCACAACGTTAGACACAAATACAGATAAAGATGAAGCCTTGTGTCCTTATTTTTGCATGTTTTCTGAAAGCTTATCCATACAGAGTAGTTGCAGGAGGCAGATTAGCAGTGTGGCCAATAATTCAAACGATGATAAGAGGAAGAAGTTATAAAAATGGCGGAGCAGTTATGAGGAGAGTTTATGTGAGTTGGTCAGAAGTTTTAAACATCTGTATGATGTTACTTCGCCCGGGCTCAGAGACAATCAGCCAGTAAAGACCAGCTGGGAGGAGATTGGATGGGATTAAATATGAGTTGGACGGCCACAAAAGGAAAACTGCAGGTCTGTGTGAGATCGATTTATCTCTGAGCGGCGCCATCTAGTGGCCGTACTGCTCAACATCCACGTCAACGTGAAGGACACATGGAAGTATGAGGGCAGTGATGCTTCTATCTTTTGAATCAGGTTTGACAACGATTAATCCAGAACTCTGATTTCAAAGTTCAGGCAAACTTCCTGTGAAAACACAATTATTTTGAAGGATGTTTAATTATTATCGCAGGATGTCCTTGATTTTAATCTCGCCTCAGTTTTTCCTGCAAAACGCCGTCATGTCAAGACAAATCTGGCTTTATTTAGCTTAATTCAAACTCTATCCCCGTCAGAATGAATGTTACTTGCCTTGAGAGATTCCCATGAATATATAAACACTATCGAACTGTGTGCCTCCGTCGTTCCCCTGACTGTGCTGAACACAACACCACAACTTTGTCATAGTTTTTCCCCGTTCGCTAACTCTTTGTCCTTCAGAACAAGGCCTGTGCGTCCGACGGGAGTTTCTTCTCCCATCGTAGGCATCTTTTCCTCATTTCTTTTTTTTTCTTTTTTTAAAGAAGAGGCACTGTTGTGAATTCCCAGCAGCGCACACTGTAACTGTGCGTTATTTAAAGCGTACAGTATTTAAAAATATTCCATCCTCTGGCTAAAATACTCTCGCCAGCTGCGTGGTAACACGAGGAGCCGCAGAGGGCGCTCCCACTGCCAGCTGGCTCCAGCACAAAGGTGAACACAAGGATCCTACCTGTGTGGTCGAGGGTCGGGCCTCTGTGGACCGAGGGAGCCCCGTTGGTCTGGATGAGCCACTCGGCGTCCGTCCTGGACTCTCCGGTCCAGCCGCAGAAAGACGAGAAGTCGAAGTTGCAGGCGAACCAGACGTACGCTGCAGCGAAGAGGAAACAGCAGATGGAGGGTTTAATCATAAAAGGAGGTTTTTCTGTTGAGATCTTTCACTCTTGTGTTACACGAGCTGAACTTTGACGGGATAAGGATCAGAGGCTTAAGTCTTCCTACCCTGAACCCTTTATCAGTTCCTGTAAATCAAATGCTATTGAACATATTAGCTGCTACGAGGCGACCGATTCTCTGTTCACAGGCTAATAAAACTACAATCCTGCACGTGTTCACCCGCTAAAGAGGAGAATAGGAGAACAGCCTGAAGGGGGGAAATAAAAAAAAACTGCAGCTCTTGTAACATCAATATTAGAAATCTGTTCCTGCTGTATTGTACACTCAGTGTAAATTGTATAGCTTGTGGAAAACCGACCAAACAAGAGAGCCTGTGCAGATGGAACTGGGCCGAGAGAGACAAGAGAGACGATTGTAATTGTAAACGTGGTGAAGAGCCGCCGCGGGCTGCTTTTTTCACTCCGGGAAACACAGGAACTGAGACGTCACCGCCGATAGAAACACAGCGCCAGCGCGTACATATGTTTGGGATCAGGACATCAGGACAGAGGGAGAGAGAGAGAGAAAAAAAAAGAGAGGGGAGGAACGGAGGGAGGAGAGAAAAGGCGTGGTGCCACCAACATGCTGCAGGATGTGGCTCCTGAACAAAAAACCCCAAACAGAAAAAAAAAGCCCCTAACATTTCCCTGCCTGCGTTCTGCCGGTGCCAGCAGTCGGCTGGCTGGCGGTGGCGGTTGAACCGCAGCATCCAGCAGAACGCAGGAGAATCTCTGAACACTGGACATGTTGTTTCTGAGAGGCTAATAGGATGCAGAGATGACTGTGGAGCCGGTAACCCTCCTCCAACCCGGAGCTGTCTCCACGCGATACCTCCACTCGGCTAATTGAGACCCAAGAGGGCTTTATTCTCTCTCTCTCTCTCTCCGGCGCTCTCTTTTTACCTTCGCTCTGCCCACCTCTTCATTCGTCTCACCCTCCTCCTTTCTGTCTATTCACTCCACTCTCTCTTTGCCACTGCTCCTATTTTTCTACCTTTCTGCTGATTTATCCCTCCTCTCTCTCCTGCAGTTGGCAGTTGACTCGCAGATGAATTGAATTTGGTGTATTCATGAAGGACGATGACGATGATGATGATGATGATGACGAACTGTGACACCAGATCTGAGATGCCCGTGCAGAAATAAAGCAAAATAAAGCAAAGTGAAAACACCTATCAGGCTCGCTAAGCAGGGGGGCAGCTCACGGTGCATTATTGTGCTCATAAAAACACGTCATGCTTTCTGATGCACCATAAAATATTTAAGACGTGTCTTAAAGTGAGTTATAAGTTTGAGTGTCTTGCGGATGCTCTTAACTTGATATAAAAGAGAGGTTCACAGATGGGGTTCTGAATGACGACACTCAGCTATGCAAACCTCAACAATCATCCGTCGGAAACAGTCTACGTAGTTTTCTAAGTTGTCATTATATGTGTTAATATAGCAGCTGGAAGAAGACGACATTTGACTGAGGGTCAAATTTAATAAATATAGTGAATATGACCAATTAAGGCTACTTTCTTCACACCTGTGTAGAAACTCCCCCAGACTCCCTTTAGAAATCGCTTAATTTAGTGAGTTTTTGCGTGAGGAGAAACTTTATAAAGTTGTGAAACTCTGTCCACAACAAATTCTGAACTACTCAAACCTTCTTGTAAATTCGGCAAACATTATATGTAAAGATAGTAATGGATGTGTATTACAGTCAGGCTGGTGACTGATGGGCGTGAAGCTGTCCACTCGTGATCGGATCACTCAGGAGTCAGGACGGCTGCTTTGATTTATTTCATATGTATCCACAAGACACTTAAACTTACAATGCATCACAGGTCACATCTATAATATTTTATGACTGTTGATACATGTGTTGTTGATGTGTTTTTATGAGTGTCGTTGTTAAGCGTTATTCATGCCTGATTAACTGATGTTGCGTAGAAAGTGTTTCTGAATTCACATCGGGTTTGAAATTGAAAAATGCTCCGAGCTGCTTCCAACTTGTTCCTTGACCACCACAACACAGTGGTTAGAAGTCTTTTCTCTAATTTTTCTTCATGAATTATTGATTCCCTTCACTTCATTTGGCCTTAAGAAAAAATATCTAAAATGAAGCAGTCTAAGAGAGAAGAAAACTTCTTTAGTTGGACGGCTCACGACCGAGGCCTGAGAAGAGATTTGCTTTTAGGGGTCACATAAAAAGAAAAGTGAGAAAAGCTTGTTCGATACTGCTTCAGTTCAGTCGTGAGCGTCATAAAACAACGCAGACACAATTTGTTCCAAGACATCGCCATGTAGAGCACGAGGTAAATAAAATAACCCTTTGTCATTTGATATAGTTTCACTGCTTTAACGGCGCGAAGGAGAGATTTGTTTCGTAACGTCAGGCCTGTTTGGTTTCTCTTCATCCCTCTTTCGACTTTTCCGTCCTCTCCGTGCGATTCGGTTTGGGTCCACGAGCACGATGGTTGATGGGAAAATCACAAAATAAAAAAATGCAGATGCATTTCAGAACAGATCTATCAACGTTTCTCTCTGCAGTCCAGTCGTGTCAGGGCTGCGCTAAAGTCTCATTTGTGAACTGGGGCGAAGATAAAAAAAAAAAAAAAAGCCATTTACTCCCATGAAAGTCGCTTTCATTGTTCTCTGTGACTGCGGCCGGTGCTGTCGGAGACGTGAATGATGGGACCGCTGGCTGAATTAATGCACTGATCTGGCAACCCTGGAGCGGCACATTTATTTGTACATCCGCTTGTAAAGCTTCAACTCGACTTTGAAGTTCAGAGGAGAGAGGTGAGGGAAGTGAGACACGGGCGGCACGTCGAGAGAGAGAACGGCATAAAAGAAAAATGAAACAAGGAAAACAGAAAGGTGAGGAGATCAGAGGAGGAGAGGCGGATGAATGAAAGATGAGAAGAGTAAACAGGGAAGCAGATTGCGGCCTCACCTGGCATTAAGTCCATGATGGGGTCGACCGCTGTGGTGCCTCCTGCTAGAGACAGATGGGACAGTCAGAGAGGGGTCAAAGGTCGGGAGGTTCGCTCTCACCCACACAGATGCCGACACGTTCTCAACACGCCACGAGAAATCAGCTCGAAGCTTTGAAACTCAGCAGACAATACAAATTCACTTTCACTTTCTCGGTCCGACTTCTCACAGAAAAATTGAGCTGAGGGTTTTTTGATTATGTGTGAAAGTAAAAGGAGAATTCTGAACACATTTCAGTAAACTGGAGAAAGAGGAAGATGAGGGAGAATTTTTCATGTTCCCAGTCCAATAACGGTTTCTGTTCCTTCCCCTCAAACTAAAGAAGAACCATCATTTTACACATGAAAGAGACGACGAGTGCCGCAGGATGAGAGAGAAGAACAAGCAAAGAGCGCTTCATCTAATATCACAACTCTACAAGCAGACTCGCTGAAATTATTCTACTTTTTAGTTTAAAACTTAGTTTCAGAGAGAGCTGCGTAAATAAATCAGAAAGAAACTCTTTGTTCTGGAGTTTCGGAGGTTTACCTGTAGCTACGTCGTAGTCATCGGGGGTGTCGGTCTCGCCACCGCAGTCCTGTTGACCTTCCTCGCAGTCCGAAGTCGGCGTCGAGCCGGGGACGGTAATCGGCGCCGTGGTGGTCGCTCCGAATGTGGTCATGGGAAGCGTGGAGGCGATGGGCGTGGTGGGAGGTGCTGTAGTTGTAATGTCTGCATGGAGAGACGGATAGAAGACAGTGTCAAGACAAAAAGAGATTTTCTATTTGCACATTTTCTTGCACTGTTCTTCAGTTGACTGTAAAGAAATATCAGTTAAGAAAGACGTTTAGCGGCTGTTTGAACTACTTCTTCGATGGCCATGTAAAAAAGTCCCCAGACTCCCTTTAAAAATCGGTACATTTTAAGAGTAGTTACATCAGGAGAGACATTATAAACTTTGTGAAATGCTGTCTCGACAAATTCTGAACTATTTGAACCTTGTTGAGAATTCGGCGTACATTTTAAATGGAAAGATGGATATAAGAGCGTTTCATAAGATTTCTTGCACAATGTTGTCAAACGTCTATCGTCTGGTTGTTAACTGATGGTCGTTTCCACTGTAAGAACTTTTTCCAGGAAGCTCAGAAACTTTTTGAAGGTCAGGAACTTTACTTCCCTTTCCATTAATGACATCAAGATCTAAGATTAGTAAGCACCCTCCTCAAAAAGTCCCTGCTGAGGGAACACAGGGACGGTTTGGGAACTAAATGGGAAGAGTGAGCTGCCGTAAATGTCATCGACTGTGAAGGAAGAGATAAGAAACTCAAGGAAACTTTTCCAGACAGAAGAAAAAGGAGCTGAGCTGCTTTGACAACATTTTCCATGAGATCTCTCAGTGTGTTTGTCGTCTTACGTGTTGTCTAATAAATCTGACATTCACAGCTTCTAAACCGCGATGAAGGTGCAAACCGGAACAAGCGAAAGGAACTTTTCATTTCCTGATTATATCTAAAAATAACAGCTGAGCTGGTATCTGTTAATGTGACGACAGGTGTTAAACGGGCAAAGTGTTGCGAGGAGAAATGTCTCCACCACAGCTGTCGCTTTTTTAATACGTTATCAAGAGTTAACCTGATCTCCACAGCTACGAAGACTTGCTAGAAATGCAGACAGGACAGTAAGTTCCAGCAGCCTAAAAAGGGGAAACAAGTGGCACCAAATTGGCAGAAAAGGTGAGATACTGCATCAAAGTAGCGCTGAAATCACAGAGAGAGAGGAGGGATCCACGCATCGCCACAAAAACAAAGTCACAGTCGAGCTTTGTAAAAGCATCTGAAGCCTAACAAGACCTTTTGGCTTTGTATTATTTATGCATGAGATATTAGCTTGAACGCCAGACACTCTCGCTGTCAGAAGATTCAAGAGCCGACACTCTCGTTTCCCATCGAGGCCCAAAGTGATAACGACAGAAAACTCTTGTATCTTGTTAAATTCCACCGTACAGCCCGTGTCTGGGCGATGTGTTTTTATGGAAATGAAGCAAATTGAACTTGAATTAGCATATGTAGGCTATGTTAAAAAAAAAAAAAAAAAAATCACAGATGGCGTGCATGTAATTAAACTTTGTAAGGAAACGTGTCTGCAGCGTTTTTTTTCTGAGTGGGATGGAGGTTCGCTCTCTCACAGCAGCGCGCATGTAACTGGATGATTTAACTCAAAGCTCCAAGCACCAAAAAAACCCCAAAAAAACACCCTGATTAAACTGCTGAAGCCGATCTGCAGCCGTATTGTGAGCTTGTTAGTTTCTCTTGTGTTTCCTCGAGATTCAGTTCGGCGTTCGCTTGATGTTTTGGTGGAAAACAGGAAGAGATGCCACAGAAAAAACAGTTTCTTTGAGGAGGAGAATCCCAGCGAACGGCTCCGTCGAGTGATCGACGCATCAGAAGAGCTTTTAATATCAACTGCGGCTCGTTTGCATCACTCAGCGACGTGACATCAGCTTGTTCGGCTGCTGAGAGCACTTGAGGACGAAGCTTTGTCGTTACGCGCGTTAATGAAGAGATAAACAGCATCACTGAGCAACAAGAGAGATACGATCTGGATAATTTGACATGAGTATACGTACATCTATCTATTACTTCAATCTCTGTTTTGGAGCGGCTCTTTCATGCATTGGTATAAAGAGCAAGAAAAGTCGAAGTTGGGGGGCGGTCGGGTGGTTCATACGGAGGATTTCCCCGTAAGAGACTGGGCTTCGTGTCCCATGTGTGACCAAGTGTCAACATCCATCTGATTTTAGGTTATGTTGCACAACAAAACAGGATGTTTTCCTGAACCTAACCAAACCACGACTGTTTGACAGCGTTAATAACAGTCCAGAAGCCTTACCGGGCCTTCATGTGCCCCGTCACATCGGACAATCTCTGAACATTTTGGTGCAGACTGGCACAAAAAAAGTTGATGGTCTAAGAAACTTTTACCAAAGTCATGTATTGTCTAGTCATTGTGTTAATTTCTTTGCTCTTCCTCATCATTCAAATACTGAAAACAGCTGTCAGCATGTTGCTGAAGTAAAAACAACACAGGGAGCACGTGAACGCAGCATTAACACGTCACTATACGCTTTATTTTTAAGGTCTAACCAGACACTAAAAAGCAGTTCTTGTCCCTCACTTCACCTCGACTCTCAGATCCTCTGTGATTATTATTAAATGTTTTTGTAAATGAAGTCTCTGGAGCGACCTCTGAACACCGCGGCATCTCTTTCATACGTTTTTTTTTATTTTTCGGTCTGTTTAATTACATAGGGAGTGTTTAAAGACCATGTTTCAAGTTTCTCCTTTCGGGTAACGGAGCGCCGGTGTTTTGCATATGAACTGGTTTACTTTAATTGGACTTTTGGAGGAGCAGCAGGGTTATATTCATATATATATATATATATATATATATATATATATATATATATATATATATTTAACGTTTGCAGCAATTACATCCGTGCCTGCAGCTGTGCAGAACAACCAGCTTCCAAAAAAACAAAGTTGGGACGCTGTGCAAAACATAAATATAAGCGAACATGACACTTTACCAACCTTTATATATTGACATGTACTTCATTGAAAACAGCGGCTGGATGTTTACAAAATGATTGTAATCTCGTTTTATTTTCCTCGCACTAGAACCCTTTTTTTGGAGGGTTGTGTCCGTTTACAGTTTGGTTTCTCCGCACTGCTTTTCACCTTTCAACTGTCATATAAACTTTACAGTACAGATAACGACGCGCACAACCTTAAACTTCTGAGGAGTTAATTAACGAGGCCCGAGACTCCTCCTGAGAGTCTCCCTGCTCGCAAAGTCAAAGTTTATCTCCGGACGCCGCGACTCCCCTCATCTTTCTCATCACCTCGTCTCTCCTGCTCCATCCTCTGCTCTACTTCTACTCTCTCACACACACACACACACACACACACACACACCTCTCATCGTCTACTCTGCAATCTCTCCTGCTCTGGCTGATCCTTATCGTTCTCCCTACAGGGCAACCAGATACTCCAGAGGGCCTCCCTCCTCCCTCCTCCCTTCATCTGCTCCTCTCTCACCTGCTGAGGGAGGTCGAGTCCTCTCTCTCTCTCTCTCTCTCTCTCTCTCTTAAACACACACACACACACACACACACACACACACACACCATCCAGCTCTGACCACTGCAGCAGCAGAGATAGCAGCCTGCTGTGGCTTCCGTCAGCCTTTCTCGCTCTCTCATTAGAGTGCAGATAAGCGGCCTGGAGTGTTCAGCAGTTCACTCGTTAATGACCAACCGGCCAAGAACACATTAATGCCAACGCTTCTTCCAGCGCTGTTTGCATGTTGAACACTTCTCTTCCTTCTCTTCCTCCTGCACTAAATGTTTTTGAGTGTTCTTCCTCAAATTGTGCCGTCGACGCTGAAAGGTAGAAAAAATGTCTGAAGCTCTCATGTTGGCCGCCGCTGATGCAGCGACAGGTGAGACGATTCACTCGTCTTCTTTCTGAATGTGCTTTGATGATGATGATGATGATGATAATGATGATGTGCTTTAATGCTTTCAGTGTACGTGAGCTCACATTGAAAATGCGAGCCGTGGCGTTTAGATGCTCGTCACAGACGCCTTGCTGGGAAAGATTTTATAACAGGAATCGTTCCACCATTTTCACAGCGGGACGAGCAAAACGAGCAAAAATGGATCACGTGACTGTGACGTGCATGAAATCATTCCCTCTTCACGGCTACGCATGAAAGATTAAAGGTGACACAAACATGTGACCTGCAGGAGAGAGACTGATGCTGAGTGTTGAGTCTCATTCCTGGACGTTTTTGGGTCGGAAGATCTGGTCGGACGCCAAAACCAGCGTGTGTTTGACGACCTGGAGACGAGCCTCAGTACTCTGCCTGTCTCCAGGAAGTTACACTTTGTTGCTTTGTTGCATCATCATGATGTAAACGTAAAAGGTTACAGAATAATAATAAGCAGATCGACTAAATCAAAGAATAACAGCTGCCTGTTGTTACTTTAAATGAATTCTGAGCTTCTCTAAATAGAGTTTAGATGCTGAAGCTGACCTCGACTCTGACGGATCGACTGTGTATCTGTTACCTGAGCGCTTCTCTCAAACCAACAACAACTCGACCGAAAGCCAGAAACCACAGGAGCGATCTGCTTTAATATCAGCCTCCGTGTAAGACTGTGATATTAAAACGTAACGCGATGAGACAAACTGCCTCGGGGACGACACTCCATACTTGCTCTTCTTGTTATTGTGCGATGTTGGCAACGAATAAATGTCTAAGATTATTATAAAGTAGGCCTGCGTGTTCACATCGCCCTGCTCTTCATTTCATTACGTATGATTATTAAATTAGATGAGTTGAAGCAGATAATGTGAATACGAAGAAATGGCATCTTTTCAGCCGGGCGCTCACCGTCCAGCTCGCAGCCCAGCAGCTCCAGTCGGAGGCCCAGACCCTCGGTGGTGGCTCTCTCCGGGTAGATCCTGACGAAGCGGGTCAGGAGGGGACCCACGGGCCTCAGCTCGGGGGTGTCGTGGTTCTGATTACCCTGGAATATCTGCGGCAGGAAACAGATTAAACATGTCAGGGCTTTAGGGAACTAAAGACGAGCACTGACAGGCGCTGCAAATAATCATTTGTGTTGATTTTATTCTATTAAAACAGCGTTTACAGACCAGTTAAGCTCCACAATGTTAATGTTTGGTTATATTTTATTGAACACAAGGAATCCTGAGGCCTTGAATTTATGTTTTTCCAAGAATTGTCTCCCAGGATCATGATAAAGAAGCCAGTCACACACAAATCTGACTGCTGCTTCTTGCTCTTGTTCAAACTCTAGATCCCGTCGGCGGCGCTGACCAAGAATAAAACAAACAATAACCTCTTCTGTTTCCGAACGCGGAGTCTGCTTCTGATCAAACGTCGGTCAGTTTGATAAGAAGAAGCTGAAACAAAATGAATGAAATGAAAAGAGGAAACAAAACAAAACAAAACCAAAAAAAATGCCAAAGCCAGGAAATCAGAACCAGAGGCCGGCCTTTCATAACGTCCGATGTGGGAAGAGGCACAGATGAAAATGGTTTCCGTCACGCTGGGAGCCAAGTGGCGGGACACCGAACACCAAGAGCGCTCCTGCTCGTCTGAACCGCTGAGGTTTCCTTTGGCCTGATTTATTACAGACGGCAGCGTGGCATCGCGGGCGTAAGCTCGGATGTGCCAAAGACTGGATTTATACACAGAACACAGCAAGATCCGAGTCTGTGGAAGGTTTTGATTTGGCCTGAGCGGCGTGCTAACAACCGCGCAGATGGCTAACTTTTTAGCATTCACCTTCGTAGAGCGAACAAAAAGCTGCAGCAGGTTTGCAGGGATGACATCATATGAAAGAAGTAGAACAGGGTTAGTCTGTTTACATGAACAGTAAACACGAGAGGAGGAGAGTGAGACTAAAGAGAAGACGTCTCTCGGGTCGTTGCTCGTTGTTTTGTTGTTGCATTATTCAGCGATGGAGTGTGTTCTCTCCTGTCTCCAGCACGAGGTCGTTTTTCTAACGCTCCCGTGAACAAGTCGACTTTTTGTAGGTGATGTTTTGTTTCATTCTACTCGAACGGTTTTGAGTATCTGAGGTTTTTAACGCCGTCCGTCTTTACCTTCCACCTCCCGTTAGCATCGCACGTCGCTGCAGAAACGTCTGCCTCGATTTTATCTACCTTCAACTTTTAAAATCTCTTCGAGCGCTTCTTGTCCTCCGATCGAAGAAAAGATCATCCATCATATAACAGACTGTCATGTTGTGCTGTTGCTTAGAAAGCACTGTGGACATGTAACGAGATGTAAAGACACGCTGTTGTATTACACAAAAAATATCTGTTCTTTAAGATGTACGAGCTCTTACAGTATCTCCACATGTGAGCGGGACATGTATAAGTACCAGCCAGGGCCTCACTGAGCCTTCCTGCCTTCGTCTTTTGAAGCTTTTTTTCTTTTTTCTTTTTGGGCGCGCAGGAAACAGAGCGGAGCGTCAGGGCGAAGGGGATGGAGGAGCATCTAGATCTCCGTCTGCAGTGAATCAGCAGGAGACTGATGGCTAACCTCGTCCTCCGCCCCGCCATCTGGAACACATAGAGGAGGATGTCGCACCAGCGGGGCCGGCCCGGGGAGGAGGAGGAGGAGGAGAGGAAGCCCGAGTCCTGAAAGCAATGACATGAATTTCCTCCTCGAGGATCAGAATCAAAGACGCCACCCAAAAATCGCCCAGAAGGGTTGGAGACCGAGAGACCGAGAGAGACTGAGACTGGAGGGCTCCGACAGCTGTCCGTCAAACCAAACAGGACTGAAACATTTTCACGACGTAGGTGGCTCTCGTCTCCTCATCGTCATTAAAACCAGGACGGCTGTCACAACGAGCAGAAATATCATCGTATGAACTGGCGTAACTTTGAGTTCAACCTCAATACTCTTTAGTTTTCTTGATATCGCACCCCTTTTAGAAAACGCAGAGGAGTTGGTTGGAGTTCGTTTGCCCTCAGTCTCGCCTGCCGTCTCTCATTGAGCCCTAACAACCGCTAACAATAAGTCTTGATGCCGAGAGGCCGGCGAGTATCGATCCCGGTGCTCTCAAAGCATAATTATTATGAAAAACGCGGCAATAACTGAAGGCAGCTGAGGTCAACACATTCATGTGTTTATACCAGCTCCTCTCTCTGCTCTGCTCTTATCTAGATTATAGCAGCTGGTCAAATTTAAGTGAGTAAATCCAGTTAATTCAGTTTATTACAGACTAAAAAAAAAAACCAAGTTTGACCTCCAGAGCAGAAGTTAATCAGACCTCTGATGCGTTGAGTGAAAGCGCTAAAGAACAAATTAAACAGAAAGTGAAGAGATGAATAGATAGATAAATAAATGTTGAGAATAAATCCTGCTGTGACTCCTTAAACAACCAACTTACAACTTCTGAAAGCTCCCGTCTCGCTTCATGTCAAGGTTTCGTTGGAGTGCGTCCGACAAAAGCATCCAACAAACAACGTGGTCGGAGCTCACGCGAGCTGCAGTCTGTAATTTGGGAAACGCTAAACGTTCGCTTCCAGCAGCGGTGTGTGTTTCTGCGGCCTGTGAGATGGTTCTCCAGGAATTACAGATTACCGTAAGAGGAGAGACGTTTCTTTTTGGGTTTTTTTCATGTCAGCAAGCTTTTATCTGTCTTCTGTGTAATTTGCTTTTCTGTTAATCTCTGTCCGGGCTGCAGCGAAACGTCTGAACGAGACGGACGACGGCGGGATGGACGGAGAGAAGGATGAAGAAAGAAAGAAAGAAAGACAGAAAGAAAGAGAATGAGAGGAGGAACTGAGTGTGGATGAAAGAGTGGAACCACGTCAGTTCACAGAGTTCATATGAGACGTTTTAGTTGCATTTTTGTTTACTTGTTCGTCATTTTAAAGGTGCAGTATGTAAGAATTGGGCTCCTCATAATGCAAATGTAAACGCACATATTCTGGTAGCTAACTGCTGCTAACTGTTAGCTCAGTTGCTAACCCTGAGCTTGGAGCACCGCATTGATATTGCTGTGGTACAAACTAGCTAATAGCTACCTGAATAGCATGCTAACTTCTGCAGCTATCACTGTAACACATAAGTTAAAACTGAAATCAAAATCAAAACTGCAATTTTTTCAGATTATATTGATAATTTTATTTAATTCTTTAAAAGATCTGACATTCAAATATTATTTTGTAAATCAGGGAAGTTGAGATTTGTTGTATGTTATGTCACCTTGGCGCAACAAAGGTATGAAAGAAGGATGAAAATCACAGCCAGTCCGGTCGTATTGCCGGCTACAGGTACAAATGTGGGTCGGATGCACCAACCTTGGGCTTGGTGGTGTCGTTCTCCTTGACGATGGTCCAGTCCTCCCCGTCCAGGCTGTGACCCACCCTGAACTTCTTCATGTAGACGTTCCTGTCGCGGTGTTTCCCTCCCTGGATCACCACGCCGCTCACCATCTTGTCCTGGCCCAGATCCACCTGAGAAGGGAGAACACAAGCGGGACAAAATGGTCGGCATCTTGCTGACAAAAGTCGATCCGAGGCCTCACTGACCAGTTCTGCGTTCAACCCACCTGCAGCCACTCGTTCCTGAAGGGCTGCTTGGTTTGCTGCCCGGTCCAGCCCGACCTCCCCGTCAACAAACGGGCGTTTTCAGCCACCCAGCCCCGGTCGGCGTACGACGAGGCGCTGATCTGAGCGTCCGAGATCTGACCGGACACCATCCCCAGCATCCCCGAACACGGATAGTCTGTGCAGAGAGGGAATAAGAAGGAAACAGCGTTGGATAAGAAACTTCTGAAAGGCGTACAGCGTGATAAGAAAGACCACTTTCATCTTTATCCTGTCTCTGCTTTAGTCAGCGGTTTTGAGTTGATGCCCTCTGGGCGCTGCTGCAGTATTTAACACCGAGGACTAATTTATCATCTGTGGGACGAGTTTGGTTGAACTGACCATGATGCAGCTCTCTGTGTATAGAAGCCTGTATGAACACTGTAAGATCTGTGCTTTACGACTTCTGCTTCTCTTCTGTTACAAAAGACCAGTTCAGATCAGATCAGCACTGCGTCGGAATCTGCAGACCTTTTTTTTTTTTTTTCCCCCCCTCCCGGTGGTGTTCAGAAAGAAAAACAGCCAGTTAAACAAATTTAAATGGCTGCATTGCTTCAGGCAGCAGCGAGACAATGAAATACGATCCAGCGAGTCCAGTTTGAGAAGAAGATCCATCAGTTTCTGGGCTCATGAAAAGGAAACGGCAGAGTGAATGTTAACGTAACGTGAAATGACGACGGCCTGCTCACTGACCAAATCTTTTACCGACACTGATTCCCCTTCTGGTTCCTTTACGTATCTTTTAAACCAGCTCACATTTCCACCAATTATCAGTCAAAGAAGCGTCAACGACCTCAACTTGATAAACCCACTTTAGTTTTGCCCTTCGGGTCAAGGTAAGTCTATCTTTTGCTTCCATCCAGCAACCAAATTGTCAAAATGCTCAAAACTAGATAAAACTATGCACTCGGTAGCTAATGCTAACCCTCGCCCTGGCTAAACTCTGGTGTGCCCGGATGAATAATTAGACTTCCAGGATCAAACAAAGTCTCAGACCCTCGATTCAAATGAAGAAAACCTCTAGTTGTATTTTCTCATCTGCTGCTTCAAAGTGAGAATTTGCACTGTTTTTTTTTTTTTTTTTTTTTTGTACCATCCATCTGAGACTTGCATGAGAACACGTTGTCAGAAGCCGGGAGGCAGCTGGTAGCAGAGTCTTTGGCAAATGTTCGGAGGTTCAAAGTCTCGTCTCGGGGGCGCGTGACACCGACGGGCTCGGCTGTTGAAGTCGAGGCGACGCGCGGCCTCGAGGCTACAAGACAATCTGTTGAACAACCAGGCCGGTCTGTTTTCTCTAACAAGTACGGGGAAATATTCCGGGAGTAATTACTGGGAGGCTTGAGATGTGCTTTTTAGGTTATATTGCAGAAACTTAACAACGATCCTCTCAAGAGTTTTAATCCATTACCAACAACGAGGTAGATCTAAAATCCGGGTCGTACACAGTCGCGGTCTCTGCGTGATATCTGTGTTTGACAAATGCTTCCAGAGTTATGTCTGGTGCTTAACAACAGCTCCCGAGGATGTGAATTCCTCCATAATGTGAATTTATAGCAACCCATGTGTTCTTTATGGAAACCCCCCTCCCACAGCGCCTCTCTGTGTGGGTTCTTGTGCTTATGAGAACCAAATGTTCTCCCAGGAACAGAAAAAAAAAAAAAAAAAGGAAAAGGTTAAACGAGTGAAAAAGTGAGCTCCAAGTCCACGCGTTCGATCGCTTCATGGAGTTTGGCTGAAGATTAAAAATAGAAACAGGATTAAATTTAGGTCAAGATGAGGATCAAGTTGGGTTTTAAGAGTTCTGTTCGGTACTTTCACACGTTCCCGGTTTCCCAGTTGCGCCATTATGTCTCCTGAATCACCTGTCTAGCACTCAGCAGCCTGTTCTCCTATGAGTAAGAGCCTAATATCTACTTTATGGAGCTCTCCTGCCGAGAGTTGCTTGTACTGTAGCGCGTCAAGGACTGCGGTTTATGTAACGTTTGGAGGATGAGTAATGAGGCGGCGTGATTCTCCTCTGCTCCTCTGTAATGAATAACGGTGTCCTTCCGTGGGAGTTTTTGCGCTCGCCTTGGAAGCGGCGATTATTTTAAATCAACAGAGAGCAGCAGGAGATTCTCACGCGGCGGCCAAAAAGATGTTAAAGTTTGATTCACGATGTGCAACAACAACAAAAACTGAGACAGTGTTGTTAAAGGGAGGACGACGAAGTTTCTGACGCAGGTAGAGAAGCGAAGAGTTCAAATCATCACACATGAGGCGTTAACGTTCCCCAAGTAAAGACACATTCAGCGATTTAAAAAGCATCTCAGGTAAACGGACGTGCACGTAGCGTCTGCAAAAGGAAGATTATTTTCATAAAAGGGGGAAGAAAGTTGGTCAGAATTGTTAAGAAAAGTTCCCACAAAGCGAAAGAAAAAAGGTTCAAGGACGGAAATTTATAAGTTTGTAGCTTATTGTTGAATTTTGGATGTTACATTAAACGGTACCGAACACAAGATAAGAGCTGCATAACAAACGTTTCAAAATAATAAACGTTTCTCACGGAAAACGGAGGAAACCGCTCTTTATAATTCTTTGTTGTTGATCAAAAACTGATCCAAAAGGGATATTTTTCTACAATGACCTGCCAACTTCCGTCCCTCCGCGGTGTTTAAAATGCTTCATAATATATCAGAAAATGGAAGTGACGGAGAGAAATCAAACCAGCGTGGGTGTGAGCACAAGCCCACAGTCCATATGTACGTTGGATTATATAAGAATTTAGATTACATTAAACTTGAACGAACTCTGCGGTGATGGACAAAGTCAATAAAGAGAGAAAAAAAAAAATCCATGAAATATAAGAATGGGAATGTGAAAAAAGGACAAACAGGAAGTGTCGGCTCAGTTGGTACCTGACGTCCTGCAGCCGTAGATCTCGAAGCGCATGCAGATGCCTTGCTCCCAGGAGGTGGGCTTGATCCGGATGTAACGGGCCAGAGTCTGTTTGGGGAGGAAGGAGCGGACCTCGTCTGTCGGGTTGTGGTTCCCCTGGAAGATCTGAGGACACAGGGAAGAACACACTGAGTAGTAAATCTAACAATAAAAGCGTTGTTGCTTCACGAGTGACAACACGATGATCGGCTGACGAGGTTTCTGATAGTCGTGTGGTTTTATTAGAATTTGGTTTGACCCAAATCGACATAACGAAGCTGTTCATCAGGCAACATCCGAGCCCAACCCTGGGATGAAGTGTTTGAACCCCCCCCCCCTCTGTTATTTGTGTTGATGTTGTCACATCAGTGGATCTCCGAAAAGAAAAACAGACCATGATTCTGACGAGAGAAGCGGGCTGGAACGCTGACTTCCAGTGCATCATTTCAGTCAAGGCTCATTATTAAGGATGCTGCCAAAATGCTGTCAGCCTTGAAAAAAAAACATTGATTCAGCCACCCGCGCTGCTGTCCCCATTGATTGGAATGCAGAGTCCTTCATTACTCATCAATAATACATATCTACGCGCGCCGACAGCATTAATGACTCCTCGTTACCTTCGGCTTCGAGCCCTCCTTCACGGCCACCCAGTCCTCGCCCGTGGAGCTCACGTCCACCTTGTACGAGCGGACGTAGTAATGCTTCTTGGTCTCTTTGGAGATCGCTCCCTGCGTCCCGACGGCTGAGACGAACCGGAGAAAACCCAGATCCACCTGGAAAACACACGCAGAGAAGCACAGAGTTAGAGTTAGAGTTAGTCAACAGGTAGCAGGATCACAGGCCAGGTGTCCATAGCATCAATTCACAACAAGTTCGCTCACGACACTTCCCAACCGGAGTAATTCTGGACTAAACTCTTTATTTATACATTTACAGAGACCCAGTATTTCCCACAGAGAGCAACAACAAGCTTGGAGACAGTCGTGAGAAAGAAACAGAAACCTCGAGGCAGATCTGGATTCAACGATGGTTTAAACAGTCTGGTAAAGTTAAATTAAATGAATAAACGGACCAAAATGGAGCCGCTGTAGGTACAAATACATAAATATACAGCTGAACAAGACAAAACAACCAGCTTCTGCCTTTCCCAAGAGATAAAAGCAAACATGTGAATTCTGACCGAAATAATTCCACTTTTTTATGATTAACTACAAAACACTGCGCAGGAGGAAACAGGCGTCATGGACGAGAAGCTCATGTGACAGTAGGAGATGTAAAAATTAATGGCGTAGTTGCTGAATCAAGCTGATTATCTTGTTTTAAACCAGTAATTTGTGTAAAGAAATGTCTTTGAGCACCACAAGCAGAGGGACAAGTATTTCTACGGTCGACTGTCACTTCGAGAGTGTTAAATAATGTTGACTGAAGAGATATTTAAGGTTAAAGAAGCCGATAGAAACACGCGCTGAGAAATTACTGTCAAAAAGCACTTAAGAAAAGAAAGGGAATTAAAGACCGATGACGTCAAAAGTTTAAATTTTGAAGCCTGATTTAAGCTCAAGCACGAGGTCGCGTTTCTTCTGAGCATCTTAAAGAGTAACCGCATCAAAAATACAACTATAATCCGACGTAAAGGAGCCAACATCATAAACAAAATATAATCTGAGGGTTAAAATTAATTACAGAGCTTCACAGCATGATCCCGCACTTACAACACCGCCTTGTACCTTGTTTGAGTTGAAGCATCAGGGGGAAACAAGAGGCTCGGATCTCATTAATTATACCGCGATCCGTCCGTAAGTAGACAGTGAGAAATCAGAGCAGGACACCGGAGAGATGGCCAGCCCCCGTTTGTTAAGACTGCCGCCTCTCATTACAACAGGAAAAAAAACCCTTCACAGGAACATTATGCAGTCAGTGTGCTGCTCTACTAAACTGCTGACACTGTGCTGTAAGTCATGAGTACTCCATCGCTTTCCTCTCAGACAACCTGGTGAGGCGACGTCCTGACAGCTGAACGTCCTCTTAACAGCCTCTGTTTCCACTACGACGTGAACGTGACTTAAAGTTTAAAACCACACAAGATCTGGATGCTTTTTAGTAACTTTTGTGGTTCTCGTTTGTGCTACTTACTGATTGAATCCATTCCTAGAATTGGATGAAAGCACGACATGTGATTTCGTTCAGGTTTTATGAGTCCTGATGTTCTGAACAGGCTTCCTTCTGAGAGTGTGAGCAAAAAGTGTGTGTGTGTGTGTGTGTGTGTGTGTGTGACTTCAGACTCATTTAAAAAGCATATTAGACAGTGTGTGTGTGTGTGTTAAGAGAAACTATGAATAAACAAGGCCTGAATACAAAACAACATTGCACGAGACACTGTTTTATCTTTAGCGCTGGGTCAAAGTTAGCCTAGCTTAGCACAAAGACTGCAGACAGTGGGGAGCTGCTAGCTTAGCTCCGTCAGAGGTTACATGATGTGTATTTGGTAAAAGCCCCCTGGCGACCTGGCTTACATGATCAAACATTTAACATTAAAAATATATATATATTTTGGTCTTGCGGAAGACGCTAATCTTTTATTTTTGACAAAAACACATTAGCAGTTTTCTCTTCCAGCTAGTCGCTTGGTTTAAAATGTCTTCCAGGATCTCCGAGCTGACAGAACAGAGCAGAAACTGTTTCCACACTCTCGTCTGACTTCGGGTTAGATAACAAACAAGCAACGTGTCAGAGGTGAGGGTCAAAAAGTCACGGAGAAACTCAAACAAACTGTGAGCCGACGGCCAAGTTGTGCTAACGATTTAGCTCGCGGTTAAAACACAGAAGTTAGATATAGAAAAAAATGCTAACATTGTCAGACAACCTCCCAAAAAAAACCCCAAACAAATCACACGCAGACACACAAATTAACAAACTATGTTCAGACAGACCACCTGCTGTTTAGTTTCATTTCCCCAGACAGGTTTTAATTCTTAAGAAATCTGCAGACCAAAGCTGTCACAGATTAAAATAGCCGGTGTGTCTCTGGTGGCTGACTTAATTTATTGTTCTTGCGTCTGAATGAGTTGGAAAGCCAAGTATAGTAAACGAACCCTCAGGACACACACGTCACATCCTGAGATAGATTCACCTTATAAATCAGCCATTTTTTTGACTTCTGAATAAACAAGTGTGATCATCTTCATCCCACGAGCAGTTTCACTTGTTCACAGTAACTCTGAGTGATGTTATCGCATCTCGCAGCCGCACTTTCTTCCACTTTTCCTCATGAAGTTATGATCTAAAGGGCTAAAAAACATTTAAAAAAAAAAAACTTTTTTAATCTCACTGCGGCGAAGAAGTGTCCAGAAACAAGGCGCTTCAAAGTGCTTGAAAAGAAAAAGATCAAACAAAAAAAGATAGTTATCATCAAAGAGAGCGATAACAGAAAGCCTTCCAGTGGTCTTTTTTTAAAAAAAAAAATCAGTGTCCACAAATACTAGAAATGAAGAAAAACTCAGCAGACAGAATGTGAATCTGTATATAACTTTCACATCAAGTTCCTCCAAACTGCATTAAATGCGTGAAGCAGAATCCATTTATTATCACGGCTGCATTAAATGAGGTGACACTCCATTTGACTTCCACTTCGCTCTGCTTCAATGAAACAAAACTGCTTGTTTGTTGAGTTTGGAAATGATCAGTTGCTCGCTAAAATACACGGCGCCTCAGTGTGCGGGATGCCTGCGACGCGCGGCGTGTAATTATGTCACCATAGAGACGCTGCCGCGGTGATACTGTACATGGGAAGCGACCGGAGGCCATTATTTAACTTCTCCCACTGTTGCTTTTTTCAGGAACGGAGAGGGAAAATAGCTTCTCGTGGGTCTTGTGTGGGCTCGCAGACTGACAGGGGGACCCCTGGGAAAACCAGGTTTCGTGGGATTGACTCGCCGCCGTTTCCCAGCTGCCTTCTGATAAAAGATTCCCACGAGATGCCCCCCCCCCCAAAAAAAAAACCAGACAATAAGAGACATCAGAAGTGAAATAATTTAGCATTTGACAATTAAAAATATCCTTTAAATCACCTCCTGACCCGGGATTTACCTGAGTGCAGACCCCAGTTTGAACACTAGTTGATGCTTTACACGATTGGATGAAAGTCTCTGAGAATAAAAACATGAAGGCTTCTTTTTAGAGCTGCATACAGATCACACAGGTAGACAAATAAACAGGGTATCACCAGGAGACATATAATAGACCCGCCGGTCACTTTCTGCCTCACCTACAAGGTCTCATTCCATCGTCAGGTTGGAAATAACAAACGCACAATGTTTGGTTAGGTTTAGGAAAAGATCTGCTTCAAATAGGTTCTTCCTTAAAACAATCACCACCTGTGACCTTTGGCTTCACTCGGGATTCAAATCCTGGTCTCCAAGGTGGAAATCAAATAATCTATCCGGCGTTCCAACCCCAGCCGTCTCCTGATGCTGACTTTTTGTCTTTTTATAAGGTACTACGTCCGTTCTTTCCTCCCGTATATCACACCTTCCTGAAAAGGAGTCGACCAAAGGTGTATTTCATGGCCGATACAGGAGCCTAAAAACTTTTCCTCACTACAATTTTGAGGTACTTCACTTGAGCATTTCCATTTCCTGCTACTTTACACTTCATCTATTTAAAAATGTAGTTACTCTTTTAGTTTGCAGATTCAGATTATTCAATATTCATAGGCTATTAACTGTGAGCCATCAGACATTCTTGTGGGCGGGACACGACAGAAAAAAAAAAAATCCCTGATATGATGATCGGAAAACGCTGAATATCCGCTCTAACTGCTGACACGACACCTTCATACTCGCATGTGATTTTCACACCGGCTGTAGGAGAGGAAACCCGTTCTGTCTTCTCACCGACTGAATATTAAACACTTTGATACCGACTTCAGTACATCAGACCGTCATGCACAGGTCACGATAGTCCGTAACGATAAAGGACAATTCTCAGAAACGTGGACAAAGAAAAGACAAAGAGGACGTAACGAGTTATAAATCACATCTGTATGTGTCTCCTGGATGAGTGACGGATATTTAATCTGCAGATGTTCTGATAATCCATTAATCCTGATTACTTCTGAAGTGAAATTTGCTCTTGAGACGTTTTGCGTCGCCTTATTAGACGGTAAACTGATTATCTTTGTGTTCTGGAGCGTTGGTTAGACGAAACAATCAAATTGAGGGTATCGCCTCGGGCTGCAGGAAACTGTGATGGCCATTTTTTTATTATTTTTTTTCTTGATTGGCAAAAATATTACACTGACCTGATATTAGCATTTTTCAATTATCTTACGATGAACTCCTTGAGGGTTTGTTGATTTGAATTTCTTTTTTTAGCTCGGAAAATTAGGAAAAATAACACAAAAGGCTCCTTTCTGTCCAACGAGACGGCTTTAAAAGGGACTTTTTACCCTGATTACTGTTTCCATTGTGCAGAAAAAGAAAGCAAAATGCACGACCGACATACGTAGTTCACAATCACATTAATAGTGGAAATACGAACAATGAACTTGTTTTGTCGGAACGTAACTTTTGACGGATGTAAAAAATATTTCGGTGTTGTGCAAAGACTCACAGTTTTCCAGCGTTTGAGTGAAACCATTAAGAGTTAATGACGTCGCCCCAGTTGAAACAGGAAACAGTGAAGCCGTCGGCCAGACGCTACACTCGCTACGTCTTTTCAGCCGCTGCCGGTCAAAGCTACAATCTCCAGACTTCCTCCATCAAACGGCCCGAGGCTAATTGCTCTTCCATCTTCTAATTACTCAACGCTTGGCAGTGCCTACATGTGTGCCACGGACAAAATAGTCACACTTACAAGCTTTTTAATGAAGGGAACAAAATGCAGGAAGGGGACATAATTCAGTCAAGTGTGGCTAAATGAGACTGAAGAAGAAAAAAAAAACACTGCTACTTCCTGCCAACAACAGGATACTGCTTCAGCGGTGATAGTGAAAGAAAAGAGCCTCAATTACTCACGTCTCATCTGAGAGCGCTGGACTCTGGACTGAATATCTTTACTACAGGAACACGTTTGTCTTCACTGTGCTCTTCCACGATTTTGCCACGACTGACAATGTATTTGGATGTTTTTTTTCAACATGAGATGTCCATGAATTCAGCAGACGCCATGATCAAATCGCTGATGTCTTGTTGGGAAGAAGAGGTTGTGTAGCTTCCATCCTGTCCATCACTGTCAGCTGATGTGACGAGGAGGATTTCACTTTTATAAACACACTGATTTAAAGGTCTGGTTTTCATGATTTTGCAGGACTAATCGGCAGAAATTGGACAAAATATTAATAATTACGTTTTCACAGGTTACAATTGCCTGAAACAAAGAAATGATGTGTTTTTGTGTCCCTATAATAAACATTTTCCATCTACAGAGGGAGCTGAAGCACTGCGATGGAGTCCTGCTAAGTTCCTACAGTAGCCCGGAATGGACAAACCAAACCAAACAGTAGAGGGGAGAGGCGAGGGATATTCAGTTGGTCTGCAATCTGCAACCTCGCTGTTAGACGCTGTTAAGTACAGCTGTTCTGTTGCTATTTTTCACTGATTTCGTACATTAACTACTTTGGAAGATGCCATAGAAAAGCCCAATATTAGACCCATCAGAACCAGGGATCATGTCTCTGTTTAGTGACTTTTATAGCTTTTCATCCAAAGAGTGCAACACACCAATCCGACAGCCCTGTGTCTTTATATAACATTACCACAGAGTCCTGAGTTATGTTTTAGTTTGGATCTATGACCCAGTTTTGTGTCTGCTGCGTGACCTTTATAACCACTGAGCCCTTAAAACCTCGTCGCCGCATTTCAAAATATCTCCTTGACATCGATGAAAAACGAGGACTTTTGCTTTACTTAATCTCTGGAATAGTAGCCATGTGTATTTTTTTTAAATCCAAAATAAACATTTCTTTGAGTAATGACATTAATGAAATCCCATTTCATCACTTTGTCTCTCCTGCTTTTTAGATTCACGATAAGAAGCTCGTCTTCTTTCACCACGAGGAAACTCAGACACGTCCTCACATGTGTGTCTGCACGTTAAAAGACCTGATTTGTGTCGAGCTTCCTCTCAGTTATTGACATTTTTGGGTTTTTCTTTTTTTTTTTTTTTTGCAGTTTACCGCGGCATTCCTCCAGAGGTCTCCGTATAGCGGGGACCCTTAAACGCTCTCTGGAGGATCTTTTGTCTTTCTGTTTTCCCCGGCTCGGCTCACACGAGGCCTACAATGTGTTCTCCAGATGCACGTCGCTGAGCTCTTCTTCCTGGTGGCGTCACAAGAGGATCCTGAAGACAAACGGCGACGGCGTCTATAAATACCTGAAGCCGAGAAGGGGAAGGAAGCCTTTCCTGGGCTTACATCACATCGGTGTTCAATAACAAGGCTCTGAAGCTTGTTTTTTGTATCTGATCACATTTTAAAGACAGTTAATGTTGCTTGAAAGGCAGATTTATGTTGTTAAATCACTTTGAGTTTCATCTTAAATGGACTTTTCTGATTGCAAGTGTGCACTAATCCATAATCTCCCCATTAAAATCTACTTTTAATGCTCATGTTACTTTGCACGAGGTTATTTTACTGCTGCATAAGTAACATTTTAGCACTTCTCTGTCCTTAAGCATCACAGTTAATACCTCTGTCATCATCACTGGTGTAATAAAAAGAAAAAAGAAATGTGCTTAACAGATGGCGAGTCTTTTCCGTTTCACTGCGAATCTTGAGCACGCTGATGAAATGAGTCACCGCGGCGCAAAATATGATTACAGATTCATCATAAAGCGAGATAATGAGCTCACTGTCTGCCGCCATCCAAATTGCCACCGGGGGTAACATCACCACCACCACCGACAACATTATGAATAGTAACCTGAAAATAGTATCAATAAAATATAAATGCCTTTAAATGAATAATAGAGGTGTTTGCAGTGGAGGAGGCAGGCACGCAGGAATTAACCAAGTTGTAATTTTCTCCTCAAGTAAGATGAATGGAAAGCTGCGAGGCAAACCATGCTGCGCGGAGTCGGCCACGCACCACACTTAATCAAATAAAATGGAAAATTCTTTTCACAAAAACAACCAGTCATAACTCAAACGGCTCACGGAGTCAGGGAGGAGGGGAAGGCAGCGCTGGTTCTGGAGCTATAAATCACTGTGACGGGGGGGGATGGTCCGCCGTTTCTTCAGGAGGGACTGCCAACAACAAAGTCTTTACTTTTTAACGGCACACACGTAGATATCTGTCGACACACACACACACACACACACACACACACCAGACTGGACGCTGCTGCAGCCTCGGGCCAGCGAGGGCCGAGCATGTGACTCTGGTGCAGATCTCATGACTGCCGAGCTGAGTGATGAGCGTCGTCTCCTCCTTCTGTATCTACAAGCCGGCGCGTCCTCGTAGGAAGAACTCCGGAGTGTTTTAACGGCGCTGAGAAGGCTGATAACCACTCAGCAAACTGCGCCAGGTGTTTTTTTTTTTTTTACCTCTCTGTTTTATATACGTAATGAGAAGTGGGTCCTCAAAACAATCCAATCAAACAACATAAGAAAAACAATAAAAACTGCTAAGTTTGTCGCCAATTTCAAAAATAAGCCTGTGTCAGCTCTTTATATTTGTGTCATTGTGTAATTACAAGGTTAAATATTACTGTTAGATGTTATAGATCTAAAATATATTATGCTGCATGATGCATCACACTGAGTTTGTTTATATTAAAAAGAAACTGCTGTCCAGTCGCTTCTCGTATGCAGAATCACCCCCCGAGTGGAGCTGTGCGCCCTTTATTGACGCCCCCGTTCCGCCCACCGTCTGTGCGTTGTGTTCCTTCCTGTTGTGTTTCAGAACCCGTCAGATACAGCAAACACTGCAGATCACACACACACACACACACACACACACACACACACACACGGCAGCTTCACAATATTTTGCCCAGAGGCCCCAAAAAAAAACCAGTCCTCCTCTGCTGGAGTTCTACTCTGCTCATCACATCACCACACACACAAACACTGACCCGGGGGTTAGTTTGCTGTTCTGTTCTGTTCTGTTCTGGGCGGTACGACTCGGCCTTGTCTGCAGGACGATGTTTTATAGAAGAAGCGCGGCGGCTTCTGCACGAGCTTGCAAACCGGTCGTCTTTACCCGGCGCTACAGTCCTCCTCCAGACGAGCAACGAGGTGAGCCGAGCGCTCTCGCTCTGCTCGTCTGCAGCACCAAACCAAAAAAAAAAATGTTTTAAAAACGTGTTGATTACAAAATATTTTCTAGCTCTCCTGTGAGCTGGCAGGAAAATGATCTAAACCCATATAGAACATATAGAATATCTGGTGTTTTGCAAAATGTCCTCAAACGTCCCTTATTTCAAGCTTCGCCTCCTCTCAGAGAGTGATCTGTACCTCTTGTGCACGACTTGCAGAATCAATACAAACTATATGAACCCATTTACTTCCATTAACACACTGTCCTTCATATCATTACATCCCAGAGGGCTCAGCTGTGGCCCGGTAGCTAAAAGAAGTCCCCTGACGGACAATAGAGTGCCGCTGCTACTAATCTGGCACTGAGGCCGACTTCCTGTCTACTTCCCGTTGTAACCTCAACAGGAAGGAAGTGAGGGTCCGCTCTTACTGCGAGGGGCATTGTGAGTCTTCCTGTATGAGTTTCCTGTCCCGGACAATGGGACCGTCCTAATCGCAGGCTGCAACCATACAGGTCCGTCTCACCTAAACCATCTCGGGAGAAGCAGATGCTTGTTGTTAACAAACGTCTCCGTGACCTGTCATCCTGTCTGGCTTCTTTTTTTTTTTTTTTTGTTTCTTTTAATTTATTTGGCGCCAAAGGGACTCCAAACAAATCAGGCTGCAGTTCCTGTAGCTTTCGGCTTGAAAACGTGGTGGAATGCACTCTTCTTCACGGGGGGGTTCGAGAGCACAGCATGACGTAGATAAAGTAAATCAGTCAGGCTGGGCTTTCACACTACTGCTGGACGTCCCGAGGGTCTCCTGCAGCTCTAGAGTCAGGGTGACGACGCTGAATCAGTCGTGTTAAAAGATACGCTCCTGTTTGACATTGTTCTTGTACCAGCAAGAGTCAAAAATGCATTCAGTTTAATCTTGAGTTAAGAATTCAAGGTAATAAGATCTGATGCCATATCGATTTAACATTTCTGTGTAGGTTAAATTAGTTGCAACTCATATAGAGCAAAGAAAATGTAAATTTAATGTAACATTCCTCAGAGACAGCCGAGGTAAAGGTACAGTAGCTACATGCTGGTGAAGGTCACGGTATATCTACGTGATATATGGAGGCATGTGGACTCCAGAAGCCTCCTGCACGAGAGGTCAAACATCAAGCAAGTCCAGTTTCCTCCGTATAACACGTAGATGTAAAGTAGCGAATGAAAGAGATCTGAAACTGCAGCAGAGGATAAATGAACTTGCTAGCTGAGCTGAAGCTAAATGTACTTTTTTCACCTCCATCTCTCTCGTTCTCTCTCTCTGACATTTTGGTTGTTTAGTTTCTCAACAATCATAACTACATGAGGCAGAAGCTAAATCTCATCTTGAAGCTAAATCTTATCTTAGCCTATCTTAACAGACCTCTCAGTGCTTGTGTACAACTGAACCTGTTTCCTGCCTGAATACATTCAACAAAATAAGAAAAAAAAAGGCTTCAGAGTTCACAGAATGAAACAGGCCTGATGTAAACGCAGCCTGAACTGGAAACAATTTGTTGTACGAGGCCCGAACATGACGTACGAGCCGACCTGTCTGCACCTCTTCCCTCTGAAAACCTGACCGGCAGCGTATTTTTGAAAGAAATTGTTCTGCTGCAGTTTTTTCTCCACATCCAGTGATCTCAGGCTGCTGAACGTCAGATTTCACAATGAAGACAGAAAAGAAAAAAATGTCAGCCGCGCTGGAGAGGCAGGTCTCAATAAATAATGCATGTTGGGTTATTTCCTTTTTTTTTTTTTTTTTCAGTACCGTGTCCCTGAAACGTGCAGAAAAGTGGCACAAATGAGTGAACAATATTCAGACCAGATGTGAGCGAGATCTCGGAGGTACGGCACGGTTCAAACCGAGGGGAAAGAGCGTTCCTGCAGATCTGAGATCAGCATGACATAACTTCAGCTCTCCCTCCACCTCCAGAACTGAACCCTCGACCTCCAGTCACTGACCTGAATCCACTCCCTGACGGTGTCGTCCGAGGGCGTCCAGCCGTTCTCCTGGTAGTTGAGACGCGAGCGCTCGGGCGACCAGTTGGAGTTGTACTGGGAGGAGGCGGTGATCTGCTCCGAGGAAATCTCTCCCGACTCCATGCCCAGCGGCTCCACGCAGGCAAACGCTGCCAGAGACAAGAAGAAGAAGAAGAAGAAAAAACCCATTAGCATCGAGTTCAAGAGTTCAGACTGAGAAGAATCCAGAAAGCTGCTAATGTGCTTGGTTAAAAATAGATGTGATAAATGTTTGCTTTTATATCATCGCGCTAAACTGCGTGTCTCTAAATACGACTGGATGAGAGGTTTCCGTTTTCTAAATGCATCACAGGCGCTAAATTAAGTGATGAAGTCCAAAATTATGAAACAGACGAGGAGATAATTATCAAGTTTAAAAACTTTATCACACACATCATTAGCTCGATGAACTGATTTTTTAAATTTTTTTTTTTAGGATTTGCTCATTTGGTTAAAGTCGAGAACTGGGGTTGTAAAAAGAAAACACTTGGAGTTAAGAGTTAGAAATCTGTGTGTTTTTGTGAGTCAGGCAGAAAAACAAGTGAGCATTGTGATTAAAGTGTCACCCAGACGTCGTAAACTCTTGTCCCGGCTCCCTGCTGTGCGCTCAGTCACGGTGGTAAAAGAAGTCGTTTCAAGCAGCTCCTGTTGAGGCACTTTTTCTACCATCTCCATATACACTTAAACATGCAGATAGTCGAGTCTGAAACACACTGAGAACTCAAAATCTGTCACCGAACGTCAGTTAAATGTCAATAAAAGCACGTTGTGTTGTGTTTCTGTCTCTCACGGCTAACCTTGTAACCTTGTTGTTGTTCAGTGAGTTATTAATAGGACTTTTCATCCAGAGATCGGAGTTCATGTCCTGTTTTTGACGAAGAGTTAGGAGTGAATGCAGTCTGAACATGGGTGATGTCACGTGACCTGAGTTTTCTGCATAATCATTTGCCGATCTTAACATCTGAAGCATTCAGCACGCTTTATTTTGATAGTCTAACCAGAAGCTGCATGTAAAGTGACCGTAGAGCAATTCACGTCCAGAACTGACAAATTTGATGAGTTTGGAGTGAGAACATGTTGGTTTATTCCAACCAACTGTCCAAAAAAGAAAGATATATTGATTAGCAATGATGTAGAACAGACAGAAGTAGCACATCATCACATTAGAGAGGCTGACAGAAACGTACACACTTAAAAAATACTGGATTATAATCAACCACGTGTCAAAACACTCACATCTCGTCACCAACACTGGGTCAGGAACATCCCATTGTTACATGGTCATGTTTACCTGGTCTTTTTAAATGAGTATAAAATACACACGAACCCTCACAGGAACATATCGCTGCTGAATTTGTGCAGATTCAGCTCTAAATTAGCTGATTTCCACTCTAACTAAAAGGCTGCACTCCTCTGTGGATTGAGAGAAAAACTTGTTCTGCAATCCTTCGGCCTCCTGAAACCATTTGGACCAACTTGAAGCACACGTCTGTATCTCTGAGACGACAGTGTCCACGCTGTAACAGCAGGGGACCCTGGGGAAGGAAGAGGGAGGTGGAACAAAAGGAAGCGTGTGTGTGAGTGTGTGTGTGTGTGTGTGTGTGTGTGTGTGTGTGTGTGTGTGTGTGTGTGGGAGGGCTGTCTGGAGACACCAGGTCTGCCAGGCTGACACAAACACACTTAGTTCATTCCAAGTTCCACAAATAAACGAGGGAGAAAGTTTGCTTGCGACATCACCTCACCAAAACACCGCAGAGAGCTTATCAACAATATTTGTTAACCTGACATTTTTTCTTTTTTAGGCCCCAAATTCCTCTGATTCAGAGCTTTTTCCCGGAGGAACCTCGCCAGGAGAAAAGGCGAGCTAAACAATGACAAAGTTAAACAGCGAGGCGATACTCATTTGCTATTCATGATGAGAACACCTCCGTGTCTCCCCTCGCAGCAGGCACGATGAAGAAACTTCGACCGCGGGGGAGACGGCGAGCTCGCCAATCAAAACGGACATAAAACTGACGCCCCCACTGATCGCTCAGATGATCAAAGGCCCGGCTGGAGATGATGATGGCCGGGACGAAGCGAGAGAGAAAACCTCTTAATTCACTCCGGGATGTCATTAGTTTGATTCCTCCGAGGCTGATCGCAAAGATCCAGCCTGAAAGTTTACAGCAGATGTTTCAACCCTTTTTTTTTTTGTCACATTTAGCCCTCCAGCACTGTCGGATGAACTCACGCAGGCTAAACCGTCATCAACAACACACATAATTTTACAAAAATGTGTTGATTTGAATGGATTTTAAATGGCTGATTTAATCAGTAATATACAGCAGAATGTTTTTTATTAAACCGAACCAACGTTTGTTAGTCGGCTGCTGGAGGAGAGACCAAAGTTAGACATTTAACAACTGTTAGCTAACTGTTTTTACCTTTTAGCTGTTTCATTAGATCAATTTATCTGTTAGCATTAGCTTGACTAACTACTTCCATGGTTTATCATTAGCCTCCTTTTGCAAGTCCTATTTGTTTGGACCATTTAGGCTAACCATGACTTTTAACTAACTGTTTTAACATAGCATTAATGTAGCTAATTATCTAACCTATCCACAAGCCTAGCATGCTTTTAGCTAACCTTCAACTGATTCCATTTTGCTTTAGTGTAACATTTCAGCTACTTATCCACCACTTTTTGCTAACTAGCCTACTTTTAGCTAGCCCTATAGCATGTTGTAATCTAACTTTTATCCAATTACTTGTAGCTAACCATCTTTACCATTTATCTGATTTAGCTGTTTCAGTTGATTACCGGTGACTTTATTTCAACAATTTAGCATTAGCCTACTTTAGCTGGGTGTATCTGTTTCATCCATTTAACCAAATTTACTCTCCTGTTTAGCTGTTTCAATCACTTATTTATTAGTTTTAGCCACCTAGCCATGTCGTAAGCATTAAATTAGCCATCTGGTTCAAACACTTAGTCTACCCATTACGCTTTTAGCAAACTTTCAACTGTTTATCCATTGTGTTTAGCTTGAACGTTACAGTTCAACCACTCATTCATCACTTTTAGTGAACTATTTCAGTGGATATGTTAGCCTACTTTTAGCAACCATTTAACCAATAGCCTACTATTTGCTAGTTTAACTGTTGAGCGTTAATTAAGCTGTATAACCATATCAAACATGTATGCATTACTTTTAGCAAAGCATTTACTGATTAAACACATGATTAAACTTTTAGACATTTAGCTGTTTTATTGTTTGGACTTCGACGTTAGCTTACTAACGATGTATTCTCAGTTGCAACAAGTGGTGTTCAGGTGGGCTTAATATGTGGATATGTTTTCCTAATAAAAAAAAAAACCACGTCCCCCCTGCAGCAGCTGCTAAAGTCGCCCGAGCACCTCTGGCTGTGAATCACCGGCTTCTGGCCGTCAGAGCGGCTGTTAAATCTGGAGAAAAGACGACGTGATATGGTTCGGCGAGACGACTTAATTCAATCTGCTGAGTTTGGCTGGAGGTCTGTAGACAAAGTAATTCTGTGTGTGTGTGTGTGTGTTAAGCTAACATAATTAGAGTTTTGTTTAACACCAGTGCTGCAGCCATCCAGATTTATCTCTCACACACATTACAGTGCAGACATAGGAGGCCTACATGTAGACTACATCCATATATTATCAGCTTGTCATGAACGCTCAACATCAACATCAGGCATTAACACACACACACACACACACACACACACACACACACACACACACACACACGCATGCATGTGTTCTGCCGGCGGCAAAGACAAACAAGAAAACTGGAAAAGGAAAAAAAAAAAGAGCAAAATAATTACTTTGACCCCTCTGGTGAAACGTCTCGTCTACATGTGCGATTCATAATCATTTTCTGGCACGGTGCATTGTGTGTGGTGATAACATGATGTGTGTTGAATATAAACACAGAAATACCTCCAACATTTTCACAGTTTGAAGGCAAAAAAAAAAAAAGCTTTAGAATACGATTCAACTGACTCGGAAAAATATGCAGAAGGATTTAAAGAACAACACTTTAAATACCGGTCAAAATGTGCATTTTAAATGGATAAGGTGGTCAGAAAATGAAGATATCAATATAAAATGTACTTAATCCACTCATGTAGAACATTTGATAGTATTGAAAAGCACCTAAAAATCAACTGTCAGTACGTATTTATGCATCTTTTGTTTGGTTTCTGTGGTTAGTTACAGCCTGTTTATCTTGTGTACCAAAGATTTTTTGTCATAAATCAATGTAGATTTAAATTCAAAGCAATAATTGAACCTTCTCACAGACCGCTGTGTGCATCTGTGACATCCTTCAGACAAAGACTGAAGATCCGTGCACAGTCAGCTGATTTTAAAGTCTTTAAATATCACTTTTGACCAGTGGAACTCCTCCCATGTCGGCCACCGTGGGACCTTTACACAAACTCACCTCCGCACCCTCGCTCACATTCCTGAACCGGGGTGATCGGGGTCGAGGTTACAAGAGTGCAAGAACCATACGGGCCGAAAATACCTTAAATCTCTACAGACGTTCCGACACTGACCAACATCTGATGCAGACGAACTGAAGACATTAACACGAAACACAACGAATGAAAAAAAAAAGATCTATATCCGAAAAACTGGCGATAATATCCTGACGTGTGAAATCGTTCAGCTGGAGGAGATAAGAGTTAAAAGTAGGTCAAATGAAAGATGAAAATATAAGCTTTAAAATGCCTTTTTTTTTTTTTTATCAGAAATGGATTCTACAAAGTTCCACAGCTGTGAGATAAGACTGAATTTACACTGTCGTGACTCGGATTCAGATCCTGGTTCTGATATTTGAAGTTCAAGCAGAATCAAAGAGTCGCTGCTGATCTTATCCTGCAGATTGGTATCAATTACTGAAATAATTTAGATCGACAGGGTGGATTAATCAGCCGTGAAGCAAAACCAGAGCGGCGGTCCACAGCTGAAGGATCAGGACCCCCCAGGAGGAGCTTCAGATAATCAACATTTTTTACTTCAGATCCATATAAATCGACGACTCTCTGTGGCAACGATTAGTTTCTAACCCGAAAAGCAACATGTTTGGAATTGATTACGTGTTTCGGCAGTCAAGCCCGACATATTCAGATCCACTAGATCCAGATGATCCACATTCCTAGATCCTTCAGTTTATCTGGAAGGTTAACGTGGTTTTATTCTGGACAAAGAAACATCCTTCATCCAAGTTTTGGTGAAAATGTGTTCAGTAGTTTTTGTGTAATAAACCAACAAACGGTACTTTAAGTCAAAACGTGATCTTTTCCTTTTACGCCTAAACTCAACCAGGCCGTTAACGCGCCGTTACACAACATAAAACATAAAATCAAAGCTGAGGAAATGTAAAGTTTCAACATGTCTCTGCTGCTTTTTCTCTGACCTAAATCAGAAACTCCCACATTTATTTTTCCTTACAGCTTTTTATCCCTAAAGGAGAAATTCACTTCTGCTGTTCTTTCCTCCAAGATGGAGGTCAGAGGTCAGAGGTCACACTCCTACAGCTGAAACACATTCAGCGTTTTGCTAACGGACTCTTCCACGCTCCATGTTGACTCTGAGGGGTGATCAACCGCGGTTTTTAATCTGGACTTGTTGTTTTTCATACGGAGACACAAAAACATCCAGAAAATGAACTCCTAACACCAGATGACACGTCTACCCTCCTCCTCCTCCTCCTCCTCCTCCTCCTCCCTCCATCTCTACATCACTCCTCCAGCTGCTCACCCTCGTCCTCGTGGCCCGGGGGGAGGCTCCTCTCTCGGATGGTGTAGTTGGCGGAGAAGCCCTCTTTGGCGATGGCGTTGTCGGTGGTGATGGTCATGGACAGGATGCCGGTGTAGGAGATCACACGGCCCGGGGACGTCTGGCCACAGTAGCGGCCAATGTGGGGTCCCACTGGAGGGGAGGAAGAGGAGGAGGAGGAGGAGGAGGGGATTTAAGAGGGAGGAAATGAGGGAGGATAAAAGGAAGCATAGAGGAGTAGCGGAGGGACAAAGGGAGCGAGGGATGGGGAGGAAAAAAAGAAGGGAGAACGTCAGATTCATCGCTCGTCAACTGCGGAGCGCTTTTATAATTCACTCTGTCCTTTTCTGCCCTCGCTGTCCCGGGAAATGTGGCGAGAAACACACGAGCTCGAGGCTTTCTGAGATATTCTGTCTGAACTCGAGTCGGAAAAGTGTCTGATTTTGATTTAAAACGAAATTCGCTCCAGCTCCGGCTCTGATCTCTCACCTCTCCCGAGCGACGTGGCACCTCTGAGACAGGAATAAAGGCGAGATGACAGAAACACTCGTTACACTGACACTTATCATCAGGTACATCCAAGAGCCGCGGTGCATTGTGGGAGACAGGTATGTTTTTGTCATCCTGTGACCTCGTGTTCACAGCTCCGACCCCCCCAGCCGCTGACATCATCATTACATTACAACGTTATATTATCAGATCTTTGAAAAGAAATGGGAGGATTGTTTCTGGGATAATCGCAGCGGAGGAGCGCGGACGAGGCGTGAAGGAACACATTTTCACGCCTCACAAAGGAGCTTTTACTGGCAGGAAATACGGTTATTCAGATGTGTTTGATCGAATGAGAGGAGATGACTTCTTATCCTGTCATCCGCGAGGCTCCGAGAGAGGAGAGGAGCAAGACGAGCGGACCTTCAAACACTCTCACGTATCATCATAACGTTCCGGCCGCAGAGCTGAGAGAGAGATGAATCCCAGCGGCAGGCTTTGGAGAAAAGGTAGTTTACAAAATGCGCTGCAGGTATTTTTTCCAGAAAGCAAAAAAAGTTTCAGCCCATCTGGACGAACAAAGACGAGATCGAGCAGTCCGCTAAGACGTACAGTTTGACTTCATCAACACCTCTGTGCGTACTATACGACCCTCCCAGTTTTTCCCAGGATGCTTCTGTTTTTCACTCCCCTCCCTCGGTCACACTTTCTTCTTTTTTGCACCTTTTCCCCTTCTGAGTTATCGCTACCTGTTTTCTGGCATCAGAGCGAGAAGAGGGACCAACCCCAACAAGTACTAACGAGGGCGACTGTGCTGAAGTCGTAAGTCAGCACTGATATCACCTGAAACACAGTCGGGGGGATAATAACGCAGGTGTCTTCTATAGGGAAAGAATTACAACGATTGTATTTTGTGTGTTGGCTTCAACATCTCGGAGCAGACCGACTAAAACTGGTTCTGTGTTATCGTTCATTTAATCTTCCTGCTGCATCGCGTAACATTTTTCAACACAAACTCAGACACAGGCAGAGAAAAGGACGGGGGGATTCCTCGGTGATGTACAAACCTTCTCTACGGAGATCATAATCAGATTCTTGTGATATGAGGTGTGATTTGACCCCAAGATCCTCGTTTGGGTTGTTACAACCTCCCTGTTTTCGAGGTTTTAAGGTTGACAAGCGTCCCATCACGACCGTGTCAAACACTGAACATTACAGAGGAAAATAAAAGTAGATGTTCCGTGTTAGATTGTCATGTGGACCTTTGAAAGAAGCCGCTGAGTGTATAGATCTTAAAGAAAATCTCAATTTAAAGCAAATTTAATGTAAAGTTATTATCAACGTGCGATCTGTGGAGCTGCACGCTCGCCTCTGGGCACATTTCTGACAGCACAATGGACCAGCTTGTCACGACTTGCGCTCGCATAAGGAAGTGATGAAATTGATAGAAGTGTATCAATCGAATTAGATGTTCTGGATCTTCTCTGAAATTTCCTGGAAGTCAAGTACGTTGTTTGTCATTTCCTGTCGCTCCGCCCCAGAAAAGTCAAATCTGCGTGAAGAATAATGAAGCTGAGAATAATAATGATGATGAAGGTTTGAAATCTGGAGCTTTGTTGCTTTAACATCTTGTAAACTGAGCAGCAGGAAGATAAGACGGACAGAAAACTCTTCGAAAACATCTTCAAGAGTGTGATACGCTTTCTCCATCGACCGTCTGGGTGATTTTTTTTTTTTTTAGAGATTTATCTCGGAGATGTTCGTCTCTGTGATGAAACGCGAGAGGCTCACATCTCTCATGTGCAGCTCGCACAGCGACGGCCCGTCTCACGTCTCGACGCCGCGAGCGCTGACGTCGCCGCCTGGCCACGAGTGTTTTCTGGACATTTCATCCCGTCCTTATCTGAGAGAAACAATGGCGGGCTCGTGGCGCCTCCTGTTCGGTGCAGATACAGCAGCTCAGCAGCCTCTCGGGAGGAAACTCCAGGAGCGAAACCTTCAGCGGAGAGCAAAGTCGTTAATGTTTTTGTTTTTTTTTGCTAAGATGAGACTCTTTCCCTTTCAGCCTGGAGGCGGAATAACACGAGGCCGTTGTGTTGGGATGCCGATCTTTGGTAATCTGCTGGATTATGTTTATCAGTTACAGTTTAAAGCGCAGTCGATAATCTGTGACGGATTACAATCCGAGGTTATTTCAGCCTTATCGGGCGGTGGTGTGTTGTGGTTCCGCTGTCGATGCAGTCGGCTATAAAACAGGGAAAAAAAAAAACCCTTCAGGCAACGTGGCTGCATTTACATTTATTTAGGAAATGGTTCTATTTCTATACAGAAGGAGCAGAAGGAGATCCAACATCATAAACAATCAGTGTACAGAAGGAAGATAAAGATAAAGCAATCGTGTTTCTGGAGCTTCAAACCTCGTCGCACAGCGCTCACAGCACCGTAACAACTGTAAGATAACTCATCTTTGAGGAATTAAATGTGGCTGAAAATAAAATGATGAAACACTTTAAAGTTCAGTCATCATCTCCTCCCCCTCTCTCTCCGTGCTGACGGAAAGTCAGATGGAGTTTCGTAGTTTCTACAAAACATTTCTGGAGCTTCAGAGCAGAAAGCTCGTCGCAGCTGAAGGAGCTGAGGACTTGTTTTAACCGCTCATGCCTGAAGCTCAGCGGCTGCAGCGAAGGTTTCGGCTAAAACAGGAATATGAAGAACCTCTTTTCAAACCACTTCGGGGTCTTGGAGACTTCCATTATGCCAGAAAAGACATTTCATGTTTTATATTAGTTATTTTTTTTACATTTTAAAACACGTCCCCATCTTCTTCAGTTGTTTAGGAGAATGATGTATCTCTGTTTTTTTTCTGTGAAGCTCCTGGAAACTTAGAGCCAGAGAATAATTCATGCACAACAACTCTACATATTATCGATCATTGTTAATTAAGAGAGAAAGGTTAGAGTTAATTCCCTCTGAGTTGTAGAATTTGGTCGTACAAGAATAAGACATTAATGAGTCCTTGAGCATAAAGTGTTCAAAAAGAGAGAAAGACGATGTCCTAAAGGAGTCAGAACTCAATTTAAATCGCACCTTTTTTCCATTTTCAGACACTTTCTCCAAAGAAAATAAACGCCAGATTTGATTTGATTCTCCTCTGAAGAGCGACTCCAAACGTAACGAGCTCTACATGTTTGTTTGTCTGATTTATTCCCACCAGGGGGAAAGAAAAAAGAAAAAAAAGAAAAAAAAATCCTCCCCCCCCTCTTTGATGAACAGATTTACAGCTCTCAGAGACAGAGAGAGAGAAACAACAGTGCATGATGGGAATGTTTGGTTGTTCACGCTGCGAGTGTGCGTTTGATGGGATGAAACGTTACATCCTGGTCTCTCACCCCGCTGCAGACGCGCTTTGTTATCTGCACCGACACACGTGTTCGCTCGGCAAACAAGGGGAATACAGTGTGGTGCATCACACACACACACACACACACACACACACACACACACACATCATTTGACAGGAACAGCCCTGGCATGTTGTGTATGCTGGCACGGCTTTAAAGTGTGTGTCACTGTCTGTATACCTGTGCCAGTCTTTGTGTCCCTCGTGTTTTCCCATGCCAGTCTCCTCCCTGGCAGTAACCAGGCGAAGCTTTTTGGGCATCGGCGGCGAGTATTGTGGGCGTCCTGGCAGCCTCGCTCAGGCCCGTCCAAGGTATGTCGCTCTCACCATTATCTAGCGCTGCTGTACGGCTAATTAGACAACAATGGGAGCCGAGGAACGCCGTTCCAAAACGAAAAAAAGGAGGGGGGGGGGGACGGAGTGCGAACAGGAGGAGGAGGAGGAGGAGAGCGGGATGCGTCTCCGTCAGGCTGCTGAGGGAACAATGAGCAAGCTGTGACGGAGGCTCCGTCGGTACATCCGGCCTCCTCCATGTGCGCGCCGGAGGATGAGTTTCAAGTAACGAGCCTGACATTAACGGAGCAACAGCTTCATGATCGTTATCTCCTGGAAGCTGAAGGAATATTTGACATTTCGGGAGGCGTGTTTATTCTCCTTCCTCAGTGAGCTCGAGAGGCGCCGGCTGGATCGCAGGCTTTTCGTTAAGGTTAAGCTCAGTTGTAGCACAAGTGTCGATCTTTTCATCTTCCTCTTAGCAAGGAAGCTAACGAGCATAATTCCTCCCCAAAAATATGTAATCACCTCGCACCTAGCAGTTGGAGGCTGTTTTAGCGGCTTTAAAGGTTTTTGATTTGGCAGAATTTTTGAGAAAACCTGCGTGTCATTTTCTTGTCGAGTCAAGCTTGATTTGTTCTGAAAATCAGTCATTCTAAAAACACATTATATTTGCTTCTTTTTTTAAAAAATCGCTTCAAAAGGTCCGGGTGAACAGAGAGCACCTCAACTGGTTAACTGCTGACTTCAGTGCAAGAAAACTAGATATTTTAAACGAGATGTCAGGACTTGTTGCTGCTGTGTTTGGGGCAACAAAGCCGAATATCTTTAATTGGACGTCAAGACGACAAAACCGGGTATTTTAACCCAAAACGTGATCGTTGCCGGATGCTTTCCAAGTATTTTTTAGCGCCTAAACCTAACGTGATGTGAGATGTATTACTTTTTTGACTCTCTTCTGCAAAACTAGTTGAAGCTTTATGTTTTTTTACGTTTACATTTTAAGCTGTGACAACACTGTGCTCATGGTTCGGTTTAGGCATAACAATCACCTGGTCAGGGTCAGGAAAAGATCATGTTTCGGCTTAAAATACCTGGTTTAGTTATCAGATAGAAGTCGGCTTCAAATCGTCCCGACATCTTGCTAAAAAACACCCGATTTTGCTGGTTGAAACGAGAAGCTGAACTCTTAATTTGCAGCCGTTCCAAAGCTTTTATTCTGGTGAGTGAGTTGCAAATTCCTGCGACACAGAAAGCGCATGAACCCGTTTGTAAAGGAGAAATTATGACGATAAAAACTGACTCTTAAGACTCTTAATTGATAAGATCAAACCCTGTCTTCAGATTGATCCTGCTGTTGCTGATACGTGCACAAAAACGTGTCTCCAACACGAAAGTGGAAACACGCCTCCCTCCCTTCCTGCTCCCACATCTCCCTCTCGCCTTTATCAATCTATTTTTCGCCTCGGCTTTCTCCTTCGCCTCCATCGCTCAATCCGAGTCGGTCCCACCTGCAGGGAAGCCATCCATCCTTTGTTCTCCTGCCTCCTCCTCCTCCTCCCCCGTCACCTCCACATGTCTCCGTCTGCATCTCTGTCTGTTTTCTGTCAACATCTGCAGGGGAGAAGTCGTCCCCGGCACGTCTCATCCTTCTCGTCTTCTCTGCCGCTTTGTGGTTCGGCATTTTTATCCACGTCCCGTCTTTTTTCCCCCCTCCTCCCCGTTCTCACCTCTCCACCTGCGGAGACGCGGCCCTATTGTTTCTCCTTCACTTCTTTCACCTTCAGCCTTTTTTTCTGTCTGACATTCCTCGCTCTATATTGGTAGTGCATCCATCTTCATCTATCATTCCCCCGCTTTCTTTTTTGGAGAAGAGAGCCGGAAAAAAAAAAAGGACTTGGGAGATCAAAAGACGCTTCAGAAATGTAAAATTTAGCCGGCAAACTTTGAAGAAGGTCTCCAAAGTTCACAGAATTTTAACCAAAGAAAACAGGAACAGTGTCAAGTTGTATGATAATATATCCCAGCATCCATGTTTTAGCCAGACCCCGTCTCCTCACCTGCAGGGAAGCCGTCCCAGATCTCCAGCCAGTCGTATCGGCAGAGGGCGCCCGGCGGCGGCGTGGTGTCGGGCTCCATGTCGAAGCTGTCGAACTCCACCACGATCTCGGACATCTTGGGGGCGAAGATCATGAAGGTGCAGTCCAGGTTGTTGGGGTACTTGTCGGGGAAGCCCGGCGTCTTGATGACGCCTCTGGGAGCCGTAAAGTTCCTGGAACATTCGGGACCTGCGAGGAGAGAGACAGCGAGAGAGACGCCGATGAGTTTTTAAAGTGTCGAGACGTGTTTGGACAGAGTGACGGATTCTCGCTTAGACCGAGGTGTGAACTCTCCGGGGTCGGGGATCGGACATCAGGTTCACGACCAGCGGTTTGTGCGAGTTTAAAACGGAAACAAATGGGTTTTTCGATCAAACATTTCAAGACAGAAGACAGAAACTGATAGAAAATGATTCTCAGATCGGCTTGAATATATCAAAGGAGCAAAATTTAGTTTTGGAGACGAAATTCAAACTCAGAATCGTAATATTTACACTGTAAATGAGGTAATAATACAAAATCTGATATATTTATCCTTTCCATACCTGAATAAACAAGCTGTTCTCAGAGGAGGTTCCGGCAGGGTCCGCCACATATAAACAGTGTAAAACAGTGTTTTCCTTTAAGGTCAGTTTATTTATTCAGTGTATTTAATCACGAAAGCAAAGCGAGTTTGTTTATTTAGCTTGTTTGGACAGAAGAATGACGTAAAAATGACGATCTTTCTCTTCTGATTCAAATTTCTTCCACAGCGCACCTTTAAAGAAACACGTGTGGCTCTTCAGGTCGACACCGTCTTACGTTTTTACACTTTTCTCACAGTTTCCTGCTGCTCACACGAGGACAAAGACATTTTTAGAAATCCACACATAAACTGAACTGCCTCCAGTTTCCTGACCTTTCAGCCCTAAACGCTCCTTTTTTTTTTTTTTTTTTTTAATAACTGTGACTTCACTGGAATGAAGATTAACTTAAACTGAGTCTTTGTGATTGTTAAAACTCAATTTTCCTCCCAAACAATGGGAGGATTCAGGGGAAAAGACGTTCCCACAGAGAGAAAGAGAACGAGAGGGGACATTTAACTGCATCCAGACATCAAATATGCCTTGAAACTAATAAAATTACCCTGATGGTGCATTCTTTTTTTAAACACAACCTTCGTTTTTATTGACAAAACTCGTGTCATCTCCATCCAATCAGACGAGCCGGGGCCCGTTCCAGGCGCCGAGTCGAGCTGTTTGCAGACCGACCAGCAACAACAGCGGCGCACACAAACAGACAAACGTAGACAAACACGACCCTGTTAGCTCATTAGACACGTCCAAGCGCACACACACGCTACCCTACATAACCACTGGACCTCGACCTCCTCATTTGTATTCAGTGTGGAGTCAAATATCCGAGCTTTGTGGATTCACTGCGTGTTTCTCGGGGCTCCTAAAGGTCTCTTAAAGATGCTCTTTGTTTTATTTTTTGGTACGTAAAGCGTTTATAATCTTTCATCCGTCACCGAGAACCCACGTTAAAAAAAAAAAATAAGGTGACACGAGTTCTGGCTCGCAAACGTCGTCTGCTGTTCTTCTCCGACGATGATGTTTCATCTCTCACACTCTCATTCATGCTTTTTCAGCACGTAACACCTCGGAGTGATGAAACCGTCGTGTGTTTACATCTCTCCCTCTTTTACATTCATCGTAACGCTTTTGGCGTGCGGGAGTGTGATGTCGTGGTGCCGCCATTATGAAAACGTTTCTGGAAAACCTTGTGCGGAAGAAGTAGACGTAAATTCTCACACAGCTTTTTTTTTTTTCTTCTTCAGTATTGTTTCGGAAAACTTTTTCTCTCGGCTCTCTTTTAAAGTTATATAGTTTCTTTGTTCTATCTGAATCTGCTTCGACGCTCCAGTAAAGACATTTGTTCAGTCCTCGCTTCCTCGCATTTGAGAGATATTTCTAAAATAAGACCCTTTCTATCAAATCAGAATCTCATTAAAGTCATTAATGTCCTCGTCTACTCCCCGGTTAGACTCCTGCAACGCCCTCTGCTACAATATAAGTCAGAGTTCATTACATCGCCTGCAGCTGGTACGAAATGCAGCAGCCAGATTTTTATTACTGGTACAAGGAAATTTGATCACATCGCTCTGGTTTTTTTTGAGCCTCGCGTCGCTGGATTCTGTTAACTTCCTCCGTTCTTCTTCTGCGTGCGCTGATCCACTTAGCCGAACAACCAGGAGCGATCTGTTTTACCGACGGACTCCGCCGCAGATTCAACAATCAAATCAACAATAAAGCCCAAAGATGCAGGACACGCCGACATAAACTACACCTCTGACTAGACTTTAGCTGGTCCGGTGCGTCAGGGCCCGTCGACGCTTCACGTCACCAGAGATGCAGCTGCAGATGACGCTGCCAGTTGGAGGAAAGTCAGAGGATGTGCGATCCTTTTGTTCTATACGACACAAAGCCACAGAGTCACACGGCATCTACAGTAGCACAACAGCCTCATAATTCCTCCTAAGCGTCACATGCCCCTCCGGAGAGAATCCACTAAGCAGCAACAACAGGTGACGCGAACGTCTCCTGATAAAAGTACAGACAGAACGGCAGCTGTTGCACGACTGTCGGGGTTTTTTTTTTTCTGAACACAAGCTGTTTTCTCCACACTCTCGATGCCGCTCAGGAAAAACAAAAAAAAAGAGAAAAACAGCGGCGTCGGCTCGCATCAGTCAACCGGTGGTTCACACCTCTCCTGTCATAAACTGACTGCGAGGTGACGAGGCGGTGACGGATGCTCTGCGGGAGGACGGCGGCGCGAGGCGTGGACGAGGGTCAAGAGTCCCTCGGAGGCACGAGCTGTGTGTTTGTTGGGTCCAGATGTGACCTGCGTGTTATCTGAGCGTGCCTGTAAACATGAACACACACACACACACACACACACACACACACACACACACTGCAACAGACCCCTCGCTGTTGACACAGGTGGTGTCATTAAAAGGGCGACATGATGACTGATGGCGAAGGGATGAGGCGGCTTCGATCCTCCTCAGCTGGCACACTCTCTAGTGTGTGTGTGTGTGTGTGTGAGTGAGTGTGTCATATGTACAGATGGGTTGAATACATTCATGCTTAATGAGCGATCTGTGCTGCTGGAGGTCTAACAAGGTCAGAAATGATGTATTATGTGATTTTAGGTCAAAGATCTAGTCTACCAGAGCTGGACCTCGCGGGCCACCGTAGCTTTTGAACCAACCTCCAGCTGGTTATCTTTTACAGCGTCGCGGACGAGAGCGACGGAGCACCGTTTGATCCGGAGACGAGCAAGTAAACATCGAAGAAGTGGAATAAATGTCTGATTTCCCGCAAACCGCCACGTCAACAAAACGATGAAACAAACGTTGTCGCGAAACCAGAAAAGCGTTTAGAAGCCACAAAACTTCAACCAGGCTTCTCTTCAGACAAACAAAGTGCGTAAATCAGGAGAGTGGAAACAAAACAGGTCAAAAGAAGTGATGAAATCCTGAGACAACACACACATACACACACACACACACACACACACACACACACACACAATGAGACGTTTGTTCCCTGGCCTGTGGCTGAACTGGCCACCAAATCTGATTTTGTCTCTAAAAAGGTTGCAGACCCTCCGAACAGAAAAAAAAAATCACTTTGTTGTTGGAGAAGAGAAGAAACGATCTCCTGGTTTAAACTTCTCAATGACAGAAAAGAACCTCAGATAATCCTTCTGTCGACATCTGAACACAAATATCTGAACTTTCTCTTCCTCGCATTTACAACTTTAGTTTGATGCATTTTAAGGGGAATTATTATTTTTATTCAGCGTCCCATCATCACAAGATCAGAGCACATCACACACGGCAGACGCAGCGAGACGAAAACAAAGACGTCAGAAGCCGAAGAGGGAGACTGGAACATGGAGAAAAGTCGTGTTAGTGTCTCGTATCTGCAGAGAGTTTCTGATTTTCTCTCTTTGTCGCTGCTCGGGACGCTTCACCGACCCAACATGTGTCTATCTGACGTCCTGGGAACGAGACTCAACAATCAGCTGTCTTCGTGGTGCCTTCAGGAACAGCTGGGAATAAATCTAACTGATTCTTCCTTCATATTAGGTAGAAATATCCTTCAGAAGGACGTTTACTTTCATACCTGTACTTTTACTTTTACTTGAGTAAAGAAGTTGAAGCAGCACTTCTACTTTTACCGGAGTCTTTTTATTTCATTTTACATTTCGTCATCTCGTCTCTCACAAGCTCGTTCTCCTTCCAGCCATCTTTCTTTCTTTTAATCAACATTTAAAAGACTAAAAACTCCCTTCAAGAGGACCTAAAAACAAAAAGCGGTGGTGCCGTACGAGGCGGCTTGTTTGCACATCATATTCAAAGAGGTTGCGTTCACTGCGCTGCTGTGTGTCGGAGCAGATCTGTTATTGTGTCATGTCACCGACACCAGCCTGCAGTCTCCTCCAACAACAACACGGTACGCTGGGTTCATCTCTCGTTGGCTCGCTCTCAGCTCATCCATCTTTTTTCCTCCTCCTCCTCTTTCATCTTTGTTATCAGCGACCCTTCAATCAACCCGCCGTCCACTAAACCGCTGAGACATGTGTTTCTGGTTTGAAAAACCTGCAATAGAAAAGGAAGAGAATCGAGGCAAATATAGCTCCGGGACGCTGACGAGGGCTCGCTCGGCTATCATTTATGAATGATACGTACTCTGTGGTCGGCGGAGGGTGGAGTTATGGTCGCGGTTATGAGAGGGAGGATGTGCCGGAGCTTTACGGGCCCGACGCTCATTAGACTGAGATTTACCCACTTCTGCTGCAGAGCTCTGTGTTTAAGGCCTAACGGAGCTTGTCATCTGAACGACGGTTACGGCTTTTTGTGGTGGTTTTTTTTTTTTTGGAGCTTTCTCATCGTAATGACAGAGAGACGGGAAGCAACAGGCGGACAAGAGGGAAGAGAGGTAAAGAAAGAGGGATGAAGCTACAGACACGTCAAACCAAGCAGGACTCTTTAGATATAGATTCTGTAAGCTTCATCTCGCTGCTCAATCGTCTGAAAGGATCAGCTTTCTCTCACATGGATTTGACTCTCCACATGTTGAATTTCATTTTATTCCAACACATTTTTCCTGATGTTAAAAATGTGTCTCTTCTGGGTATTTTTAGGAATAGAGAGGACACGTTATCAGGCCCATCAGCGAGTGATATGACTCTGCTGATCGTACAAACAACAGGTCATTTTTAGCATTTCAACAAACAACCGAAGCCGTTGTGCTCCCGGTGGAAAAACTGTAACCCGGGGAAAAGAGATTAACGTTTCACAATTCGCATTATATTTCTACGTTTCTACATTTTCAACTGTTTACATTCTAGACGGACACGAAACATCGTTGTTTACGCTCGCCTTGTTTCATGACGGTACCTGACATGACATTTATTGGGGGATTGTAACAAACGTGTTACGACATGTTGCGACAATATTTGAAATAATCGCACAGCTTTAATTAGATTGAATGTATTTATATCATATGTAGTTTGTGTTGATGTTTTAACTTTTTCATAATTTGCTTTTTGTTTCTTTGTTGACTCTAATTTGCTTCGAATGTATATATAATGACATTTTTACTTTTAGTATGTTGTTGTTGAGTTTGTTTGTTTGGAGTCTAGAATAGCCGATTAACATCCTGTAACAGAAATAATATCAATTAATATCAATAATCATAACTTCCATTTCACTTTATGTAATATATGATAATAAAACAATATATATGAGTGTTTTACTGTAGAAATGACACATCAGATATCTAAAACTGAGTCGTTTTTTGTTGCTCTCTGTCTTTACGATTCATTATTTAATCCACTGTTAGATGCATGAAAATGTTCTGAGACTAAAGAACCAGAACAGAGAGGTTCTGGGCGGTCTCGTCAGAGTGTGGAGTCTGTTTGTAAGCAGAGCAGCGGCTCCGTTTAGCAGCCGGCTTCAATATGCTGCTCCGACTGTAATGGGTTTTAAATGCGGCGAGGAGGAAGGCGGCAACATGGCAGGGGGATTACCTGAGTGAGTACAAGGGCTGTTTTTAACTTGTTAGAGGGTGGAGGGCCCATATTGAGGCCAACACACACACACACACACACACACACACACACACTCACGCTCCCCCACACACACGCTGTCCTAGTTTCCGAGCCCGTCTTCTATGCCAGAGCATCCATCTCATCTGCAGGTCACCCCTGTTGCCTCCAAGGACAAACAGCCCATTAGCTAAATGAGCCTGGGGTCCCGTGCACCTGTCTGCTGCACACACACACACACACACACACACACACAGAAAATAACAGATACACACACTGGATTGCAGAGACGGACAGATACAGGCACGTAGCAACAGAAGACAAACAGAAAACATGAGAATGACACGTACACAGATGATAAGAAACGGTCGATATTAAACACACACACACACACACCACACGTACACACACACACGTACACACACACACACACGTACACAGGCTGCAGCTCAACAGAAGCTGGTGGTGAGGAGACAGCAGCCAGACGCGCTCAACAACAACAGGGATACTGTTGCTCTGACAAACACAAGCAGCAGCAGCAGCAGCAGCGCAGAGACGCACAGACGTGACATGAACGCCTCGTTCACACCAGCAGACCTGACACAACACAACATCAGTGAATCAAACCGGCTCCTTTCATTCATCCTCCAACAGCTTTAAGACAAGAAAGTCACAGCTGTGATCGACTTGGAGCACGTCTGAATTATCACGACAGGAACTGGAAGTCAAAGAACTGACCCTTTAAATTCTACATCCTATAAAGGTGCAGCGTTCAGGATCTGAGCCTGCAGGAAACTCCTGCACAATGTTTTTATGACTGAACCTGTTGTGTGAGCCGACAGGTCTGTGGGAGTCTGCCATGTTAGACTTCCACGTTCCTACAGAAGCCCAGAATGGACAAATGGACTCAGCAACACTTGTGACATTCACACACTGATGGCGGAGGCTGCTGTGCTCACCAGGAGCAGTTTGGGGTTCAGTATCTTCCTCAACTTTAATGTGCAGCTGCGCCAGAATTGAACCAACGAGCTTCTGATTACTGGATGACCGACTTGACCTCCTGAGTAACAGCCACCTCAAACAAAGTCACTGACTCTGGAGAGGATCTTTTGTGTTTCAGCAGCCATCGTGGAGGAGGGTGAGATGATAGACGCCGCTAAATCTGACAGCCTGGACGTTTAAACTGAAGATTGATGGATCCTTCTTCCATTAAAACCCCCCAAAACTTTCAATAATAGGCGTCGACATCAAAAACAAATGATAAAAAAGTTCGCTGATAGTAAATGGCGCGTCGACCCGAGACCACTGGACTATAAATCCCAGTGTGATCGGTATATTTGCGATCAAAGCTCAAAATATGAATCATCTCACATCTTATATGGGAAATTATTTCTTTTTTTTTTTTTTTATGAAACCACACCAGGAAAAAAACGAAATGTTCCTCTGCGCTGATAGTCTGCTGACCCACTTTTGAAGATTTATTACACCGACTTTCTAATAACATCCTGTCATTCATCAGTCACGGCTCCATTTGCACCCTGGAATTAAAGTCGATACCAGCAGATTTGAAGTATCAGAAGTGAGCCGCACTTTGTAGTTTTGGAGAGAACAGACGGCGGAGCTGAGCTCCGGTGTGAATTGGAGGCCTCCTAACCCCTTCTCTCTCTTCTATTACTGCCTTCCTCCTCATTTAAGTGCCAAAAGAAGCACTTGCCTATCCATTTTTCATAATATAATGTGCCGCTTTTCAACGTTGCGGCCACCTGGGGACAGTTATTTCTGGATTCCTGTGATTCTGTGAATGGTTATTGCTCTCAAGGGTGAAAACAAAACAAAAAAAAAGAAAAGAAAGAAGAGGAATCTCACGCACGTCCCCCCACTTCTTTTTTTTTTTTTTTTTTCATATCTGATGTATCTCCGGTCCCCATCGGTGGAAACTGAAGTGGTCACAGGAGACTTTGCCGTTTGGCAGCCACTCAAGCGGACCCAAGAGGGAAGAGCAAATACAAATGTAGGACACGGGAGCAAGGTTCCTTCCTCTACGAGCCGTGTTTATGTAGGTCTGCCCTGCTAGCATCCTGCCCCAGCTGGGGACTCGCTGTCCTCTCCCATGGAATTCTGGGTCTTTGAGTTTATGTAACTCGCAGCTTTAGAGGTCAGTGTACCAGAGGTTCAGCGGCTCGGGCTGTTTGGATAACCTTGGACGAAGAGTGTGGAAACAATTCCAGTTCTATTCCCCGAGAGGTTATTTTAGGACGCAGGTCAGCGAGCCTCATCGAGCATCTGACAGAACAGATGGTGTTCAAGTTTTTACGAACGCTGGTCTTATCGTCTGAGATTTGGTTTTCGTTTCTACACTTAGATCTAGAAACGTGACACACAGTGACTTCAACGATGTCCAGCAGTGCAAGAAACAAGCAGCCAGACGATCAAACAGGTTGTAAATCAGCCAAATTTTCAGCCTGATCACCTGAAAAACTTTCTTTGCGTCAGTTTTAGGGGTGCTGAGGGTGAACCAGCCAGAACCTTTATCAGGTTCTGATAAAGTGGACGGCCTGCTCTACCTTCCGAGCCACAGCTGCCCAAAAGATCTGGAAACACGTCTGCCTTTACAAAGTTTACAACCTGAACAATCGTCTGACCGCTGGCGTTTCTTTCCTTGTCAAGACATCTTTAAAGTTTTACGACACCAGATTCCCCTCGAACACAACTTCAGAGTCTTTGATTTGTTACTGTCGCTCCCTCCCGACTCGGCCCCGGCGCTTCCAGCCTCCTGCGACATGTAAAATATCATAAAAAAGTATTTATTACAGATTATTGTTCATCGCGTGCAGGAAGGTGATTCATGACGGAGCAGACCTGTAGAAACCTGGCTGAGCTTCAAGTGAATTTAAATTGGCTGTTTTCCACGAGGCGATTCATCACGTTCAGCCGAGCGTGCAAGACAACAGCAGCAGCTCGGCTTCTGTTCTAGTTCAGGCTCTTTTTTTTCCTTTGTTTTTATCTGATGCTGCTGTTTAATGCAAGCAGCCGCGTCCTGTAAAGCGCAGTCGGGCACACACCTGTCTTGAAGACCTCGTAGCGAACGGAGAATCCGGCCCCGTGCGTCTCGTAGTCGGAGACGAACTTGATGAGGAGCTGGCTGCCGCTGGAGATGATCGGAGACGGTGCGATCTTCCCGCAGAACTTTCCCAGCATGGGCGAGAGCTCGTCGCCGCCGTTGTAAACCTCCACGTAGTCGTACCTGTGAGGAGGAGAGAAGAGATACGGATTTAGGTTCACGCCACAGACAGACGGGCCGATCTTTGAAGGAGCTCACGATTGATTTTTACATTAACTCGTCCCGGAGGATTATCGGGCTCTGTGGGTTGTTTGTTCCCTTCTGCAGTGTTTTTTTTAGGGGTCTTCTCTTGAACGCACGCAGCTGCTGAACAAACACACTCGTGAGGATCTGTCGTGTCTGAGCCTGAACTATCCGCCCAAATAACCATCAAAAAAGTTCATTAATTATTCTGTGATTAGCGGGAATGCGATTTTAAAGAGGCGGCTCGCTGATTTTTACAGGAGACAGTCGATTTACTGCAGATGTTTAACAAAAAGCTAGTTTTCCAAGCTGATGACACAATCAAGTTGCATTATGGGAAGTGTAAGATCAAACGCCAGAGAGTAGAAATAAGTGTATTTTCGCAGCTTTTGTTTTCTCTTTTTAGTCCCTTAACTTTAAAGAAATACAGCCTCAATCATTCTTGATTTAAAGCCTAAATTATAAAGTTTGGTGCAAGTTTAACCATAATTTGACATGATTAAAAGAATTAATCTTCGTGGGTACAACACAGTCTTTGCTGGTGAGGCTAAAAAAGCCTGTGAAACCACAAAAAAAAAAAAAGGGGAAGTCATATGTGTTTCATTTCCTGATTTTGAGTGAATTGAGGCGTTTTCCTCAAATACCGATCTGGTCAGCTGATCCGCGTTTGTTTGCAGTGTTTTGTCTCCAGAGTTGACGCTGCTGCCGGACCCTAAATCACAGCAGCTGTCTCGAGTGAACGACGGGAGATTTCCACGTTGCAGCAGCAGATTTCAGCACTTTATTCACGGACGCAGCAGCTGTATAATGGATTATTTAGAGTGCGCTGGGGAGTGACGATCCCTTCCTTCGCATCGGGAAAAAAAGTTCAATATCTATGTTTGTATCACATCAACAGACTACTATGGCTGCAACCAACCAACTACTATCAGTGTTAATCATGCGGTCTATAAAATTTGGGAAAATAGTGAAAAACGTGGATCACAGCCTGAGATAACATCTTCAAATGAAAATATTTACATTTAAGAAGCTGGAATCAGAGAATTGTGACTGTTTTCGGTCAAGAAGTTACTCAAGCTGATAAATAGATTGTCAGAATAGTTGAAAATTAGTTTAATATTTGACGACTAATCGATCTCTTGTTGCAGAACTAGTAGCAGCCTGCAGTATAATACATCAGCCGTGTCAAATGCGTGCAGGTAAAAGGACGAATCACAACAGAGCTGGGACGAAGCGCTGAGACGGAAGCTGCTGTCTCTCGGCGTGATGAAAAAGGAGGGAACGGGCAGCGACAGAAAATATGAGCGCCGGGCGGCACGAAGCACCGGGAGGCCCTGAGGATCCCACTGAGCGCACTGAGAGACTCCATCAGTCTCCGCTGCCTCTGCTGGACCTCCCACCGCCGCCGCACCACCTCATTCTTTACCCAGCCCACACCCCTCTGTCCACCCACTGCCCGCTTCACAACAACTCAAGTGTGTGTGTGTGTGTGTGTGTACTCTGAAGGTGCAGGATATGTTCCCATTAATCGAAGTGCATTTTTTAAGTGCAGTAACATGGTGTGTGTGTGTGTGTGTGTGTGTGTCCCCTCCTCCTCTCCCTGCGCTGTACTGTAGCTGATTGAATCACTGAGTCTGTTGAGGATTCACATCATACATGCGTGAGAAAGCGTGCCGAGATTCAAGGTGAGTTCAAGTCAAATTTAAAATATGGCTGATTAAAAACGGGGTCCAGGCTGCAGCTGAAAACATGACCGGGCCTCAGCGGACACAGGAGAATAAAGCCTGATGGACTGTCATGTCACGACTGTCATAACAGACGCACGACCTGTTCGGCTCGTGACCCTTTTTTATAGCCCAGAAATGCTGACTCGTGCACATGTCGCCGATGTCTTTGAGCTGAGCGGGTCAACAAAACCAGTCGCCTGGATATAATGTTTGCAGCGGACGTTTCTGCAAGGTCGACGCTGGTGCCAAACGTGACGTATCACGTACACATGACATGCTCGTTAGCCACCTTTCACATCAGGAGGTGGAGGGGTCGCTGGTGATGGCGTTAGCACGAGCAAACAAGGCTGCAAAAAAGGCCGACAACCGTTAAACTAAACCCGGGAAGTCAGACCATCTCCATCCAGGATAGTGGTGAACAAAACAAGTGTTCTGATCCAAACCACGATGTTTTCTGAACCCTAACCAGGCGTGTTTTTTTTTGTGACAACAGGGAAAACAAAAATTAAATCCAAACAAACGTAAAGTCACGACATAAACAATCGGAACAAATCTTTTGCTGCGACAGCAGCCTCACAACCCAGAATGCATTGCAGCCCCCCTGAAAGTGATTCTGGGAAATTACTCTCAAATTGCAGCTGACATGGCAGCCTGCAGGGATATCTCCTATTTATACACTTTAATAATGTTTTTTCCACTGAAAAAAAGACAAAATATTTCCACCGGGTGAACATCACAGACTCCTGATAAGTAAATACGTCCCAGTCGACCCTTACAGACTCTTTTCCTGTAGTAATAATAATAATAACAGCAGTAGCCGTGCTGTCTGGACCTCTCTGATAGAAAACTTATCAGAAAATCAGACCCACTTCTCTGTAAACTCGACTTATCGGCCGGCTGTTTTTCCCCACAGGCTGCAGAACTTGTTCGGGACTTTTCACGAAAACCAGGTCGCACATGTCAGAAATGTTTGACACAGTTTAAAATTAGACCGCAGAGATTCTCGGCGGATCATCTGCGCTGACCATCAGACCTGACCCGGCCTCAGATTTCTCCCGCGACTGTCAGGATGAGGAAAGCCCCGGTGGAAATCAATTCGATGTAGTCTGCGATACCTCAGACGTTAAAGACCGTGGAGCAGCTTACGCGGAACATCGGCGTGTACGGCATGTGGTGTCGAGAGCGCCACGCCGTCTTTTATTATCCCCGCGCTGTCTGAAAGCACCGTGTGACTGTTTTGAGAAGAGCTATACAAATAAAAAGCACATGATGCGGAACTTCTTATGTGCTATAACGAACCCTCTTCCTCTTGCAGCCAGCTGTGGAAACAACTTCGAGGGAGCTGAAGTCGATCAGGGTAGAAAAAGTAGCACGACCCGAGTGCCCACGTCAGCTGTGGTGTCCCTGAGCGAGACAGATAATCCATACCAGCTTCTTTTTGGGGTCTCGGTGTTCGAGTCGAGCCCGACCTCTGACCTCTCTGACAAGAGAACAGGGGGTTCTCCTGAGGAAGCTGGCTTAGAATATCAAAATATTCCTCTCTCAGGTAAGAATGTGTGTCTAATGAGAGCCCCTCCCTGCAGAAACACACATCCAGCGACAGGCCTCCTGACCCACCTAGATAAATAACCATGCAAGCTTTAACTTTTTTTTTTTTTTTTTTTGCTCCAGCTGTACCAGACGTATAGCGTTCCCACACGGTGAGAAAACTTCACGGAGCAGTTTTGGACTGAAGCTCAGACAGTCGGCTTATCTCACACTGGAGGAATTCAGCAGTTGACCGCTGATTTTCCTCACGGCTAACGACGTTAGCGTGCAGACGGGCGGCCCGTGAGGTGAGGTGGAGGCTTATCAAAGGGTCTCTTCATGAGATTGATGTGGGGAATTTGTTGTCCTCCCTCAAATCTCTGACAGACATCTTGATTTAAAGGGTCTGGTCTATGTACAGTGTGTGAACAATGGGCGCACGGAGAAGCAGGTATAGACTGTACATCACTGAGCACAAACATGCTGTCTCACCCAAATCATTAGCGAGAGGCCTTTAGCTTCGAGCCAGGGGGTTATCAGAAACATGCAACGTCCAGTTAGACCCTTTAAAATTAAGCTTGCTGACAAAGATTTCAAATATTGGACTTATTGTTGTGGAATGGCTGCAGCTTCGTTGGGTTTAGGCACCAAAACTATGAGGTAAGTTTCAGGAAAAGATCACAGTTTTGTTCAACTTGAACTTCACGGTTTCTCTGGTCTTTAGCCGGTCGAGGATGTGGACAGTGTTGACACCCCTCAAAACTCCACATGATCTAAAGGAAGCTAAGACATCATTAAACTAGAATATATCCCTGCCAACTGCCTACTCATAATACATCCGTTTTTTTTTACTTTCACAAAGATCCATCATTACTTCAAGGGACGGATTCCAATTCCTAGATCTGCTTTGAAAGTTAATGAGTTCTATTCAGGGATGAGACTCATCCTCCATCCAAGATTTGTGGAAATCTGAGGCACAGGTAAAAAACACAACCTCCTTGGCGAGGTAAATATATATTTTTAAAAGGCTCAGTCCACGCAATCTCTTGTCCCGAGCATGAACCAAACCAGGGACGCTGTTATATGGCCTCTTTGACTTCTAAATCTCATTAGGACATCCTTACATAAGCAAAAGGTTTGAAAAGATTTTAACTCTCACAAGAAACAAGCAAAAAGGTGTTTCCCTTAGAGAGACAGAGACCTGATCAATACAGCCCGCTCTCACACAAGCATAGAGGAGAAGCTGCTGGTAGCAAACACACAACCATTACAACTGTATAAACAATCAATACAAATTCAAAACCCAACACCAGCAGCAGCAGCAGCAGCAGCAGCACAGCTCGGACTTATAAATCTGTAGATACATCTAACTTTCCCGGTCTAACCCACCAGACTGCGAGCCATTTTCTTAGCTTGTATCCACCTGTAAATGATTAATAAACAACATTAATAAACCTGTTTGTGAGATTTTCCTCTCCGACAAACACACAGAAGTTCTCAGGCGTGTCTGCGCCTGCGCGTTATGTACTATTAGCGCTGACAGCTGAAGGCATAAACAATATTTTCCATGTTAACATCGAGGAATTTGAGCCGGAGGTGAACAAAAATCTGTTCTTCCTCTCCGTCTCTCTCTCTCTCTCTCTCTCCTTCTCCGGTTTTATGTCTTCGGTCTTTTTCCTCCATGTGTTCGCAGAAAGCTTTACGCGCCCGCTGAGGAATGGACTTAAGAGCTCACTTGTAAAAGTTCTCAGCGCCGACGGTGATGTTTAGGTGATGGCGGGTTTTTTTTTTTTTTTTGTATTCATGGCATCAAACCTCCAGCTCCCTCCTCCTCTGCCCTCCCCCCTGCTGGGTCTTACAGAGAGTCATAAAGTAAGAGCCACAGGGTGAGAGAAGATGGAGGGAGAGTGTATGAATGTGTGTCGGTCTGGATGCAGATGGCTGCCTTCAGTCAGTCAGTCAGTCAGTCAGTCAGTCAGTCAGTCCTGGAGGCAGTCGGTGTTTACTGAGACAGGCCGTTTAATGAAGTGCCTCTGTCTCTTCACACTCTAGTTAAGGAGAGTCTCTCAGTCTGCAGCCCTGCAGCCTCCCTCCCCCCCCTTCACAACACTCATTAACCACACCGGACACTCTAAATGCAGCTGTCCGTGGCAAATGCCTTGCTCAAGGGCAAAAAAACCCAAATCACCGCTCCCATCTGCGGGGCCGGCAGCAGATGTTTGAATTAACAATTCTGTGCCGTTAAGTGGGACTCTTAGGCACGGCGACGCACAGAGCAGGAGCTGCAAGTGGACTACATGTCAAGTTTAATGAGCAGACGGTGGCAGGAGGTGCAGGGGCAGGTCAGAGATGGAGAACATGTCGGCTGCATCCCAACAGCTCAGTCGGCAGAACCAAAATGTTTCAGCTGGTTAATGTTTACGTATCATATAAATGTCTTTACAACAGCTTTCATGTTACGATCACACTGCATGTACACGAGACAACTTTTATTTTTAGGAGGTAAAGAGGACCATCATGGCAAGATGGCCGCCACAAACAACTAGATATTTCAACGTGAAGCCAAAACACGATCTCTTCCTAATCCTTACCACGACCACGGCATCGTCACAACGTAAAGTTAAACATTAAACCTTAAGAAACACAAAGTCTCTGGTCTTCATGTTGAAGAAGAGGTGTTATTCTATTCTATATAAACTGTATAATACTATATTTATAAGTCATACAAAAAATAATCAAATCTGTTGATTTTAATAGCAAAAACCCTCAAACAACATTTATTTGCCCTGGGTTTTGCCTCTCAGGCTGACAGAAATCTCTGCAGACAACAAATTCATAATATTCCTCCTCAAACTGATTATTTTGTTGAAGACACAAATACATAGAATTGATAAGTTCTATACCAATTTTAAATTCAATGGTGATAGAGCATTTTAATATTGAAACTTAGACCCTTGTTGGATCATTTTAATAAACAACTGATGCTGAAAATAACAGCTTGACTTTTAACCAGGTGCTCTGTTCTCCACCAAACACCAAACCTTTAATTTAACCCTTCAAGCAGCAGAAAAAAAAATCATTTTTCAACATTATTATACCTGAATCAATTTCAACAAATGGCTGTGAAAAATAAATCCAATCATAACAGAGAAGAAAATCCTATAAAAACTCATTATTATACTAATTATCAAGACGTCTCATTATCGCCCACGCAGCCTAACAACTGACCCCACGGAGCTGAGCGATACAACCTGACCACATGCAGCGACCGCTGAGCGTCAAACACTGTTTGCCAAATAAATAAACCTTTTAAATAAATACGATGCAGATGGAGAGCGCAGGATTTTCACACGGCGCCGCATTCCATCTCGCCTTTCTTCCCAAGCTACCGAGCTATAAGCAGACGCCCTGAACCGCTACGCCTGCACACTGCAGCTCATTAACACGCCGCGCTGTTGTGTTGTGTTGTGTTGTGTTGCGTTGCGTTTCCCCCCTCGCGGCTAACTTTCTCAACGCACATCTGGAAGGTATCACGGGAGCATTTATGGTGGGGTGAAGTTTTTGAGCGGTTGGCACGTTCACCTCCTGCAGCGCAAGAATAAAAAAAACGCTGAGGCTGCGAGTGACTCAGTGTTTCTGCAGAGCGGCGGCGTCACGCCTTCTCTCTACATCTGTCGGTCACTTATTCCGTCCGACTCGCTCGCTCTCCCCTTCGTCTGTCTGTGCAAACACTGTCTGCCCTCCACCTTCCTCTCCAGACATGAAGAGATTCTTCCAAAGACTCGCACCTCTCTATAAACCATGTGGCTTTGAAGGGAAACATTCCACTCGATACACCCAAAACCCAAACTAGTTGGCATTCCCCCGTGTTTCCCCAGCAGGCCTCGATCTGCTGCATGTAGTATTTCCCTTCATTACCCAGAATGCCTCTCAACAACCTCAGGAAAAGGAGTGTGTGGACTCTGCCTGACAGAGAGAGCGATCCAGAGAGCGTTTCGATCCAGTCGAGGGAGTCAGACTAGTGTGGATCTTCCTACGTAACACGTGCGAGAGAGAGAAGCTCTATGAGGGTCTGATACCAAAATCTGAAGTTCACCATCGACCTCAAACATCGCCTGCTGTCTTACAGTTTTGTCAGCGTGAAGTCACTTTGTCTTTCATTCACAAAGAGAAGAAAAACGGCAGGAAACGTAAACGACAGCAAATACAGGGTGATGCCGTCTTCTGTTACTTCCTGTTTCCTGTTATTGATTCTACGTGACACCAAATATGACTTCACACAGGAAGAAGCTGTGCTATAGAAGAGCTACCTCAGAATACGAGTGAAGCTTCTCAGAAAAAGATGCTCAAACGACCTCGACGTGTGACAAAAAAAAATGCCACTTTTCAACATTATTCATGGGAAAGTGCAAGAAATGCGTCATGATATTCTCTTTATTATTTGTTAAAATGTTCTGAAAATGTTAACTAATGACTAAAAACTCTTCGCACTTCACAGCACCTGCAGCTGAAAATGGCTGCTGCTGGTTCTGGCGTGATATCGTGACATCATTCGGACCCTGGACCCGATACGTACCGCACACTACCCTCTGGCTTACAAACTGCCAACAAACTGTGCAGGAAATGTTCATTACAACCATGATCAGCATGTTAGAGATGCAAGATTAGATTGACTGATTAGCTAGTTAGCTAAAAGAACATTACATCTCATACGCTGGATTTCACACTTCATGATAAAGATGGTGACTTTGAGTATGTTTTAATGTATCTTCTCTTTTTCCTCTCGGACATCGTGCAGTTTGGTTTGTGCATGTGTTGCTAACTACAACACATGTTTAGGATTACATAATGTGGCCTTATGTTTAGAATGAGTCATGACTGAACTTGACTCATTAACTCTAGTGAGTTCTCTGCTTCTCCTAATGTTAGAGTAACATGATGACGCACCATTGTTGTGCAGTTTTGCAGCCGAGTGATTTCAACTCCAAGCTGATGTCCCGTCGATGTGATGACCCCGACATCATACCAATCCATAAACTCACACGTTGAAGACCTTTTCTCATCCGAGCCCGTGTGTCCCGAACACCTTTCAACACCGAGCGATGCCCTCGACTCCACATCTGACATGATTATTATGCTAAGTTTACGTTTTCGTCTCTCAACACCCCAAAAAAGCAGCTTAGCCGTTCATCATGTAGAGTTAGCATGTGAGCTGACACAATACAGGCTTTCTTATCCGACGTGCACATTATCTTATTATAGTCTCGCTCGTGACTCTTTCGTGCAGACTTGTGGGCACGTTTCAGTCTCACTGAGACATTTGAAGCGTACGGGAATTAAATAAAACAAAAAAACAAAGCAGCATGTTTTGGGTCAAAAGTGATTGAAAGCTTAGCTACACTGAGCATTCAAAACAACGACCTCGCTGTGCTTAGATTTATCCTCCGTGAAAAAAACCAGAGCCTCTCACACACACACACACACACAAACCTGTATTTATCATATGAGGACATAACCTTGGCTTAGATGAGCTCCCTTGAGGCATACAGTGACTTTTAACATCACCACTAATTGCTAACTCCAAACAAAACAAAAACAAAAGTCTCAACTCTAAATCTGAACGGTTTACCTTGTCGGGATCAGTTTTTTTTTTTTTTTTTGGTCTCCAGTTGGGAGGTAAGTCCCTCGATGTGAGCCGGTTTGTGTTCCCACAATGTGAGTAATACAAGTCCAGACACACAAATACACACACACACACGCACACAGAGAAAATGCTGCAGGCTACAGTGTTCAGATTTTGTGCTACACGAGTGGTTTTTGTGTTTTAGTGCTGATAAACTCAATCTGACCAGTCGTTCTGAGCTCTGCTGGGAGGCTACAGATGGCACATGTGTGTGTGTGTGTGTGTGCGTGTGTGTGTTGTATCCAAGTGTGTGAGCAGAGAACCACACTACGACGCCACCTGCCATCACACACACACACACACACACACACACACACACACACACCAATCCATCCCTCCCCGTTTCTCACCTCCCCCGTGTTCACCAAAAAATCTACATCATCTCCCTCTCACTGACTTACTCACTCACACACACACACACACACACACACACACACACACACACACTTGAGTACTCACTACAGCTCATGCCGTCTCTCCACGAATAATACTCTTAGTCAGTTTCCTGCTGTAGTGGCAGATACAAACAGGGTCATGATCATGCATATAAATTGATTTGAGAATACAACTTGCAGTTCTGTATTAATAGGGAATTTGAGCCTGATGAAAGACCAAGGTTTGATGCTTCCGGTATAATAAAGGCTGGACTGGGGGAGCAGCAGGTGCAGCTACAGCTCACTCAAGGCCACAGATAGGGGCCTGGGTGAGACACTTTGTAGGCCTTAAGGAAGTCAGACAAAAATGAGAATAGTAAGATGACAGTCTCGCGTGATCATGACAAGGGGGGTGGTCCAGGAGGGCACTGGTGACCTGGACCTCGGGTATAAAAGAGGGTGATCGGGGCAGATTTCTCAGTTGCCCCGGGGTACCTCATGGATTTATAACTCTTCTCTTGGAATAAACACCTTTTTGGACTGAAGACTTGCTGCCTCGCCTCTGTTTTGGACTTAGTCTCTGAGCGGTCTTGTCTGTTTTGGACTTAGTCTCTGAGCGGTCTTGTCTCAAATTTGGACTTAGTCTCTGAGCTGTTTTGCCTCTGGTTTTGGACTTAGTCTCAGAGCCGTTTCTCCTCAGATTTGGACTTTAACTTTTGAGCGGAGTCACAGAGTCAGATAGTGGAATAATTGGACGGATAAGGAAGGTAGTCTCCCACTACATTTTGGCGAGCTAGCCAGGAGGAGCGGCCCGGTACACAGCCTGCGGCGGCGGACCGGGAGGGACGGGACGGCGGATCTCAGGCGCGCCCCACATACACCATTAAGGGATATATTTATATCTTTTCTTCATTTACGAGTGATACCGTCTACTCCTTCCCAGCCCCAAGTCTCAGGTATTGTTCTAAAAACCTCTCCAAAAGAACCTAAGACTGAGAATTATGAAAAATAAAAATTAAATTAAGATAAATTTAATTAAATTATTATTGTAAATTTTCCTTTATAAAAATTAATAAGTAATTTTAAGTATTGTTATTATTATTAGTTTTGGTTGTATAAAAAAATAAAAAAGTAATAACCTGAATTGAAGTATTTAAGAGGCATGGCAGCGGCCTTCAGGCCAAAATTGTGAGTATGTGTGATTGATAATTATATATGTATGTTTCATGTATGTTTATGTAAAAGTATGATTTAGTCAAGTCAGTTCATGTGCGCAGCGAATTATGTCTGATAAATAATGTTCATGCATAGCTTGCCCTAACCACCTTTTAATGATAAAACAAAGTATGTATGAAGAGGGATGGATAAATGTGAGAGAATGCTTTTTAACATGTTAATTTGCATGTGGATCTGTATGTGTCTGAGTCTTGGAAGTGGAATGGTGTGGTATGTTGTAAAATATGTGGCAGTACTGAGAATAATGGCACAAGGAAACTGCACTAAGCAGTTATCTGTTAAAACAAATAGCTCGAGCTGTGGAGTGTAAGGAGACGGGACAGATAAGTTGAAGATAAAATGCGCGTTGATGTCGGAACAAGTTGTTATTGTTGTCTGAGTGTCTTATCGGTTGTTATCGTTGTTGTTATCCGAGGAAGTCGGTGATAAAGTGGTATTGTGGAAATCTGCAGAAGTCGCTAATAAATTGTTATTGTGGTTTGAGACTATAGTAAGAGGTTGTAGCGGCCCGTGAAGAGGGCCGAAAGAACTACAAGTCTAATCTGTAGTTGTTGTTGTTGTTGTTGTTGTTGTAAGTCGTTAAATAAGGTGTTGTTGTGTTGTGAGATTTGAACAAAGAGCTCATTCGACCCGGGGGAAGGGTCAAGAGAACTGGCGGTCTTACGAATAATCATTGTGCCCTCTCAGGAATGATTTAGACGCGCATGAAGTTCTGTTTGGCGGGGAAGCCAAAATCGCTGTGCCCTCTCTGGAGCGATAAAAAGATAATGCGGATCCAAGAACAGCGCCTATGAAAGAGGGCTGTTATAGTGAAATAGCTGTAGAGTAGAAGAGAAGAAAATAATATAAGGCCTTTGTAAAAATATGTACATAAAGTGTGAAAACTGAAAAAAAAAATGCATGAATGTAAAATAGAGGAGTAAGGTACCGTGTAAATAATAAAATAGAACAAGTGAGGCAGGACAAATTAAAAGAAATAGATAATTGTAGTAGAAGAAATTGTTTTTTGTTCTTTGACAAAAATACGTAAGTAAACAGTTAAATTGTTTAAATAAAAAAAGAGAATAATAATCGGAAGGCCAGAGCAGGAGCAATCTAATCCAAAAAAGATAACGGCAGCAAGGAAGAAAGAATAGAAGATAAAAGTAACGCAGCGCCAGCTGTGCCAGTCAGCGTCCGACAGGATGGGCATAACACACAGTAAGCGGCCGACGGGACTGACACCCGCAGAATTAGTAATGTTAAAACACCCAACGCAAAAGAGAAAAATTCAGGAGTGCATGACAAGATGGCACGGGGTATCCTCTGGAGCCACAAAGTGGCCGTTAGCAGGGACCTTTGACCTAAATTATTGTGACTGAATAGAGGCTGAATTACAGAGAAAAGACCTAAAGAATGATGATAATAAATGATAATGATAAGTAGAAGGAAACATGACAATTTCCACTGTGAGAAGTAGACGGGAGAATAGTGGGAAAAATTACAGTAGAGGTGAGAGAGAGAGGGCCAGAAGCAGAACACACACATACAATCAAAAATAGATCAGGGGAGACCTTGAAAACCAGCCAGCGCCCAGCACAGAAAACAATGAGACACTGTCAGGGCAGCTGCAATTTAGACTTCAGCCAAACCTTCTGCATTTAGCAGAGAACTTAGACTTGGAGTAGAGAGCAAGCATTAAAATCGATGCTGTGACAAATAAGTAATAAATAATAATAATAATATAGGCGGCAGGTAGAGCAGGTAGGCTCGTCATCGGAACAAGATACTGAACCCCAAATTTCTCCTGATGTGCAGTTGGCACCTTGCGTGGCAGCCTCTGCCATCAGTGAGGGCCCTGCGCTGAGCTGATGACTCGTCCAGGGAGTGCCCTGCCTTCACCCAGACAGATAACTGCGACTGGCTCCAGTAACAAACCCTGCGACCCCATAAAAGGGATGAAGTGGTGACGGACAACAATAATGATGCTAATAATAATAGTAATAATAATATTTAATAAACAATAAGAAAATAGTAAATAATAACAGAATAGTAAATAATAGAAGAATAGTAAGTAATAAGAGAAGTGTAATTAAAATAACTGATAATTATAGGCAAATTAAAGTAATATGATATGATAATAAATTGAATGATGAGGATAAAGTGGTGGGTGATAACACAGATACAAGCATAAAAATGAAAATAAAATAATTACTGATGACTATTGCGCCACTAAACGGGACATGGAAAATCAAGGTGTCGGAACGCATTTTTGGCTTGAACAAACATATTTTGATGATGAGGAAATTGGACATTGGAAACTGAGCAAGAAATCAGTCAAACATTATGGCATTTGACGAAAGTTGGTAATACAGACTCTTCCGGTTTGTAATCAATGTGCTGTAAAGAATATGATCAGGATGTGAGAGGAGGAGGAGAGACTCCCATTTGGAGTGTCAGAAAGTCATATAAGAGGCAATTATCTCTACATGAGGGGTTATCGTTTTGAGAGGGAGTAAGATATGAAGTGCCGTGAAAGTATGTGACCTCCACTCTGTTGTATTTAAGTCAGTAACATTTGGAAGACTGGAGAGAACAGTCTGGACCTTCCCTACATGCAGCATGCATTAAAGAGATCTGATTCATCACACTGAGTCTAACATTCTTAAGATATAAGATAATCCTTATAGGTGAGTAAGAAATTGAAAGGAAGTGACTTATGCAAACCTGATAAAGGGTAATACAATGAAAATAATAGCATATAATAGGAAGAAAATATAATATGATACAATATGAGATACTGTAATAATGATATGATACAGTACAGTATTACATGAGGCCCCACTACAATAAAATGGGTGTATGAGTGAAAATAAATATATGAAATAAGTATAAAGAATAAACTTCGTGGTGACATTCAGTGACTAGTATACAGCCTGTATACTACAGGGGTGCGTTGCTCGGAACGAATGTGTCATACAAACCAAAAAGTTACCCAAAGTTAGTGTGTGGTTGATGAGATCCATCCATACACTGTATGGGAAGAGCAGAATGATTGTGAAATTTGTTTGAATGATAAGTCCATTGAAAGTTTAAGCACATCTGTCCCAGTGAGTCAGCTGAAAACATAAGGAACAAAACCGGAAATTTATAAGCTCTATCTGACCCTCTTACAGGCTCTGCTGAAATAATGGCAGACAAATGGGGAAATAATGTGGTTAAAAATGTTCAACTTTGGCACTGTGTCACCCATGGGGTGCTTCCAGTAAAAGGCACATTAAGCACAGAATGTTTAAGATAGTGTAAAATATGTTAAAAGAAAAGGTAACAGGAAAGCAGGAAAGAAAAAAAGGTAGACTGACAAGTTTTTAAAATCAGTAGTGGGACTGAAACGGTAATGGGAAAATAGAGTTTGAGTAACATAAAGAAGAAACAATGTAGGGCCAGAATTAGGAATTGACCTCCTCCATGCTGTCTCCACACCTACAACCCTCCTTTAAACAATAACTTCTCCACACAAGGTCAGGCATCCCAGGATGACTCTGTGAAGGAGGGAGGAGGATATCCAGTACACCCTGTCTTTTCAGCCCTCTTTCTCTCTTCTAAAATGAGTCACAAATTAACCTTGCTTCTCCAAAAAAGCCTTTTTCTCCACCAGCCAGCTTCTACTGACTACTGACTGCGGAGTCGAGATCACTGAGGGGATGATGTTCCCCGACCCCGTGCTGAGGCAAACAAGGAAGCAGACTGTCATTGAGATCCAGAAGTGTTTTATACACAGGCCATGTCAGCCAAACAAATTGAAGGAGGCTACAGAGGTATCACCTGACACAAAGACTGGAGTCGGGTGGGCCACAGAGTCCTGGACAAAGATGGCAGGCACTGCACAACAGCCAGAGGAAAAGGAGACTGGGCCCGTATCAAATTATCAAGGAAAGTGCAACAGCACTGACCAGATAAGCTATGCTGCAGAAGTAAGGTTATGGGAACCCCGAGCTTAATCATCAAGAAGGGAGAGATCCAGAGGAATCCTGACCACATGCACCAGCTAAAGGTGTCTGTTCATTTCCCAGGATTCACCTTGACACAGCCAAAGGAGACAGCAGAGGTCAGAGGTCTGAACTTTGAGCAGCACATACACAAGACACACACACACACACACACACACACACACACACACACACACACACACACACACACACAGAGGGAAACACTGATTGAATGTTAAAGTCTAAGCTTTGCTTTCTGGCAGTATTTGATAGCTTTAGGGCTCTAAGCAAGTTTGATTTTTAGAAATATAAAAGATGCACATTCTGTTGTTATCCTGTTGTTGACTGTTAGACTAGGTTAAAGAAAATATCCACTCAGCCCTAGGGCTGTCAAGGTCATTGCTCATTCATCAGGGTGCCATTGTTGACTCTCTCATTTCACCATGTACCTCCCCCATCTTGCCCGAAAAAGAAACCAAAAAAAAAAAAAAAAAGGGGGGGGAGAGATTTTTAAAATACTTTAGGGTCATAAATTAAGATGCTGTAATGACTGTGGGTTTTCAGTTACTGATTTAACAAATGCATATTCTAGCATTCCTGTTTATCCTGACTCACAGTTCAAGGTTGCTTTCACTATCAATGGTAAACTTTGTTCATGGATTTGGATGCCATAGTTTTCTTCTCCAGTCCAACTTTGTTCCAAAACCGCAAATGAAAACAAATGATTGCCTTATTGGATTTAGCAGGCTATTGTTGTCCATAGATTGAGCTTTTTCTCATTCATTTTTTTTTATTCTTTTAGGCCTCCCAGACCATAGACGTCCCTTAAAGAAAAAAAAATCATGAAAATAAGACATTTCTGAAATGGTGTTTATTTAAAAAAAAAAAAAAAAAAAGAGTAGTCCCACGGTGACGAAAAGTGATTAATAGATCATTATTTTTAACTTTACGTAACTTTAACGTTATGACCATATCTGATATAATTATGTGTCCTCTAACTGTTTGTGTTCTGCATGCTGTTTCATTTAACCTCAGAAAACCAAAAAGAACAGATAATTAAATATGTTGCAGATAGGGCGCAGTTTGCCTGTCGAATTTTGATGCAAGACGCTCCAACTGATGGATCCTGCTTCAGAGACGTGACAAGCAACAACACAGGTTAAGAAATTGTACAGTTGCTGCCAGATGATATATTTACCACAGTCCAAACAATCTATCTTGCCCAACCATGCTCAGCACAGCTTGCAGAAATTAAAGCTTTTAACTGCCGCAAAGCAAATTATCAGAAGGCAAGCGGTTAAATGTATACTCACAGTGGGCTATGCATACGCAGTGTGTCATATATATGGAAATATCTGGAAACAGAGAGGTTTTCTCAGAGCGGAATGGCACACCAGTAATGCATGGAGCAGCCATCTTAACACTAATTCAAGCATTCATCTATCAAGTGTATCAGCTATTATCAAGTGTGCTGCTCACCAAAAAAGCAGTTCCCTAATAGCCAAACGCAATAGCCTGGCTGACGAGGCCACTAAACAAGCTGAAACCGGTACATGTGTTGGACGGTTGAAGGCAGCCGAAAACTGTGAACCACTCACCACTTTACCATCCTTAATAGCAGCCCAGAAGGAGGCTGACATACGTACAGTTAGTGTGGTTAAAACGTGGTGATATTAAAACCACTCAAGAAGACCACCAGAAAGGTTTATGGTGTAAGCACAGTAGATAAAACTTTAGCAGAATGTTTGTGCAAACAATACTCTGAGGAAAGCCTTTCCTGCTGCAAAATTATACAAATTATACAAATGTGTTTGCCAGAGTGCATGAATTCTGATAACGAGTCATCTTTTGATAGAGATAAAGATTAAACTAGGAGTTTGAGACCATGGACTTCTGAAAATAAAGACAGTTCAGGCTAAAAAGGGCAGAGACTATCCAGGGTGGAAAAAAAAAAAAAAGAGCACTCTTCAATTTGGGCTAAGAGAAAAGAAAAGGGTATTTGTAGGACAGAGAAATGCAGGTTAAAATACAGCCTTAAGTCCATGGACGGCAAACATCGGATAAATAATCAAAAAGCAAGGTAAATTAAAGTCTAAATTAAAGGAAATGTGAGAATAATGCATGCGAGAACCAAAACTGAAAAAAACACACACAAAAAAAAAAAACAATCTGAACTGAAAATAAACAACGATAATAGTTGTTAACAAAAATCGAAGACCAACAAAAAAGTTTCAGTTAAACCAACAATAAATGTTCGAACATTCTTATGGGGGTTTAATAAAGTAAAAAAGTAGTGTATGAGGTTGTTGACTGTGTGTTGTCAACTACCTGTGTCTTGAGTGTGTGTTGAAGAATCTACTGGAAAAATTAGTGTTTCCTAAAATAAATTGTGCTATTTTGCAGTGTTGTGTGATTTGGTGCTGATGTAACTGTCAGACATTGGAGACATTTTTGCTGTTCTAAAGAGCTTTGTATTACTGTTAATAAGTGGTTAAGTGTGTTGCAGTACTCAAACGATGTGAAGGTTATTAGACAAACTTGATAGTTCTGGTCTAAAATGTGTGTGCTAATAGATATATTAGTATTGAATGTGATTTATGAGATGGTTGTTCTTGTGTGTTGTTTTTGACTTATGAATACTATTCGTGCAGGCTAAGAGTTTATAAATGCATGTGTAAAGTGTCGTTGAGATAAGGAATCCAAGTGACGGTCGGTTGAGGTTACAGCCGAGGAGACACATCCCCGGGCAGGTTTTATATTGTTTTAAGAGCGGGTTCCTATCTCGCTGATGGCTGAGGGAGTTGTGTGCTGAAAAGTTGTGTTTCAAACTGCAGCTCCATTGCTCCTCCCCTGGTGTGTGTGAGAGGGGGGATGCTAGCGCCCCCCGCTCTACTGCACGTCCGGTGTGACGTAATCACCCTCCCTTTCTCTCCTCGCTGTCGACTGGGTCCAAGCTCAGTGAACTTTTCCTTTTTTAGTACATCAAGGTTTTGTTGTGTATTTTTTTGTTGTTGTTGTTTTTCAAGCTCCTTTCAGCATGCTGTCTCATTAGTGGTTGTTGTCTGAAGTGAATACCTATATGCAAGTGATATATACAATTTACGACGATTACATATAAGCTGCTATTTCAAATATTATAACCAATTGTGTTGCAAATACAGTTTAAGCCAGTTTATATTCAAGTAAACGCTATGATCTGTTCTTTGGAGTTACAGGGTGTGAGCTGAAGAAGGCTGTTGTTAATCAAGTAGCATTTGACCAACCTACTCTATTGCCCAAATGGTGTGTTCATAACAAAGAAATTCAAAGCTAATATTAGAACTGAAATATTAGAAATGATATATAATGATGTTGAAAATACTGAGATCCTTTACAAAAAAGCATATATATAAAGTGTCTGTGTTGATTGCATCATGATTTTCACATCAAAGTTCACATACCTGTTACAGAAGAAGTAAAATCATCATTTTAACTACAGAAACATCAAGCATCTAATAAAAACATACATATAACATGTCCACAGTCACAAGGTTCAGTAGAACATGCCAGTGGTATATCAAAAACTAAAATAGCCAAAATCATGGCTGATGGTAATGGTAAACTCACCTGAGAAGATGCTTTGCCATTAGCACTAATGTCTATGCACTCACAAACTAACAGACTAACCCATCTAACCCTGCATGAAATGCTCACTGGATGCCCAATGCCACTGCCACAGTGCAGGGGCCCTATAGAGGGACCGCTTCAGCAGCACTATTTATGGGGTTTAACTCAAATCTACAGATGTGTCCTCCAACAGGTGAAAGACTGATAGTAGTGTCGGAGAGGCTGCCGAGGATGATGCCACCAGCACAACCACGGGCAGTGACACCCTGGAAAGCGCACGTGCAGGACCGTCCGGCCTGCAAGATATACACCACCCGTCCACGCCTGAATTCTGGCCAGAGTCAGAGCGTTCTCTGACTCAGATTAATTTGTTTGTTTTCTTTCTTTTTGTGCTAACCCTTTCAGGTTTCGCAAGGGGGGAGGTAGAAAGAGAAGTCCTAATGACATGTGCCACTATTAACACACCACATGTTAACTGTGCACTTACCATGGTCACCTTAGCCACAATTACAAGGGCATAGTGAAAATGGGAGAACTACTACATCTTCTGTATGTAAAAGCTGACACATATGGTTGTTCACTAACCACCGATGGCACAATAGCTAACGCTCCAGGTTAACATTGGGTGGGACTACCCCGCACCACTGACTGTCAAGAGAATGGATGGTGACATTACAGGTAATACGCACAAACACGTCATGTTAGGACACAGAAACAATCAGAAAATGAAACTTTTAGAAGCCAGTAGATGGATTCGGCTAAAGAGTAACTGAGAAAAAAGAGATTTGGCCAAACTAAGAAGCACAGAAAAAGACCAATAAGAGTGTATTGTACGTTACAAACGTCAAAAGAATACCACTGCCAGGAAGTCACAGAGGTGACTGTTCGGATATAACTGAATGTCTTGCTTGTTGTGCAGTGCACATGGCAGTGAAATTGGATAGATGGAGTTCCAACTCTCAAATATGCCAATGAAAAATTAAAAACAATGACAGCTATGTAAACTTGATAAACTAATCTTCCTTTTCTGTGTAGCACGAGGACGAGTTGGTGTATGTAACCTGGAGAAACACAACCAACCTGACGTGGTGAGACTAATGAAGTGCAGCAATGAGACCTGGTATCCGGCCACCAATGGGGGCAATGCTACCACCATAAAAATGTGTGAATCCAGCCCTTCAACAATTAGCCCAACCACAACTACAGGATGAGCTCTCAGTGGATAATCAGCTAGGAAGACAACATCATGGATAGAGGTCAAAATGTAATTTAGATAAATGTGCCAGCAAGGCTGTGAGCCTGGCTAAGGTTGCTGTCCACTCCTGCAGAGGAACAATCCAAATGGATACAACAGAGCAGAGGTATCTGTCAGTGCCTGCACCCTCCAGGAAGAAGGGTGAGCTATCAACACAGAGACTACTGTACAAGGAGAGAGACAGGCTGACAGGTTTATAAATTATGTTCCGACAATTGTACGACGATCCCTTGTATTCAACATAGTTATGTAGAGTCAAATGTTGTAAATGTGTTGATGAAGAAAAGCGGGCACTCATTTGTGAAGGTCACGTCAGAAAGCTGAGTGCCATAAAAAGCACAAGAAATGTATTAAACCAGTGTGGTTTACAGGAAACCAGTAAGTTCATAGGGACTCTGGTGTAATGTTGGCCTTAGGGCCGCCACACTAACCAAGGCAACACCACGGGTAATATGTCACCAAGGCTAACAAATAACCCAAGCGTGTCATTTAAGTCCAGGTGCTAAGATTGGATAGAGCTCTTACCTGTCTTTATGTAATTGGATCATTGGAAAAATACCAGAAGAAATTTTTTTTTTACAAAAACAAAAGGTGGTATGAGAGTTTTATGTCAATGATCTAATAATTACTGATCTAATGTTCGTTGAACTGACCAAAAAGGGATTGTCATTACAAAGTGTGTCTAGATAATATTCTAATTCTAGATGGTTTAAGATGGTGGAAGGTGGTTTGTCTATGTAATCATATGCTTTTCTGAGAAAAAGAGAAAAAAAGGGCTATGATATATTCACATGAGCACGAATTACCTGATTATGCATGCTTAAAAACAAATCTAGAAGTGTTGAGTGGTGTAGTGCATCTAGAGTTTGATTCACGTGTGTTACAGTCACAAGTGCCTTCAAAGAAGTTAACCACAATGTGTGATTTAATGCTGTATGTACACATATTATGTTTGCACCCACAGAACAGGTCAGTTGGTGGGCCACATGGCAGGGCATTTTACCTCTCATAAACAGCTAATTGGAGAGGACGTTTCCCCAGTCATGTTGCCAGGTCAGAATAGAAACCTGTCAATGAATATCACTGGGTCATCTGTTTGAGGGCAGGTCCAGAAGATGGCTCAGGGAGAGCTCTCAACTATCGTCTTGATAGTTGAAGCACTTCCCTGTGGGTTGATACTCATTATCAGTCTCGTAGGATGGGGTTGCATTTACACTGTTTGAAACTATATATATCGTGTGTCATTTACAGTATACTCAGGCTGTTGTTTCTGTTATGATGATAAGACGACTGCACTCCCTGATGTTAAAGTTTGAAGTGTTGGTCCTTTTAGAAGGACCAAAGGGGGGACTGTAGTGGCAGATACAAACAGGGTCATGATCATGCATATAAATTGATTTGAGAATACAACTTGCAGTTCTGTATTAATAGGGAATTTGAGCCTGATGAAAGACCAAGGTTTGATGCTTCCGGTATAATAAAGGCTGGACTGGGGGAGCAGCAGGTGCAGCTACAGCTCACTCAAGGCCACAGATAGGGGCCTGGGTGAGACACTTTGTAGGCCTTAAGGAAGTCAGACAAAAATGAGAATAGTAAGATGACAGTCTCGCGTGATCATGACAAGGGGGGTGGTCCAGGAGGGCACTGGTGACCTGGACCTCGGGTATAAAAGAGGGTGATCGGGGCAGATTTCTCAGTTGCCCCGGGGTACCTCATGGATTTATAACTCTTCTCTTGGAATAAACACCTTTTTGGACTGAAGACTTGCTGCCTCGCCTCTGTTTTGGACTTAGTCTCTGAGCGGTCTTGTCTGTTTTGGACTTAGTCTCTGAGCGGTCTTGTCTCAAATTTGGACTTAGTCTCTGAGCTGTTTTGCCTCTGGTTTTGGACTTAGTCTCAGAGCCGTTTCTCCTCAGATTTGGACTTTAACTTTTGAGCGGAGTCACAGAGTCAGATAGTGGAATAATTGGACGGATAAGGAAGGTAGTCTCCCACTACACTGCCTCACTCGTATTCATAGCACACCCACATGTGCACAGGTTTTGCGCCTCTATACTTGTGAGGAGCCGAACGTGATTCATCTTCGACGGGATACAAGCGGAAAACTGCTTCTCACGGCATTATGGGGGATAGCAGGTGGTGCGGGATTGAACTCAGACGCAAGAAAACGAAAGGGGTCGAATGTTGACAAGAAATGTAGCTGAAATTTAGCTGAAGTGCTGCAAAGATCTGCTCAAAAACCCCCCCTGTACTGTGACGCTTGGCTCCGTGGTTACAGGTACATGAATATTACAGGAACATGAAGTGCTGCTTGGCACAAAGTCATGAAAAACGGTGGGAGAAAACTGGCAGGTTGCTTATTAACAAACTGACTGCTAACGAGCAAAACTTAGTACAGGCCTGTGCAACCAAGTCTGGCTCTTAGATTTAGGCACCAAAACTACTTGGTTAGGTTCAGGAAATCAGCGTAACAGATTATGACTCCCAGCTCGTCAAACACCGCAGCTCGGTCAGCGGCCTTAAGCCTCAAACTTTGATACTCTACCTACTCCTTTACCTTTAGTTTGGGCAAAAATAGTAGTAGTTTTTCAAAGACAAGTTAGCTGACAAACGGTCATTGCGTTTTCGGTACAAAAACGACTTGGTTAGGTTCAGGAAAAGATTGTACTTTGGGTCAAACTAACCACATTCAGGCTCATAACTTCAGTAATGGAAGTGATGTAAGTGACTTAACTTATGTTATGTGATTTGAGAAGCATTATTAGCTTATTTTCATAACATAAAAGTTAATCACTGTTAATTCTCGGTCCTGGTCTTCATATAGAAGGTCCAGTGTATGAGTGTGTGCTGCTTATAGCTTGAAGCTACAAGCCAAGCTGCCGTATTTAATGCATTGCGAGTTATATAACACATTCTGTCCTGAGATTTATCTCACATTGATATCTAACTGATTTTTTCTGGTGACTGCATAAATAGAACCATTAAAAAAGCCTCAAGCTTGAATTGCTGCAAGAAGATTTCATATTCTAGGAACAAATACTTGGGGATAAAATGAAATATGTTCTCGGGATTTACATTTTATGATATTAAACATATTTTGTGTTGTAAATTAGCTAGATTTAATGGCAATTTCAACAAGCAGGGTTGCCTTATGAGTGCTGCATCCTGAAGAAGCCAGAAATGTTGCCCCCCCTAAAATAAAAGCACCTCCAGTGGGTCTTGACCCAGTTCTTACCCTCAACCTAACTCTAATCCTAACCCCTAAAAACCAAGCCTGGGCTCTAAAAACAGCCCTCTGAGTAAGTGATGACTCTCAGCATCAAAATAAAGCTGCTCATAAAGAAAGACACACTCATTAATGTCTGCAGAACTACTCATTAGAGCTATGAGCGCTAACTAGATGTGTTTTTCTCTCTCTCGCACTCAGAAAACGTTCACTCGTGCCACCCATCCGCCCACACACACGTTTAATTTTACGACCAAGACTGTAATAAAAGCAGTAAACACGCATTTCAAAAACAAACAAAACATCGACTGGATGTGTTATTTAGTGGAACCGGAGTCTACAGAACATTTCCCCCCTCCAAAAAAACAAAAAAAAAACGAGAGAATGTATTCGAGAGAATCCCATTAAAAAAAAATGAGTCCGATCACACACACACACACACACGAACACACACACAGTCACATAAACCATAAAAACCAAAAAAAAAAATAAATTGGGCCAAGCAGCCAAAGTATGAATATCCTCATCCTTCACCTCGGCCGTGCGGATACAAAGCCACGGCGGCACAATCCTGCTGGGAAATTAAAACGGAGACGAGGAGGAGGTGGAATTTGTTCTCATTTAGGAAAGCCTTAATCTGACAGAGGAGAGGAAGGAGAACGCTGCGTTTTCCCCCCACTTTTCTCTTTTAGACAGACTGTTTAGGGACCCTGAAGGATGAAATGAGATTTCGTTGGGGCGATGCTCAGCGGGGTTTAAAGGGGGGAAAAAAGCTGAAAGAAAAATGAGAGTTTCTGGGGGGGGGGCGGGGGAGAGCTTCTTCTCAGGGTCAAAGTGTTGCGACTTTTTTTTAAAACAAAAGTGAGCTGGCTGCTGCGTCCGGAGTCTGTCTGGGTAACTCCAGACTTAAACAAACAGTGAAAGGGCGTTTCCTCAGTCTGAACTCAGAGGAACGTCTCCGTCTGTACCTGAGAGATTTGGGAGGGAGGGGGAAAAAAAAAGGGCCTTTTAGTCAAATGACACTCAATCCACACCTCTCTAAAGTGAGCGGAGGGCAAAGCAATAAACACTGTGTCACTTCCACTGCACTCTGACATGTGTTAGCCCCCCTCGACAAGTTCATCAGCATTCACACGGAGGCCCGGCTGCACGATACGTCCTCTTCTCTTGTTCCCCCCAGAAACATGTGACATTAATTAGCCGACTCATATAGAAACCCCCCCTGCAGGGATTTGTTTTTGGCAACGAGAGGGTCTAGCTGACAGGTAGGAAGATAAAGAGCAAACAGTTGGATGTTGTTAGATAGTTTTCAGTTTCTCAGAGAGACTTTATCAGGCGGAACATGCCCGCTGGTGTTACGATACGCACGATCGACAAATTTGTTTTTCAGTCACGTGAACACCAAAAAAAAAAAAAAAAAAATGTTGTTTTGTTCTTTGTGGGTCACTGACTCTGGAGCTCCAGGCTAACACTGTAGCATCATCAGTTAAGATACTGCAGCAGCAAACTGATGTGATTCTTAAGTTTAAGTTAAAATCAAATATCACACAAAGATAACACAACTCCTGTGGTTAATAACACTGTATCTCACAGTGAGACAGTGAAGTTACTCACTTGATTTATTGTCCAAAGGTCGATTAAAGCCGGCCGTGTCAAAAATATGAAGCTAATACTGCATGTTAAACATTAGTACGGGCACAAAACAAAAAAAAAATCACAATTTTAGCTCCGACAGGTCAGTCATGAACTCATCTCACTCACTATTTCAAGGTGTTTGTAATAAAATAAACTAAAATATTTCTATTTTGTGCAGCTTTATACTTTTCCTTCACTTGATGATGCAGATAAAACTTTTTACACAATACTTCTACATTTATCTGAGCAGCTGTGGTTACTAATACAGATCAGTGTTTTTTTTTTTTTTTGTTTAATTGCCAATAAAATAATCTAATCCCACTCTGTAGTAGCCTGTTTGTGGTCTCACTGAACACTATTTTGTTAAACGTCACGAACGATCTGAATCTGGAACTTGTAAAAGAAGTCATCAAATAAATGTAGTGTAATGAAAAGTACAATATTTGCCACATAGTGATAGTAAAACACAGCAGAAGATGGAAAATACTCAAGTAAAGTACCTCAAGCTTGTACTTGAGTATAATGCACACAGTCACATTCCATCACTGACGCCTAGATTTGAATTTTTACTGCATGTGGACATCAAATATCAGTAATCGGCCTCCTCGACTCGTTATTGGTATCGACCGCTGAATAAAACCACAGCAGTCGATCTGGAAACAGAAAACACATGTTGAATGTTCAGTGATTTAACTACCAAACGTCATGTGATAGAGTTACGCTAAGAAGAAGCTGCTTCTTATAATAAAGACGTTTAATATCGGACTCATTTACTTGCAACACTGTGTTATTTCTGCTTCAGTAGAGGATATCAACACCTCAGCCGCTGCTGGTTAAGGAGTATCACTCTTCTTTACGTTCTGCTAAACTAAAAGTGTTGGCGTATAAAACCAGAGCGGCTCATGTTCCAGTTCCACATGATGATTTTGCTCTCAGCACTTCCCCGACACACCCGTTTCCTTTAGTCAGCAGTCTGATTCAAAATAACTCAAAACTCATGACACAGACGAAGACTGAGTCACTCGCCAGCGTTCGCTCGACTACCGAAATACCCAAAAGATAACACAACTAAACCCGCAGAGACACAAACGCACAACAGTTACATTTTTTCAGGAGTGTCAGAATAAAAGCCCCCAGGTGTTTGTTTAGCGGAACCTGAAAGATCTGGGTCAACAAACCCTTGTGTGTGTTTGTTCCATTTTTTTTTTGTTTGCGTATGCATTTCTGTAAGTGTGTGAGAGCCTCCCACACACTTTAATCTGTTTATGGTCGGCCCACAAGATGTGTGAGAGTGTGTGTGTGTGTGTGTGTGTGTGTGTGTGTGTGTGTGTTTTCCTTCTATCTACATGTCTCAATGGGAGGTCAGCCCGGGGCGTTTCTACACAGACAGATACAACACATTCCTCTTCAATCTGTGAAGGGAAAGAAGACTTTTATTGTCCATGAGGCTATAGAAGAGGCCATTGAGGCTCCGCTGGGGGGGGGGCGGGTTACCCGTCGCGCATATTTGAAAGGACAAAGTGTCCCAGGATGCTCGTCCAGTTTGACTCGCTGGCTGAACTCTGACCCCCCAGTATCCCGACGATGACCCGTCCCAAGCGTGACATTGAGTTTTCACGGAGGTTTAAAGTTCACAAGGAGGCAGATTTCAAACAAGATAAATGAAGGCTCGCTCCATCTGTCTATCTATCTATCTATCTATGACGTGTTGAATTCCTATAATACAGGCACACTTTCTGATATTTTAAAACACTTCAAAGTTCACGTGAGGCCATTTTTCACACGTTTTTGGAGCCAGTTGGACGGGGCTGTCTGGACCTGAAGCTGTTTTTTTTTCACGGAGAGAGCTCTGCTGAGGTGTGAAAAACCTGCTGAAGCTGGACTGCTGGACCTAACCCAGAAAACAAAAAAAAAAAAAGAACAGTCGGGAAAAAAGTACGATTCCTGCAGAGTCCGCGCCACGTATGAGAGCCAAGTGCTTCACAAACTCGAAGTTGGAGAAACATCAGCGGTGTCACAAACACGTAGGTGTCATTTGCCGTCAAAGTTTGAGCTGGAAAGTGATGATTATTTTATTGTTTGATCACTTTCTTGATTAATCGATTAGTTGTTTGGTCTTGGAAACGCTGATGACGTACTTGAATGCCTCGTTTGGTCCACAAACCCAAAAATATTGAGTTATTTGTCTTGGAGAAGTAAATAAACCAGAAAATATTCTCATTTAAGAAGCTGGAATCAGAAGATTTTGACTCAAATCGATTAACTGATTACAAGTACATAAAAAAGTACCAAATATAAAAACATATTGTCTAAAGAATGAGCCTCACTCTTGAGAAAAAACACATCTGGTGAATGCCTGCATGGCTGGAATGTCTCTCCTTTGATGGCGCTGCAGCATCGTGACGTGCCACGCAGCGAGGCGTGACTCAGTTTTCTCGCTTTTATGTGGTATCACAACCAAAGTCACAGCTAAATAAAAAAAGAGGGAAAATCGTACATTTCTCAGGGATGTGATCACACGGCACACGATGTTTTGATCCGCGTCCCGGAAGGAACAAAAAAGAAAGAGAGGAAGAAAAAAAGACTTGCAGTGCGGATGAAGCCTGAGCCTGAAATTTCCCTAAAACCTGAAGATTTAAAAAGTAGCCATGTCCAACCGTCCTCACATTAATATCCTGCCTGCGCCTCTTCGGATAAATCCTCCACAAACTCACTCAACCAGCCGATCCGAGCCATCCGTTTACTGACATCTCTGTCGTTTCCACGCTTACTCCACATCCAGTGCTCGCAGAGGATTTGAATACGCCGCTGAGCTTTAAATTGGAGATAAAGGCCGAACGGGAGCTGCACGCAGAAACGGTTCAAAACAAGATTTATTGTTACAGTTAAATCCGACTGTTTACCCTGATAGATGACCCTCTGTCGTGCACAAGTGTGTGTGTTTGGCTGTTGGAACATCTGGAGTGTATCAGCGGGTCGGTCCTGTAAATCCTGTGATTGCAGCTGTTTGTGTGTGTGTGTGTGTGTGTGTGTGAGACACTGCTAACCGCCCCCCCCATCAAACTCTCTCCTCGTTAATCTGCTCGTTAAGGATCTAATCTGACATGTGTTTTCATTTGTGTGTGAAAGCATGAGTGTGTGTGTGTGTTTTTACGTGCGACTCACTGATGAGCGGCGAATCCACAATGGGCGTGATTACATTTACAGCAACTTGTGTGTGTGTGTGTGTGTCTTATTGTGTGTGTGTGTGTGATGTGTGATTCATTCGGGACACAAGAGTTTTGTGCCTCTAATTGTTTAGAGAGGCGAATCCAAACAATCTACAATTGCATAAAAGAAACAATAGCAGGATTCAAAGTTCACCCTTCCTTCCATTCTACAAATATTTGCCGCTGAGAGACGAGAGTCAGCTGGTGAAAGTCGGCCAGCGTTCATGCGTTGTTCTGACTCTGATCTATAAATGGAGGAAGCTGGGAATTATATTTATTGACAGACGAGCCTGTTAGAGATCAGACTGCAAAACAATGTGGACGTAATAACTGCTGGTTATTTTGAAAAACGAAGATTTGTTACATTGGTTCATGTTTTTGACTGAAACGTGTCTCAGACGTTCTAACCTACGGCTTTCTTTAGCTTCACGTAGATAAAAACTCACACAGAAATGTACCAATGATGTTATAAATAGCCTTTGCTGATAAAAAGTGGCTGAACTGGCAGCTGTAGGTACAATTTGCTCAATCGTCACGTAGCGTGTAGTTTTTTTTTAAATATATATCAAGTTTAATAATAGCGTTTACAGCCAGGAGTTCAGGTTGTAGCAACACGGCGGGAAGTTCAGCGTCGTTTCTCACAAACTCGAGGAGAAGGAGACAGAGAACATATGGTGAACAGAGGAAAAAATAGGCTGGAAAAACATGGCGAGTGTACGCCGAGTTCACAGAGTGTGAAGAGAGTCAGTGTGAGAGAGGAGAAGAAGTGATGGTGCCAGACGTGATAAAAAAGAAAAAACAAAAGTGACAGAACAGCCTGAGGTTAGATGAGCAGGAGGAGAGACACTGAGAGGTCAACGCCGGCCGACCCAGAGCCCTCCGAGTCCGAGTCTGTCCGTCCACTTCTTCGCGATCTTTTCCCATTTCCCCTTTGCCTTCGCTCTAATCCCAGAGATCACAGTCCACTTTCTGATATTTCCTCCTCGACTGTCAGTTTCATCTCTTCCTTTTTCATTTTTACTGCCAATCTGTTGTTCTTTCATTCCTTAAATATTTCAAGTCTGTGAGGAGGATCACACTGAAAGGCCAGGGTCGTACCTAAAGTGAATTCCAGACTGAGACCCCAAATGCAACATGGGAAATGTAGTCATTTCTTTGGAAAGCAGACGTGGTATCACAAAAGGGAGAGATTACATTCATCTGTAGATCTGTTGATGTGAATATTTAAGTCTCTTCCTTACTTAGACTGATCATCCATCAATCAAACTATAAAAAAATTCAGACTTTTCATTCCCAGTGAAAACAACATTGTCAAGGTTTTGTGAATATCTTCAGTTTTAACAAATTAATAAGAGAATTCACACATTTGTCATCACAGAATGTGAATCATTACATAAGACCAGACGACTCATTCAGACCACAAACAGGAAAACAAAACAGATATCCAGTTTCATTGACCTAATTCTCACTGCTCTTCTGTACTTTAAAGGAACAAATAGAGGGAACGCGTCGCTGCACAACACATAACAACCCACCAAATAATTCTGGGAGGCTCACGCCTCAAATTTCCTTGGAAGCGCGCCACAGGCTAACCATCCTGTGACAGCCGCGCATTTAGTCTTCCTGTTTTGTGCGGCGGCTCTGGAAGTGAAAAATACAACCATCTGGAGGGGGACGCTTTTATTTTCTTTAAAACTGGCAAAGTCAGACTGAATGCTGAGCGCAGGACCGCTGGTGAAACAACGCCTCAAGTCTGAAGCCACATAAAAAATAAAAAAAATAAAAAAAACAGGCTGGAGTTCAACAGAACATTTTATGATGTGGTGCAATTTTTTTGTGGTGCAGCACAAACATGAGACTAAACAAAGTCACAGTGCTGTTTTGCACTTTCACAAGAAGAGGTCATCAAGAATGGGCTGGGAACTAAAGTTTATCCGACTGTATATCCGCCCAATCAGCAGCCCGTCCCTCCCGTCCCACAATCCTCCCAGACATCTGATGAGTCATACATCCAGTTCTTCCATGGCTCGACCCATCAATCTAACTCTTTGAGCCATCCATCCATCCGTCTACCCATCTGTTGATTCATTTACGCTCAGCTCCATCCATCCTTCCAGCCATCTTCCATTTCGGGATTCATTCACCCATCAATCCACCGATCGATATATCCATTCACCCCCAAAACAATCGATTTCGTCTTTCATCCAATCATCCATCCGTCCCTCCATCCTGCGTTCCTTCCAACCGTCTGTTGATTAATTTTACAGTATCTGTCAGCTCCATCCATCATCCACCTTGAGATTCAGCCATCCATCATCTTTTTCTTTTCCATTCTACCATCCAGACATTCATCCCTCCATTGTCCGGCGATTCAGTCCACCAATCGATACATCCATTCTTCCCCAAATCCCTTCCATCTGTGGTCCCACAATCAATTTCATCCTTCATCCAGCAATCCATCCAATCATCCATCCACCATACGTTATTCTATCAGTCGATCCATCCATCCATTCATCCGTCGCTCAGGCCATCTGTTGATTCATTTATCCCGTCCTCATCATCAGATAATACATCCTTCCTTCTGAACATCGACCCATCTCATGATTCAACCCTTCATCTATCCATCCAAACATCGATCAAAAGATTTGCACATCCGGATTTTATTCCCATTCTTTATCCATCCTCGATCCAATCCGTACATCAATCCTTGTGCCATTTAAAAAACACTTTATCTCAAGCGATCCATAGATTCATCCATCACCCATTTGTACATCAGTGCATCCTGCCATCAGTGCATCCATCCATCTACCCAGTTAGCTACGTATATAGATCGATCTATCCGTATCTCCATTATCGTCTATTGACCTCTCATCCATCCAGCCATCCATCTTTTTACCATACTGTATATGTCAAACGCTTGATTTGTACGATCTGCCAAGTAGAATCAACTCTGAAAAACATGAAGCGACTGAAAAACAAAATCCACGACTCGCTTTATAAATAACACAACCTCCCTCCAAACCATCGACACAAAAACACACACACACACACACACAAAAACCCTCAAAATGTGTGTTTCCGTTCACGTGACATCTGCAGGCTCTCAGATGTGGGTCCTGTGACTGCGTCTCTGCTCGAACAACCACTTTTTTGACTAATCAGTGAGGCACTTTGCCTCAGGACACGAGGAACAACCGGTCCTTCCATCAACACTGTAGAGGAATTTATAGCATCTGCCTCCATTTTTTTCTCCGTCCTGTTCGGTCGTTCACCCCACAAGCTGTTATTTGTCCTCGTGGGGTCGATCGAGACGTAGCGGTTAGTCTGTGATGAAGTGTTGTTTATTCACTTCTTTGATTCAGCCACTTTTTTCTCAACTTACTGTTTCGGTCTGACCTTTTGGTTAATTTGAGGATTTCACAGTTTATTAGGTCCACCTAGTTTAAACTGGGGCAAAAAAAAAAAATAGACTAGCCATGTAATAAAGTCTGTTTGCTATATTTTGTCCTCCCAATTTATATCAGCAATACAACGAAATTCAACATGACAACAAACTATGTAGGATTAGTAGGATTTATGGTAGGTTGTGGTTTTAGATTGCATAAGCAAGATGGAAGGCAGGTGATTCAAGATTTGTTGGTTGAAGTTTCAGTAAAAGAGAAATAAAGATGATTGTTGAGTTTTATTCACAGATTGTCAAATACAGACACTTTGAGTTTGTGACCAAACCAAAGCGTCTGTAGCTGATGATCTCTGAGTCAGTTGAGATCAAATGAATCACCAACTATTTTTGAGGACAAATGTCAAACATCTTTATAAACCTAAGCATTTGCTGCTTGTCTTTCTTTCCTTCTTTGTTCTTTATCAGTGACAGTAAATGGAGAATCTTTGGGGTTTTTTGGACTATTGGTTGGAAAAAAGCAGTGATTTGAACAGCTCACGTCAGGCTGTGGGAAATTTTTCACAATTTTATAGACTAAACAATTAATCAAGATTTATCAATGATGAAAATAATCTTTGGTTGCATCCCTGTTCCAAAACCTGCCATCAGCATTCGGCTACATTGGAATCTGAAGGCAACAACATGATAAATATCCTTTTCATACTCGTCACAACATTCACTGACCTCTCGTGACGAGACTGAACCCATAAATCCTGCGTGCGTCCGGATTACAAAACTCGACAAGAATGTGTGTTGAGGGTTTGCAGAGCGTGCACGCTTGCACCGCAGAGTGCACATGAAGCATACTGTAAGTGACGGAAAGTTTGGTTGCCTGTGTGTGCGACTGTGTGACGAGTGTGTGCGTGTTGTGTATGTGTGAGGTGCAGACTGTGCCAGTGCAGCCTCATGTGGGAGGAAACAGTTCAGCCAACTCTTAAAAAGATGTCCCAAATTATCCCGCCACCGACGCATGTTCCTTACCCATGCCTCTGCTCTATTTTACCGCGCTCCGCGGGGATTCACTTTGTCGGCCACGCTATTTCAGACGTGGACGTGAGACAAGACTTGTTCTGGTGCCGCTCCAGATTGGCGACGGAGGCAGAGCCGATTGGATCTTAGCGCGTCTGAAACAAAAAAAAAGTGTTACTGGTTCTCGTCTACACCAACGTCTGTTCGCCGAGCGCAGATTTCGCCACTTGAGAGTTTGTCGAAGTAAAAGGTTGTCGTTGGAATTATCACCCAGACTGGCTGTTTTTACAGAAGCTCACGAAGGCCCAGTGAACCACACATGAATCCATTTAACCTCTTGAGACACGCTACGTTACATTTTTGGGGAATTCCAGCATGTTTTTTATAACATAGACTGGACTGTTTCATTGTTTCTAAACTGATGCATCATCTAATTTAAGCACAAATCACCCCCAAAGTTCCAGCTTCCTCCTTCATGAATCAAACTGGCAGAAAACATTTCCCGACTGACAAATATGTATTTTTAAAAAGGCTGTAATTAGGGATCATAATTACAAACCCCGGGTCAGGAGGGTGCGTACGAGGAGGAAAGAAATGTTGTGACACAGATGTCGGAAGCTCAGCCAGCGTTTCCTTGAGGACGTCAGCGCCGAGGCTTCTTTGTTTGGCGAGTTAACTGCAGACATGTTTCACAGCGCTGGAACATGTTGGCTCCATTTTGGTCCGGTAATTTAATTAAACGGGGGGCCGGCCGCGAGAAACGGGCAAGCAGCGACAGGCTATCTGATGAGGGAGGAGTGTGGTGGTGGGGGGGGTGTCGCTCCAACAATAAATTGAGGGTATATTCGAATTAAAAAATGGGAGATAGCAGAGTGTTATTGAAGCTTGTCCTGAAACCTAAATGCTACTGGGCTTGATTTGCCTGCAGAACATTCAAAGTCCATCTGGGGAAAGAGGCCGAACCCTCGACAAGCTCATTTAATATGAGTGTAACCAGATAACAGCAAAAGCTTAAAAAGACATGTGTTTCATCTAGAGCGGAAACAATTAGTCCATTAGCTTATCAACAGGCAAGTATTCAACAAAACTCTTATTTTCAATTAGTTTCTCAGATCACGTTTTAGGCCAAAGACGGAGAAAAATTCACTGGATTCTTGTCAAACATGCGAATTTTTTTGCTTTTTCTGCTGATTGTGAAGAGAATCTGCTTTGTTTTGGCTTTGTTAAAATAGCATTTGACTTCATTTTTTAAAAATTATTAATAAAAAAAGTAACAATTGTTGGTTGCAGTTCTAATTTTACAACCAATTCTACAAGTTTCTCCAGCGTACAAACTAACCTAAAGGTTTGTCTAGATTGGACATGAAGATTTAGCTCCTGAGCTTTACTGAACCTCACACGTTACATAAAAGGCTGCAGCTAATCGATGTAAAGATTGCCTTAAATGCCAGAAAAATCATCAGAATGGTACAAAACCAACAGAAACATCTTCAAACATCTTGTTTTGTCCGGTCAGCAGCCCAAAAACCCAAAGATGTTTAGTTTATAGAGACATAAAAACAAAGAAATGGAGGAAAAAGGTCACATTTGAGAAGACTTCCTTTAAAACAACTTAAAGGAACAGTTCAAAACTTGCGCTTTGAAGAATTAAGTGATTCTCACGATTGTTGCAGATACATTTTCTGTTAATTGACTCATTTACGGATCTACTTTTTGTTTCAGCTGTGCTATAAATGTCGGCCTGGGAGCACATTCGCTGCACCATCACTCCTCTGAGACACGCAGAGGTCAAGGGTCAGATCTGGAACTGATACGGTTTTAGCATCTTGCTCAGGGACACTTGCTGATTGACAGATTCTTGCTGTCACACGTGTCCGGCAGCAGAGGTGAACCCACAACCTTCAACACTTCAGATTCACGACCCGACATCACATCCTGCTGCTGCCTCCACTTTGAGGCCTCGCCGACTGGAAGTGTCATAATTCGGAGCAGATCGGGCATCAAGCGCCGAAATGAAACTCTTAAATATCGTCGCAGGGATTTTTTTTTTTTAAGTGGGACTGCGGTCTCGCCAAAAGGCTTAGAGCCCGACTCAATGGGCATATTTCAAACATTTGACTCGTTCCCAAAAACAACACGGCTCCTGCCAAGTCGGAAAAGAGCTTCGAGCTACACCCCGTCATCATCCAACATAAACTCACACAACAAATAATGAAACCAATCGAGTGAAAGCGGAGAGGGCCCCTCACAAAAACAGCCAAACGACACGTCAAAAGGTGGCTGCAGGGTGGCCCGGCTGTGAGACGGACGCGAGTTCTGAATCCCGTGGCGGTGAACGGGTGTCGGTCTTAATTTGGAAATGTGGAAGACAGCGTGTGTGACCACAGCCAACAATCTCATTACACAGAGAAAGAGCCTGGACGCTGGCGAAGAAGCAGGAGTAAAAGAAAAGCTCATGACCAAAACTTTTCTGCCCTGTTCCGTCCTCTGGCTCTATCTGCTCTCTCACTGGATTAAGATCATATAACCGACATGTTTAACACGTTAAACTCTGACAAAATCATATATTTTACAACACAAGTGCTTTCTTTTTTTCTCTCCCCCCACGGCACATTAACTTATGGAAAAGTAATTTAAGCACCCAATAACACTCTGCTGGTGGTGTCCTACGGTGCCAACCGCCGCTTGACTTTACCACCAAGATTTACAGCATTTCATTAAGTACTTAAACTGCATTATTACGTACTTATTCTGCTCTCTGGGTTATCGCACGGGAGGAAGGTCATGGCGGGAGGAGGTTCGGAAAGATAAAAGCTTTTCCTGACTTTTAGCGAAAACACTGGGAGAAAAAAAAAAAAAGGTGTGCGATCCACTGGAAGACACACAATACCCACAATCCCCCACCCTGCCCCCTGAACACTAATGGTTTATTAGTCCCTCGGTGGTGAAACATGATCCGATAGTATTGGAGGACCCCATCTGTGAGACAGCGCCTGGACGGCCGGCCGTGATTTACACAGGAGCCGTTTATGGAGCTTTTAAAAAAAAAAAAAAAAAAAGGGACAGAGGAGCCGACATAAAAACGGGCTTATTTATGGAAGAGAGCAACACATGGGCTGTTGTGTGGATGCACACAATCGAGTGTGTGTCTCTGGGTCGAAGAGAGAAGAGGGAGGGTGGTGGAGGGGTGTGTGTGTGTGTGTGTGTGTGTGTGGGCTTGTTTACAGGTTTACAGGGTGAGGCTCAGGATCACACCATTAGATTTTAGAGTCTCAAACAGGAATCCAAAGTCATAGATGTGCAGGAATGACTCTGGATTCCTGTTTGACAGACTCAGTGGAAAACACACGACTTGTAAGAAGGTTTTTAAAGTGTTTTAAGCCAAAAGTAAAAGTGCCCGATCTGTGTAGAGTCACACAAGCTGGCGATGCTGACAGGAAACGAGCTGCGTCGACGTTTACCGTCATCGCCGTGGTTTTCTCAGTGAATCAGCACATTTTTTGGTCTTAAAAATATCAGAAAACAGACAAAATCCCTCAAGTTGTTCTCATGAAACTATTTGTATCGTCCTAAAAGAGAAAGATGGCAAGTTTACTGTCATAAACAAAAGAAAAGATCAGCAAATCTTCACATTTGATGAGCAAGAATCAGGCGATCGTTGCCCCGAAACACACCTCAACTCAATTATGAAACATGATACCGTTGCTGATTAATCAACTCCAGGTGAGAACAACCCAACAACGGCTTCAGCTCATGTTCGCGTCTTCCTCCGACACCCTCAGACTTTCTGACAGCAGCGCTTCCACAGAGACGCTTCAGCTTCTACGAACTCAATTCTCCTCCTTCCAAATACAAACAGGTAAACTCTGCCTCCAAATGAAAAGCAAACACCATTTTCTCGGCGATGAGCAAACTGAGCACTCTCTCCTCTCAAATCCTGCCAGAGGACGTGGAGCAGAGACTCGCTCCTCCCTGCTTATCAAATATGAATTACAAAAAAAACCCCATCAAACCACCTCCATGTCCTCTGAAGCAACTGCCAGCAGCCTCAGTCTCCACATCTCACCCCTCCTCTGCTCCTGTACCTCCATCTCTCTCTGGGAGCAGATGTAGTGCTCCTTGGCCAATAGGTGGCAGAGTTTCACACTGTATCCAGGCAGGATTGAGGAGAGAGAGAGAGGGAGTGAGAGCAAAGGAGGGGTGGGAGAAGACAGAGAGAGAGGTGGGGGAGAGAGAGTGAACTCTTACTTGCAGTCTCTGTCCTCCAGATCAAAATGCGGGTTGAAGTTGATGAGGATCTTCTGTCCGGGCTCCGGGGCCGTGATCACCCACACGCACTGCTGGGAGGGCGGGTAGGCGCCGGGATAGCCCGGGGAGGTCAGGTAGTCCGCGGTGTGGATCTCTATACTCCCTCCACATTTATCTGCGCAGGAGAACAACAACAACAACAAAAAAAGGCAAGAAAGTTGGTGGAGTTAGTGGAGGGAAGCTGATAGTGTGACAGATTAAAGTGCATCAGCAGGAGATGGAGGGAGTGTAGACACGCAGACTGACGCTCCAGCTGGGGGATCATCGTCAATAACACCCAAATATCCACCAGTGGAGTGAACAAGTCTGCGCCAAGACCTCATCCACACGCCACCACTATACATTCACACCACCTTTAAATAAAAAAAAAGGTGATAAACCTCTTGTTTATCTCAGTAAAGGTGGTGTAAAGTGGTGCCCTCTGCGTCCCTGACATAAGACGTGATTACGCCCATGCAAGGTGGAGGTGAGCGGGGCTGAGCAGGCAGTGGTGATTAAAATTGAATTTTCTCAATGACTGATTTGAAAAATTGCTTTTTTTTCTGTCATACCAGGCTTCAGTGGCAACGCGCGCAAAAGCTCCAAAAATGCGTCTCTGAATGGCTCAAGCGCCAAAATGCGTAATTATTAAAGCGTAAATGTGAAGGCAGGGATGCGTGTGTTGTCTGTCATGATACACTGCGAGTTACAGAGGTTCCCTGAGGATCTTTTGTTACGCTGATCATTTCTAGAACAATCCTTTTTATATGTGTTTTCTATAATAGCCGTAATTCGTCTCAGTAAAAACAGTGTTTCAGGTGTTGAGCCGCTGCGGACTGACGAGCCCTCACAGGTAGAAACCGAGGCAACAAACAGGTGAGCGGCAACAATGGTGCAAAATGATGCAAATATATATATAAATAAATAAATAAAACCCGGATCGATGTTCGGCCAGGCAGCCTGTTGTCAAGCCACATGCATCCAACACAAGCAGTCAACACCTACCGGTCTGAGTCAACGAGGCAACCGAGACGACTTGGACGAAAAGGAACAATAGCAATCCACAACGCATCCTCAGCTCGTACAACACAGACATGCTGTTAAAAATAAAAAAGAAATTAAAGACCAACGGAGGAGAGGAAGAGGGTGAAACGTCCAGGAGGGGAGGAGGAGGGGTGGAGGAGGTTTTTACGTCCAAAAAATAAAAAAATAAATAAGCGAGAATTGTCTCAAAGTAAGAGCTGTGGTCGCTGTCGGGTCCCCAGCATCCTGCGAGCTTCAGCAGCAGAGCCCCGCGACTGGCAGGGAACAACTTGCCATCATCTCCTGGAGGGAAAGAAAAATAATAATCCAAATGCAGAAAAGAAAGACGATTTTTGTTGGTGGTGGGGAGGAAAATCCGTGCGTTAAAAGTGGCAGCGATTCTGTGTGGAAGCCTCTCAGTTGTGGCACCAGGCAGCGGCGGGCGGACGTACTTCCAGAGTGGGAAAGAAAAAAATTGAAAAAGGAGCGAACCGGCGTTCAGAGAAAACCAACCGAGAGGAACATCGCCTCCTCCAGCTCTTCACTCCTGATTTCACTTCTCTCTCTCTCTCTCTCTCTCCGATCGGCGCGACTGACTGACTGACTGACTGACTGACCGCCGCGGCAGAAAAATGTCAGGAATACGAGGCGAGTCGTGAAAGTAACAGCGTGAATTTCCACTCCCCTTCAAGAAAAAAAAAATCCTGCTGTTAGAGCGCAAACCAGCAGCAGCAGCAGGAGCGACCGACCGCTACAAGGGGCTGGAGCAAACTGACACCGGTGCGCCCTCTGTGCGCTCCCGACGCATGCGAGCGAGCGAGCGAGCGAGCGGAGAGAGGGAACTGCGCACGCAAACTCCGGCTGGGCATGCGAGTGTGGTACAAGGTGTGGGCAGTGTCCAACCGAGCGGGCGGGAGCAGAGCGCACATCTGATCTGTGTTACTGCGAGGAGCGCAGGATTCAAGGCTGATGTATCTGCGCGTTGTTCGGTGACCTACATCCGACAGAGTGTCCCACTGACCGGATCCGTTCATCCGGCTGATTGTGTGTTGGTTATTTACTGATGTTGAAGCGGAGCATCAGGTTTGTTTAGCTGGAGGTTTTGGTGGTTTTATTTCCTCAGTGGATCAATACATTAATGTGGAACTGATATTCCACTGGGGCCTGAAAACTGACGCATCATTTATTATGTTTCAGGTCGCCCAGGATGGATTCTGTCCTTTAAGATTAAATAAAGGATCAAGGAGCCTCTCTGAGTGTGATTGGAGAGCACTGGATTATACATTCAGACTGACACCATAGGGTGATTTTATATTAAACAAGGCTGCACAGAGAGGCAGGAGCTGACTGCAGAGGAGGACAGACGACTTATTCCCTTATTTCCCTGTCCAAGTCATCGAAAAACCTTTTTTATTTCATCACGTATATATAAAATAGTATTTTATGTACAGCATAGATTTCAAGAAAAGTTGGAACGCTGCGTAAAACTTGAATAATAGCAGAATGCAGTTGTTTGCAAAGTGTTCATGCAGTGGTAACTTTAATACAATCATGTGTTGAATGTCAACCTGTCCTCCCCTCACACCCAGTCATGACACACCATCACCTGTCACCTCTGAACCGGTTCACCTGTGGGACGATCCAAACCCGTGTGCTTCTGGATCGTCCCACGACTTTCACGGTCTTCTTCCCTCCCTCCTGTCCCAGCTCGTCTGGAGAAACGTTCAGAATAAGCAGCATGCAAAGAGCTCTTCAATCAGACACTTAATGTTAAGTGCAGTACAGGTAGTGCCCACGTTTCCCAGAATGCCTTTCAGCAACCCCGCCCTCCTCCCCAGAGAACATACCTGAACTTGTTGCAAACCTGCCAGTGATTTAATGTGAGAAGGAAACAATAGTGAGAGTGATGAAAGAGCAAAAAGCAACACAAGAAAACATCGTGTTTCTTCTCCGGACGCGTGTCGGTGCACAGAAACAGTTATTAGATCCTCCGTGATGGATTTTCTCTCTCTGTGTGTGTGATTGTTGACTCGGCTGCACAGTTTCGGGGTCTGTAGTTCATCCTCAACCTGGACGGGAGGACATGTTGCCCCAAAATGTCTGCGCATGTGCTGCGTTTTCAGTTAAAGGTGCAGTACGTCAGAACTTTGGTCAAAAACCTTCAAAACTTCATCTAAAAAAATCATCTTCAGCATGTGGAGAAATAACAGCTTTGGTATTTTGAGCATCCTTGTCATCCTCGTGCCCCGAGATCTCTGTCTGGGCTGCTAGCTGCATGGCTAACTGAGCTAAGCTAAGCTAAAAGCAGCTACAGTTAGCAGCAGTTAGCTGTTAGTCTGGCAGATTTTCAGTGTTCAGAAGTGATAAGGAGATAACATTTTTTGATTGAGAAGAAATTAAGAAATAAATAAGCTTTCCCTTCACTGAATATCAATTATTAACTAAGGACTTGACCTGACCGCCCAAGAGAAAATAAACTGGCACATGTTGAACACTTGTGCTGACTTATACTGAAGCATTAAATAAGAAAAATACATTTAACCGGTTGAAATCTGGACTCCTGAGCTCAGTACTTCCCACCTGGAGCCTCTCAAATCAGAAGACCGCATCTTCCAGGTGTAACTTTGTGTAATTAATTACCTCTTGCTTGCTCAGCGCACCTTTCCCGGCTAAATATAGTTATAAAAAAAAAGTGTGTTTATCAGACACTTACATAAGCGCCGCTAATGGCTCACCGCGCTGTAATAATGCAGTATAAGTCATTATAGCTGCAAGCTCTCAGGAAACTGTTGTTGTGCTCTGCTGTCAGCAAACAGGAGCCGCTGAGTTTCCCTGAACGCCGGTGTTTGTGTCCTCGCTGAGGGTCTGCTGCCCGTCTGCAGTTTAATCACTTCAGCAGTTGTTCAGATTAAGGCCGACGTCTCAGGAGGAGATTTAAACAGCAAAATAACAATAGTGGTAAAACAGCATTTCAAATTATGACACTGTATGTATAAAATATCTTGGCATCGCCGTCCAATGAGAAACTTTGCATCCCCAAGTTTGGTTGATTTTGAATTTTTTTGAGATTATCTGAGGGGTTTAAGTGCTCCTTAATGGGCTGGGAAAATTCTATCATTTCCCAAGACAAACCATTAAAAACCCATCAAATTACCTGAAATATTCATCACCCCAAAGCTGAAAAACAGACACTGTTCTATTAACTCATGAAAAGCTCCGACACACAAAACCAGCCTAAGTAGTGTAATTACAGTTATCGTTGGAGTGAAGTCACTCGGGTGGTTTGGTGTCGTGATTGGGTTTTTTTTTTTCTTCAGGTGAGTGTAGTGAAAGCTTAACGAGTTCTTCACATGTGACACTCTGATTGTTCTCTCGGTTAATGTCATTTTATTACAATAAGCAACAAAACGGCAGACGTGGCTGGTCGTTTTCATCCCCGTTGAAAGTTGAGGCCAGTCATACAAGCGTGACACATCTGTTTCTAGCTTCACACTGCAGGTTCTGATTGATAACAACGTTTTGGAAAGCACCATTAGAAGCAAACATCGAGCACGCCAGAGTACATTTGATACCGAAGCCCTGTATCGAGCTGATTCCTTTGGATGCAAGGTGAAGCAAAGTCTGTTTGTCAAGGTAAGAAAGTTGGGGGACAAAAAATATATAAGTTCCGTCTCACAGCTCTCATAAGGTGAGACCATCCAATGTGCATCAACATCTGTTTGAGCTCTGAGAACAGCTTAAACATGTCCTGGAAAGTATCTTTGTGTTACTATGACGTGAAAACAAATGTTGAACACTGCTGGCTTCGTTTGATCTGTTCTCTGTTTTTTAACAGTCTTCTCGTGATATGAAATGCCTCGTTTTTATCATGAAACACTGTGCAGCTGCCTAAAAAAACATCTAAAGAAACACATGATGCGACACAGCTGGTCCTTCCTTACTGGACCCCATGTTGACATGGCAACCACATGAGAAACCACTGATGTATGAAGGACACGGGAACCAGTAATGCTGATGGTTCAGGTCCACTCCCTTAAAATGAGGCATTACTGTTTACGTATGAAAGGAGATCTCACTCGTACATCACTGGGACAAACGGACACGATGATGTGCCGAATTCACAAGAAGGTCCAAATAATTAAGACTTTGTCACTGACTGTGTTTCACAAAGTTTAATAAGCGTCTGCTAACTCATCAAGTCCAGAATCGAGTGATTTTGTAAGGGAGTCTGGGGAAGTTCTGTCCCTTTTCAGTTGATGCCTGCTGTGGTGAAAAACATCCTCAAACCGTTGTCAGTTGTTTCTTACAGTTATTACTATTAGATATAGAGTAGAAAACAAAAAACATGAAGTCATTATCTAGACTGACCCTTCAACACCCCTGACTAAGGAGTTTTTTTTCATGTATTTGAGTATAAACTAGCTTAAAAGTGACACTAAGCAGTGGAGAAGTCCAGTAAACAATCTAAATCCAACAAGGACAACTTTCAACTTTCTGAGGAATACAGTGACGCAGGTACGACAACCAGCTCACAAAACCTAATCGAAAAGCAAAGTGTCCGAAAGAAGAATCAATGAAAACAGCCGTGACGGGAGCAGTTGCTAACTGACAGGCCGGCAGCTGGTCTATAAAAGTTAAGACCACTGGAATTTCAGACAGAAATCAACACGGACCAACAGAAAAGTCCAACAAAATATGAAAGTACCGTCTGACTCCTTTGTGAGAAGTTTAAGCCCAAATTTCAGGTTTCCTCTCTGAATAAAAGACTTTTGGCCGTACACTTTGTGTCACACTGGAGACGCTCCTAATCGGATTTGTGCGGTTATAGCGTTTAACCACATTCATCTTCTTGAACATAATCACGTAGAGGGAAAGGATCTGATTTAAAAAAAAAAAAAAAAAAAAGACGAGTGGGAGAACATGAGTGTAAACAGAGAGGATGACGGAGGACGAGCGCGAGCACAGCGAGTGATCGAGTGGCATTAAAACAACAGAGTGAGACATCGGCAGCTGTGTCGGTCACTTCTCAGAAACATCGTCTGTGTTACCATCCAAAGATTACAAACTAATGTCCACCCCCCCCGGCCCGACTCCCATTGAGATTCTAGAGTTCTGGTTCTTGAGAAATGTTTACCGCAGTCGTGTGTGTGTGTGTGTGTGTGTGTGTGTGTGTGTGTGTGTGTCGGAGTGGAGACAATAAAAAGCTCTTTGGCAGCACAACACACTCGTAACACTGCCAAGCATGACTGAAATAGAATCAGTGGCAAAGTACATGTTAGTGACGCAAATCCTAAAAGTGAGAACAGAATGTGTGTGTGTGTGTGTGTGTGTGTGTGTGTGTGTGTGTGTGTGTGTGTGTGTGTGTGTGATGATAATAGATCCTCTGATGACAACACTTCTCTCTCTCTCCGATTAGCTGACGGCTGAAATTCTTGATATCTTTTTCTTTTTTTTTCCATTTTCATGCAAAGTGCTTTCCAAGTGTTCCGAGCACATTAATCAGGATTTAATAAAAAAAAAAAGGGCCAATAACAGCTCAATAAATCACGTTAATGCCGGTTCATGTTCATTAATTATAGGGAGTGTGTTTGTGTAGAGGCGAAACTTCAGCGAGTGAGCGAGTGTGAGAGGATGGGAGGTGAGATACGGAGCGTGGTAACGTGTTGAGTGGGCTTTTTAACTGCAGCCATATGTTTGTGTGGCAACGAGGAATGAAGGTTAACGAAGGGATATTGTTTTCATGCTCTACATACTGTCCACTGTTTTTAACAGCATTTGTTTTCCTTTATTCTGATTCTTCGTCGCGTCAGAAGAATCAGGGAGGACTTTATATTTTCAAAGGTTCTCGATGTCCTGTTCGTTTTCTCGTAGACAATATTTGGTGACACTCAGTTGGAGCGCTTCTAAAAAGGTTCGGCTGAATCATGGGAACAAAAGGTGAAGAAATGTGTTAGAAACACTCTGAGGTTGAAAAAAAAAAAAAAAGCCTGTGTGCGAGGAGAAGAAGTCAACTGTGATGACAAACGAGCGTTTCAGGAAGAAAAATCGCATCAATTAGGTTAAAATCTAAAAATCTAATTAGCGTTTGCTGAGTAAAAGCTAAAGATTACAGTTTGTAGAGAGCAAATAAATCATTAATCTGCTTAAATTCGTCCACTTTCCCATTCTGGGTCGGTCTTTGAGCGAATTTAACGACTATGGTGCATAAAAGTGTTTCACACAAGGTTCCTGGTTGAGGGTCTTTGGTGTCATGATGGAGAAAAATCAATTTCTCAGATAATTGAAATAATTACACCAATGGCTGTAACACAAATGTATAGTTTAATGACTATTCTGTTCCTATGTTACGCAACATTCAGGATATCATTACTGAAAATTGTGGTAATTCACTTAAAGAAGCAGCTGCTACAGATTTATTTCTGTTGGTCTTTTGTGACCAAATTCGAGAGTCAAGATTTAAGATTAATTCAACTGTCATTATGCAACACAAGAGCACGTAATTAAGTTTTTGTTGTAACACCATCAGCTACATACAGACAAAAACAATGTGGATAATCAATAATCAAGTCTGACGTCTGTATTCTGGTTATGCAGCAGCAGATACTTCTGTATCTTTTGTCAGTCAGCAGCAGGGTGAACAGACTGTGGTCTGAAGCGACTGATCCATCAAATCTAACATCACAAACAAGAAGTATTAGAAATTAATTTGCCTAAGAATCTGCACCTTCCAGTCAGTCTATCTATCGAGATGATGAGCCTCAGTTTGTTCAGCTATAACAGCTACGCTTTCAAAGTAGCGGTCATTAACACTTCCTGTGCGACAGATTTACAGCATGCACAGCAAAACCGGTCGAGTTTGAGAAGCTGGTGGAACAGATGCTTGTTAAGACACAGGTGGGTCTCTTTACACCCGGCACACTGTCACAGCCGTGTGCAGCTCCAGAAAGGTTAAATGTATTAACTGCCTTTACATTGCACGGCCTGGCACAAACATGCGCGGATGCATTTAAACACTCACAGTTTAATGTGCACGTACAATGCTCCAGCAGAAGAAGCGCCCACACATGCACACACATGCAAATAACGGCTGTGGAATGATGGAGGTGGGCCGGTGTTTTCTGTAATGACACAGTCATACCTCAGTAATTACAGGAGACACTGACAGTGATCCATTAGCCTGCTGCGGTTGGACCAGAGACCAGCAGCAGCTACATGCTGGCTAACACCGGCCTTCTGCTACACACAGAGCTGCAGAGCCTTCGCACGGATCCTATTATCATGCACTTACACGTGAACACATACATGATGGAACTCAAACAAGCATTAAGCAATGTTTGTGACCTTTTGTTCGGCAGGTGCACGTTGCAACAGATAGAGCCACCTATTTGTGAGGCATAATGCTGTTACCATGGCGACTAGTTGTCACCATTAGATTGTGACCCGATTGTTATCCATTGTTTTACATGTTTTGACTCTCTGCAGCCAAAAGACTGGGTTTGTTTTTGAGACGACCGTGGGACAGTTTCCAGCCGTGTTTGTGGCGACAGAGCGCCGTAAATCGGGGAGGTTTCTGTGCCGGATCCTAACCTAAGGCAATAAGCACAGCGTTGCCACAACATAACATTTTAAAAATGGAGCATAAAGAAACACTGATGCATCACCATATCAAAAATAAATGTTTAACACACACGTGGTGCAGAAACACCCTCAGCAACGATTCATCCTGGAGATTTCATTCATGCATCACACCGTCATCTGGTATTTACGCCTCTTTTTTTCTACATGTATATCATTTTCCTATTTTAAAATGCGCTCTATATATTTATATGTATGCATGTATTTTGAATAATGAGCATCTGTGGCACAACATTTCCTTCAAGATGAATACATTTCTACATGATCTCCTATATCTTTGAAAACACAAGCCTGAGAGGGCAGACTTACACATGGTAAACAAAACACAAACATGTACACAAAGAGGTGCATGCATGCAGTGACACGTGTGGGAGTTTGTGCATGTATGAACAGAAGATCACAGAACACATGCATTAATGTGCATAGATGCATATCACGGATGCACACACGCCTCAGCAGTGCTCCACTCTATAAAATAATGCACAAAAAACTGAAACAGTCTCAGAACCACATTTGTCAAATCCTCCATTACTCCACACACACACACACACACACACACACATATGTAGACGTATGCACAGATACGCACAGACAAACACACACACACTCTGAAAAGATATTTCAACACAACGCGAGGTCATGGCACAGACGATAAGATCTCACCGTCGGGCACCGTTCCAGGCTGCCTTCTCTGGTTCACACTCTGGGACTCAGACCAAGCTTTTGTGCTCCAACACACACACTTAAACACACACTCATAGAGCCGGGCTCTGCAGTCACCCTGCCAGTTACACCTCCCAGAGGACCTAATGATGAGGCTCTGGATTGGGGAGTGAAATGGACGACGCCGGCCAAAAAACGCCTTATTTGAGGACTCGGATTGTGGTAATTACTGTCATTACCAAGGAGGCGATTTTGAGAAAAGGACGATGTAACCATCGTCCAGCTGTAGTCGTAAATAAAAGAGTGCTAGCTCATCTCAGCTACTCCCATCATGGGCTAGCCGAATAGCTTTTTAGATTGCTGGAAAACAACAATAAGCTCGATCATCAGTATTCCTGGAAAATTCACATGTTGCCAAATACAATACTCTCTGTTTTACAGTTACAAGCTTTTCTAGCAAGACCGCTCTCTCACATAGATCACTGATGACTCATCCAGAGGTGCACACAAATTTAAAACAAGTGTGTGTTTTTAAACCTGAAGGTTTTCAGCTGCAGGGTGACAATTGTTGCTTAAATGGTTATTTTCCTTTACACAATAGACCAGAAATGCTTCACATACCGCATGTGTTGTTAGTGCCTGGGAACTACATTTTAATGATAAATGTGAGGATATATCAGAGTATATATATCATATACTGAAGGAGCATCACTTGGCAAGATAATAATTCTTGGGAGGAAGTGTAGGAAAGATCATTCATGTAAAGAAAAAGAAAAATAAATAAAACAGCAGGGGACCGAGGATCGAACCCTGTGGGATCCCTCAGAAAATAATTACACTGGCCAAAGAAACATTTCTCCTATCAAATTACTGTTGAGTAAAAATGACATTAATCATAATATTTCAATACTTCAAAAACTGAAAAATGTAACTTGATAAGAGTATAAAATAATGATAATAAATCTACATATTTCCATTATAGAGAAGTCGTCCCTGTTGGTAAGATAGGAATACTGAAGCTTTGAGATTGTAGGTTGGGTCAGTTTCCTTATGAAGGGGTCAGTATTTGACAAGCTGGCAGTGAAACTCAAAAATTAACTATCATACCAACAGAAGCTTTAAAAACAAACAAACAAACAAAAAAAACAGTAAGATAATTATCACTACAAGGCCTCTGAGTCTTACCCAACATGTTAGTAAGTGTTACATATAATGAGGATAACGAAACAGGAGGAAATAAAGGACATTGTTCATGATGTCAGCGAGTGAACGTTGTACAAACTGAGAAAGTCGAACTTCCTCATTGTTTCCAAACTTGGGGAAGTACAGGACGAATCATCAACGTCTCACACCGCAGAACAAATCAGAGGATTTCAAGGATGTTTTCTAAGAAATCCGATTGTCATCAACATGTTCCTTATCTAAAGAGCCGTGATATTAGATGCTGAGTCATATCCGAGTCCCAGGCAGCTGAAAGTCATACCTTTTCTGCCTGTCAGTGGGATTTGAGCCCCATTACTCAGTAAATCCTCAGTGCTAGAGGCACAAGGTTTCCATCCAACAACGGCAGCGACACCACAGTGAGTCAGTATTTATCAGATCGGATCAGAAGTCAAACCAAACTCACTGAGCAAGAGTTTCAGCAAACCAGCTTCAAAGCAAATGGAAACTTTCATGAAAAGGAGGCAAACATGTATTTAAGCGTGTTCTTCCACCTTCACCTTTTCATCCGCAGCGTTTCTCTCTCAAAAAATAATGACCTCACTTCTTACACATTTTAATGGCCTGCTGATTTCACCTCACACCTGACATTCATTTAGCTTTTCAAAAGGATTCTTCACCATCCAAGATGTTTTGTGATCATGTCACCTGTTTGAACTGAGATGAATGGTTCAGCGAGGTTTTAAAATATGTGAAAAATTAATGGGCATTGGTGACGGTGACTATATACACAATATACATGAAATACACATTTAATTGAAGCTCTATCGCTGCTGGTTTTATGTGAAGATGGATGTGCCAGGTGTTAAACTGTACCTCCGTCCATATGTGGGTTTTAAACATGAAACTGCTCATCACTGCCTGTGTTTAAATGTTTTTGGCTTATTTTGCATGAACGTTCTTCAAGATCGAGGCGTTTATGGTAAGTAGCGCCACAAGAACAGCGATTCTCTTTTAATAACACTGAAGTTTGATGGTATTGAAGGGTGTCTCCGTCAGTCCCACTCCTTGTATTTGGAAGTGGAAAACACTTCATCGTTTTCACACACGTCATTAAATCTGGATCATAATTCTACGATGGAAATATTTTCTAGTTTTCCCTCTGATGTCTTTTGGCTGCACTGCCTCGGCCTGATGGAGAGATTAGTTCTGATTGTTGCTAACTGTAGCTGCCGTTAGCTAATCAGCTCAACTGACATAAGAAAAAATGTACAGAATTACATTTGCTAAAAGATTAAAATTTGTATTCACAACAGTGGCGCAGTGTGTGACAAACTGCACAAAACACCAACTCTTACAAGTGTATCGCTCTAATATGTCCCCATAAAAACAAATTAACACTTCCTTACTTACTATCGATAAGAAGTAATTAGGAGGTTATTAAGCAGAAGTAGTTAGTAATAATATCATCATATAAAGTGTTAATAAGTGCTTTATAATGACTAGCTGACTATAAACTGTGACCCTTTTCTTTATATCACATCTTGTTTTGGGACCGTTTTCAATCCTGGGATGTAAACTTGTCCCTTAAGTCGCACTTGGCTGAGAAATTGATCCTCTTACAGAATCCAGAAACAGGACGATGTTTGCCTCCATTTTTTTTTTCTTTTTTAGGGGACAGCTGTTTGAAATTCCCCCCCCCCACCCTTTCATTTTCTCTCTTGGCACAGTCATCATCGATTTAGCCTAAGCCCTCGCTTGGCACGGCGCGGGCTATACGAGGGGAAGGCTTAAGTGCAAGTGCCAAAATCTGACACTTCGAGGAACGGCGATACTCCGTCAAGTGATACGAGGAGCTGCCTGTCAGGAGAGAGGCATCGTCCTGCGTTCTCCGTCAGGCTGTGAGAGGGAGGATGGCACAGTTTGTGGTGTTGTACGGGATTAAATCTAGACTACACATGCACGCCTTCCCGTCTGTTATACAGCGTACTGTACGAGAAGATTTTGTGATACATTGATAATTTTTCGCTCGTGTCTGTGCTTCTCTCGCCGGTAAAGTAAGTGAGGATGATGATGTATGCACTACCACGATCAGAGTTGAGCAATCTTTTGAGTCAAAATGTGATGACACGTGTGGGATTGTTTGCAAACTTTTTTTCCAGAACTGTGAGTCAAAACTGATCAAAACACACCCACACAGTCACAGATGAAGCAGATTAACTGAAGATTTAACTGATTCACTCGAATAAATATTACAAAAAAGAACGTTTTCAAAGTTTGATTCATGCTTTTTTTTAATCATACATTTCAAAAACAAAGAATATTCGTTGTGTCATGTTGTTTGTACGTCCTTTTTCTTCTGATTCTCTCACTGACGTGTCAGCAGCTCAGTGAAATTCACTTTCCAAGCTTCCAATTTAAATATTTATTGCCATGGGTGCAGTAAAAAATCAAACTAAAGCAGGTTTTCAGAATAGTTTTATAGTGAATTCAATCTTAATCGGACATAAATGAAACATAACTGAGATTAAACTTTAGCACCCTAAATTCCCGATTTCTTAATCTAACGGCAGAAACTCTGCCGAGCAGGAATTTTAGATATACATATATATGAAAAAAGGGGAATTAAAGAGGAAATCCAATAAATTAGAATTGATCTAATGTAACAAATGGAAGCAAAGGGAAAGTGAAAGTATCGTGGCCTAAAGGTCAGAGGGAGTGTGATCAGTGACCCGGCGCAGCGGTCAGAGGGGAGGGGTTTGTGTGTGTGTGTGTGTGTGTGTGTGTGTGTGCGTGTGTGTGTGTGTGTGTGTGTGTGTGTGTGTGTGTGTGTGTGTGTGTGTGAGTGGTTGAGTGTGTGCGTCATTACATTGGAGAGACACTAAGATAAGAGATTTGTTGAAATGTGTGGGAGTTTGTGCACAGTGTGGCTGCAAACAAGATGTGCAAAGAATGAGGCGTGTGTGTGTGTGTGTGTGTGTGTGTGTGTGTGTGTGTGTGTGTGTGTGTGTGTGTGTGTGTGTGTGTGTGTGTGGTCGAGCTTGTGTATTATGTTTGGACAGAAAGTGTGAGAGAAAGGTCTGTGTGTGTGTGTGTGTCAGACAGATAAGACACTATCACTCTTCTCTTCAAACGTGCCCCGACTGGCCCCGAGAAGCCGACACGACAATTACAGCGTAGCGGCTATCGGGTGTCAAAGGTCGGCTCGGAGCGGCGAGGTCGCCTCGGTTGACTTCTAACGACCCGAGCAGTTAATAAGTGGTCGCGGCCACCGGCTGTTGTTTTATTAGACATTCCAGCAGAACGTTTACTCCTGCCATGTCGGGGTTATTCGCTGCCTTTTAATGTTTGACATTTCTCTGCAAGAAAAACTTCGACACAGTAAATACACACACACACACACACACACACACACACACACACACACACACACACACAGGGTATGTGGTATTTTCTTTTCATTATGTGAAGTATTCTGTAAAAACAGGTTAAAACACACCAGCGACAGGAGGATGACTCAGTTTGGTTTGTTGTTAGTTTGTTCAGTATGTTTGCAGTGTGTAGCCTACAACACTTTACTCTTCAATTATCACAAGCAATATTTGTGTGATATAAATATAAACTGTGACTCAATATAGAGATTTATTTTAGTTTATCGGACAAAAGAAAGATAAAATCAAGGAATCATTTGACAAAAATAACGAATGATAAATAAATAAAATGAGAAACTGGACTTAAAATCAGGATTTTGACAAGAACAATATGAAATGTTGTGAATTCTACGTTATCACATCATAATACATGTTGTCAGTAGGTATCAACAGATTAGAAGTGTGCGACTGTTTTAGGCTGACAGCAGAAGATTTGACCTTTTTGACATTTATCGTATTTCATAAAGAGTATTTGAGAAGTTTGCTGCAAGGTACGTTTTGTATTCATCTTGTTCTTACTTGTATTTATCTTGAAAATAACTTTTACATTGACTTTCAGGTTCGGGACATCGATCGACTCTGACTGCAGCTCACGCTGGTCTGCAGCTGGATGTGTGTTCATCTCAAAGTGAGAAACTAATCTTGAGAGGTTTGAAGATAAACTTTTTCAGACAGTGTGATCATCCTGTCCTCACAGAAAGGTTCTACAACATAATATTTTGTGTTAAAACTCACATTTTCCAGCGTTTTGGAAAATAATAAGATGTATTTCACGTCTGTTCAGGCTGCATGTGAACACGCAGCCTTCTGTGAGCGATATCTTGTATCCTCGGGGAAAGGGCTTTTGAACGCTCATTTGTTTTCTCCTGCGGCGACGACGACAACACAGAGCAGAGATAAAAGATTGCGCGTAAGCCGCTCACATTCCAGCCATCGTATTAAGATAATCTGCTGATATTTGTTTTCATTTGTGGCAAAGCTGGAGAGAAAGAAAAACCCCAACAGAACAGAGGAGGAGGACGAGTGAGAAGAAACATCCAGGTTCACACGACTTGATCAAAGTGACAACCTGCATGTAAAAGAACAAAATGTTGGCACGCTTTGTTTCAGCAAACCCACATACGTCATGCGTCTGGTCAAAACAACTGGATATTTTCAACAAGATGTCTGGACATTTTTCAGCCGCGTCCGTGGCAACAAAACTAAATGACAGGAAAGTTTCCAGCTGTTTGTGGTAACAGAACCGTATATTTTAAGCCAAAAACACGATCTTTTCCTGACTCTAACCAAGTGGGTTTTGTGCCTAAACATAGCCAGAGTGTAAGAAAAGCGCTGTCACGTCATGAAATCGGAAATTCAACATAAAGAAACGCGTCAAACACATCAACGTATCTGTGGTTTGCAGAAACGTACGCTGCAATAAGACATTCAGTGAATTGTGTTGTGAGGAAATACACCAAGTGGAGGCCAAACTAAGATGCAACTGCTTTAATAATTGACTTTATGGTTTAAATTCGCGAGGCACCGACACGCAGCGGTAACAGATTTAGTCCCCACTGATGCTTTGCATGATAGAAGTGTCCGGACTCCGGGGACGACTGCACAACTTGGCTGAAATCATAAAACAGAAGCGGCAGATGTGACCTGCATTTCCTCCTTGTATTTACAGCTATAATTCAAAAAACTGCTGCACTATAATAATCCTCCTCCCAATTTATACACAGTTAAAAAAAAAAAGAAAACCCATTGAGCACCATTTCATGAAAAAAATACCAACGTTGTAACACTTCCATTACCAATAACCTCGACAAACATTCCCCCTTCTTCACATGGCCGACCCTGCTATCACTGTATTTACATTACCCAAAATGAATGACCCTAATCGAGTGCGGCCTGCAGTTCCTAAATCACTGAGAACAGCCATTGCGGCCTGACAACATGTTCAATTTTCCAGCCGCCTCACCTCATTTTTATTCTACGTGTGATGCCCGGTGTCATGGAGCAGCGGTTTCAAGCCCGAGCACGAGGAATGGAAAGGAAAGAGGAGGAGGAGGAGGAGGAGGAGGAGGAGGAGGAGGAGGAGGGGTGGAGAGCAGAGAGGCCTGCAATGGTTTAAAGCACCATGCATCTTTTCTATCTGAAGGACTCTGCTGGTTACCGAGTCGATGGTTCACTGGGCCATGAAGGAGCCGATTTGTTCTCCTCCCCGAGACAGGCTTTTGGATTCAGCTTGCCGGCACAGTGCAGGAGAGCGAGAGAGAGAAAAAAAAAATCCATCTCAACAAGTCGTTTAATCTGCTATCATTTATATTTGTCTTTAAGGAAAAAAAAAAAAAATGAAAAAATCTCCCCGATGTGAGAAAATGCAGATTTCTCCATTTGCTGGATTTACTTTTCAACACAGCAGATCACTCCGCAAGGCCATTCGAACAGCTTTCCACTTGATTAAAGTACGTTCTGGATGGGGAAAAAAAACAAGAAACGCGATGAGTTGAATTATAAACACGTAAACTGTCAGACGACACTCCTGGATAATCTCGAACGTTTTGAAATCTTGCGCAATTCTTCCCCCCGACGTCTACATTTTCTAATTTAAAACAGGATTGCAGGAGTCGGCGGTTAACGGCCTGTTGACATGTTTTGCAGCGTGGAGCGGTGCCACATGTGGAGATCTGGGAAACAAGAGGTGGAGGAGGTGGTGGTGGACGGAGAGCGCCATCAATCACTGGACGCCTCGGCCTGAGAAGAATCTGAGGGGCGGCCGGAGAGTTTCTTAGAAAGTGCAGATAAAGTCCAGGAAAACTATCGCAGCGCATTCAAACGTCGGTAAAAAAGGACTTAAATCTAACAGAAAAACAGTGAAGAAGAGTACTGTGTTTTGTACATCTCAGGTTCCCGAGAGATAAGGAATGACAACATAATATAACGGTTTCATTCTGGACTGCTGGATTATTTATACGGAACAAAAAATAACTGAGGCGATGACAAACCTTTTAAACAAGTCGCAGCATTTTCTTCGTCTGACTAAGAGGAACTGACCTCGGGCGGCACAGTGTTTAAGAAAGATACATGTTTTAGTTTTCTTTTACAAAACAGCATTTTAATGAAGCTCTGCAGTGCTGCAGAGATGCCCGGACCAACAAATCTTGTTTTCCAGATGTTCAACAAATGTCACATCATTGTGGTTTTGATTTTCTTCCAGTGAAAATGAAGAAGAAGAAGAAATGATCAATCCAGCTAATCTGGGACGACATCGCACTCGCAACATCTATCAATATAATCACAAACCCCTAATAGAAATAAAGAATTCTGCCACTGTTGCCAAGAAGTGCTTCAATTTTAAATGACAACATACTTTGTGTACCCTCCAAATCCCAAATGTTTTGATATCGCACTGCTGGCTTGGGTTTGGGTACGTTTTGTGCTCCTAAATCAACTTCGGTTCCGTGTGGGGGAAATTAGGAGACCTTCATCATGACGACAATAATAACCATGTGGTAACATTAGGGAGCCGTTGTGGGCGCAATTAAATGAGACCAACGTCGACTGTCAGGAGGAAAAAAGGAAAAAAACAGCAGTCTGCTGTGTTGAGGTCCAACATCTGAAGTTTCTGTAGATTTTCTAGTCGACTTTCTTCTTTACTGAAGACGGACGAGAGCTGTATTTACCTGCTGCCACTAGAGTTCACTCACCTGGATGTAAACAGATGTAGTTTGATTGCAGTCGGTGTTGTCTGATGCTGTTTCGTCATTCAGTCTGTTCAAACAGTTTCAGTTTATGAATGCAAAGGAACAAGTTTCTGGAACAGGAAGAGTTTCCATCTGTAGTCAGGTTGTAGTCCAGTAGAACTGACCAATCACATGTGAGCAGGCTTTGGTTGTCTTGCAGGTAAACAGTCCATGTGGAAAGCTAAAGAAATGCAACCTCAGAAGCCATCAGCTCCAGTCTGACGATGATTTAGCTTCTTCTTCATTCACACACAGATCAGCTGAAATGTCTCCTCGCGTCCATTCTCACGTCTGAAGTTAACGATCGGACTGTGAAACCATGACAGGCGCACAGAGGAGCGAGTCTTGGCCTGGATATCCGTTATCTGGATATCCACCGAGAGCTCTAAAAGATTGGTCCCAGAGGCAAAATAATCTCACACTATAGATGATGAGTCCAGAGATTGGTCTCAATTAAATCTAATGGAAATCAAGAAATCTGGTGAAAAGGAAAGAAGACGGCACAAATCATCACAATATCATCTAATGTGGACGTTTTTTTCCCGCCTAGTTGTAGGATCTAACCTCCACACGGCCTCCGTCAACACTCACGTCAATGACGGGAGAAAACAAGCAGACAAACGACGTGTAAACTTCTGGTTTTGAGGCCTAAACAGGCTCATTGAGAAAGCAGCTTGTCTGTCAGCGGAGACACTGTCGCTCCATCACATTGATTATTTGGTCGGACCAGACGATTGTTTACAGGCCAATCAATAGTTAGTGCAAATTGTAATCACAACTAACACACACACACAGAGCGAGACCAGCCATTCATCCCTCTCAGTCGGGGAGTTTAGAGGAAGTGCGCCCGCACGAAAAGCACATAAATCCATACGTCACACACCCTAAACAGGTCAGCTTGTGTGTGGGCGTACACGTAAATAAAAAGACATGTGCAACACTTTCTGAACATATTACCGCTGCTCAAATGTGAAAAAAAAACCAGTCTGAGCATGTGTTACTACGGTTTGTAAGGTCACCAGCGCAGCTCAGATCAGATGAATCTACAGTTTCTTCGTGATTTACATTCAATGCCAGTTCTTTTCAACGCCAGCGCCGGAAAAAAAGCAGCGAGCCTCTCGTCAAGTGCCAACGTCCTGAAATAATTCTGCTGTGTCCGTGTAAATTCATGTGTTCCTCATTCACAAAGAAACGGATGTACGAACATGTCACATTTTATTTTTCTCGTGCCAAGATTACAAACTGCCTCAACGTCTCACTCATTTAAAAAAAAAAATAAAAAAATCCTGCAGTTACGGTTCCACGATCCAGTAATTACCGAGCAGATACTTCTCATTCATGAACTGGTCTTGGCAGGACGGGATTCATGCATCTTTTAAATGGAGCGAACTGTAAGCAGCTCTAAAGCTTAATTCCAGTAATTCCCCTCGGAGATCTCAAAGCTTTATTACCAGATGTCTTTTATGACTCTTTGCGAACGCAGTTATTAATTGTTGTTGCTTCTGCGTTTGATTGTCTGACTCTGTATTTGTTTAATTGCTGTCGTTGTTCATTAGTCGCTGGTTGCCTGGCAGCATTGGTTTAATGAAGAATCTAGGTAAAGTGTGTGTGTGTGTGTGTGTGTGTGTGTGTGTGTGAGTGTGTGTGTGTGAGAGAGACCACAGCGTTGATTGTGGGCAATGCCGCAAGATCCTGTTTACGTTTAAACGCGACATTTTTCAACATTAACGGACAAAATTTTTGAACCAACGTGACCCAACAACACATCGAGCAATCACTAAGCCCCGCCCTCCTTTTAGTTAGAGTTTCTATACCTGTTAAACCTTTCAAATCTCAAAAGATTTGCAGTTTTTAAAAATAAATCTGGCAGATTGAGGCGCTCAGATAGTTCAGCAGGTAGAGCCTGTGTATACTGAGGCTGTGGTTCAGTTTCCAGCCTGTGGCCTTTCGCTGCATGTCCTCTCTCGCTCTTTACCCAGTTTCCTGTCACCAACGATCATGTCAAGGCAAAAAGTCCCCACAAAAAGATCTAAAAAAGGGAGCAAAGGTGGAAATCTACCTGACTTACTTCCCAAAATATGCAGCATCGAAGCAGGGTTTTCATCTCTAGCTGTCGACTATGGAAACTGTCGCCTGGTATGATGACTGTTGCTGCCATAATCAGGTTAATAAGCTGAATTTTGAAGTGTTTTGAATGAGATCATCATTAAAAATGCTGTTAAACTTCTTCTCATGCAGCCTGTGGATGGTTTGAAAGCTAAACTACCGGGCTGTATGAACGAGAAATGAAATGTGTTTCAGAACTGGCTGGTAGTTTCTTCACCTTGAGGAACAGCAGCCGTACAAGACAGACTGTACAGGTGTTTAGCTGAGATCAAATTGATGGCTGTGTCTAAAGATGAGGGCTGAGTACTGAGTCAGGCTGTTGTCTAGACTTCTAGTTTCATCTGTGTTTTCACTATGTTTAACTTCTACATGGATAAAAGAAGATGAATAACTGTCGAGTTTGGGGCTGCAAACCAAAGTAAAGATCAAGAATCCTGCGATGTACTTGCACCATGACTATCACTAATCAATATATAACAAACATAACCTGTAACCTCACTTATTTAACTATGTGATTAGCTAATGACAGGCCTTTAACCTTTGCAAGTAACGCTGGGTTAGCACCCTACGTTGTAGGCTAGTTAGTGAGAGATGCAGCCAAACACACAGGTCAGTCCGTTTCCTTTCAATTCTCCTCTTTTGTTTTGGGTTTGGGAGATTTTTTAAGAAGGAGAAACTGTTCAGACACTGTGTCTTATCAGAACCACTTCAGCTGGTGGACAAATCTAAAACTCGACGGACCTGCTGAACCTTTTTATGGCTGTTTTGAGTGGAACAGCTGATAAAACTTTCTCGAACAAAATAGACTTTTTTCAGGCCAAATTTCAGGAAACAGACGTTGTTATGTTATTGTGGGAAAGTTTCACTGCTACAAAATTCTCTGCCAGCAGAGACACAATATGTCAGATATGCAGATATCAACACAAGTGTGAACCAAAAAAAAAAAAACAAACCAACACTCATTTGACTGTTTGCCTCGCTGCAGACCGTCACCGTCGGCCACTGTCTCTCTTTGAAGCACATTTGCGAGCGAATATTTTGGAAGTGTGGCTGAATTGGACACAGAAGCCTGCAGATCAATATTTGAATACAAGTACTTTGGTTTACTCCCATGTGAGTGTGTTCACGTGTGCATGTGTGTGTGTGTGTGTGTGTGTGTGTGTGTCAGGGCTGCCTCGGGGCGGTGCTAGTGGGACCGATGCCAGACGGTTTACTGTCTGGGATTTGATGGGGTCTGGTAATGTTTTATTTGCACTCTCTCTCCGCCATGATACATTATGAATGAAGCGCACCTTCCATCAACGAGACAAAATCAGAGAGCCGAGACGTCGGACGGACGGACGGACGGACACGGAGTCGTGTGTGCATGTTGTTGTGTTAAGAGTCTGATTCTTTTATTTAGGCATCCCATTTTTTATTTCTCTATCCCCCAAACACACACACACACACACACATGCATCCACCTGTAAACATTTTTAACTCATCTCTCAGTTTGACAGCTTTGGCTCACAACACACACACACGGTGACAAACACATGCACACACACACACGGCAGTAAAAATTTTATCTCATCTCTTATTGAGGCAGTTTATGGCTCCCTGCGACAGAGAGACAGACACACACAGTAACCTGGTGGGAGGACGAGAGAGGGATGGACTTCATTTGCCGATCCAACACACCGGCCTCTCTCTCTCCTCTCTCTCTCGCTCTCTCGACCCCGAGGTCTCCTATTTCCTCACTTTCCCACAGATGTCTCCTTCAATGATACAGTATTGATTTATTGTCCCCTCCACATGACAAGAGAGAAAAGATGCTCTGAGAAGGGGACGGAAAAGATATTGAGCCGCCGAGGAACGAGGGGGAAGACGGGGAAGAAAGTGAAAAAGATGTTATTAATGTTACAGAGCTGCTTGTTTGCCGTCATAGTCGTCACGCTGTCACCAGGAGGAGGACCGGGGCCCGTTGACCCGGGTGTATATATATGGAGTCGACCAGCAACATAGGACGAAGTGCAGTCGTCTTGTCGTCTGTGATGGAAATAAACTAGTCTGGGAAGTCAAACGATGAGCCGGGACACGGAGTCACTTCCAGCACTCAGAGTTTCCAAGGTCGTTTGTTAATGAGAATAAAGCAGATGAATTATTGAGTGTGCGAGATGAGAAGCTGGGCAGTGCATTACTGTCTCCTAGGCAACATATTGACTCCTCTGAAAATTAAATTAGCCCGGCATCTTTCAGACGGTCTTTTTTACTTCTTTAGGCAAAACTTAGATGAAGGTTATTCTTTTTTTTTTTTTTTTTTTTTTTGAGGAAGACGAAGACGAGCAGACAGTAAATAATCCAGAGAGGCTCGATTCACTCAATACATTCTCACACCAGACTTCCAATCCTGGGTGAACCTAGCCTGTTTTTTTTTTCCCCCTGGCTGCCTGTTTATCTCTTCGCTGGATTTGGCTTTGCTAAATTTGCTGGTGTGGCACAAATCATGCCAGCGCAAGAGAGAGAGAGCAAATAAAATCACATGTTTCTTGCCTGTGTGCACACAACTTTAGGAGTTAGATCTAGTCAAGGTAGTGGTAAAGATGATTCATCGTGTTTTAAATGTCACCTCAGATCTGTTGTTGTGGACGCACTTGTGCTGTGGATATATTGTAGAACTAGATATCAGACAGGGAAAAGATGGCAGCTACTCGTTTCAATGAGAATTAGTCACCTGGCCTGTATGACAAAAGATATTTCTTGATTTATTTTCTTACTTCCTGGGTATGTGGCGCAAGTTTTGCACAGGAAGGGCTTCACTGTCATATCTGCAATAATATGTAATATACAGTAAGACTTTCAAAATAAATTTTTCTGACAAACAGTTCACATTGTATAACATGTTATGAGTTTTGGAATAAGGTTTAGATGCCAACTCTAACAGGTTAGGTTAGGAAAAGTTCATACTTCAGGTCAAAATAACTACCTTCAATCTCTATTTCTGTGAATCAGCTGTATCGTTGTTCCTCGTCACACTGTAATCTGTTTTGATCCTTTAAAATGGATAAAAAATAAAAAATAAAAAAAACACTGTTGGTGAATGACGTGCAGGTTGTTTTCCATGTTAAAACACACATCGTGCCAAACATCGTGTGGGTTTATAACTGGATGAACCAGAAAAGAAGCAGTTGTATCTGGTTTGGCACATCCCAGCTACCATACGTGGCTTTTTCTGTCTGTATGACACATCTGGGTGACATGATGCTTCACGACGTGGCAGGTGTTTGTTGAAGGCCTCCGTGTATTTTCAGCTTTAATCCACCATATTTTTGGCATTTAGCTGATACCAGGACTTCAATGAGGACTTTTGAGAATTTGTATTTTCACTCTGGGCCCGTTTAGAGTTTCAGTTTTCTGTGAATTTTGTATGTTAGAGGGGTTAATTAATTTCTATGTAAACAGGATTTTGTTCGAAATCCAGAAGCATTTTGGTATCAAAGCTTCAAATTAATTAAGCTGTGAAAGAAGCTTCAGTCAATAAGAAAAGAAGCAGAAGCAGCAGACTGGAGGATGAAGAGTAGCTGATTATCAGCAGCCGGCCCGCTGACCTCTGACCTGACTGCACACACACACACACACACACACACACACACACACACACACACACACAAACGAGTTAATTTGAGATAAAACATCGTACATATTTCATATATGTGTTTACATTAAGCACCTCAGGCTGCAGAGAAGTGTCTTCCTCTCACTATAGATTTCTCTTTTTCTGAACAACACAAACACACATGAACAGCTCCCCTCAACACGCTCAACAGCTCATCTGTCTCAGGGAGTCCAACACAAAATTAGGGCCACTCTCTGCTCCTAGTTGCCTAGGCAACCACTCAGAAATACAGAGGCTTCTCTGCACAGAGGCTAGCAGCATGGCCGTATTATTTACCACTGGCTGAGGCTGTAATCCCTGTCACCTACCCGTTGTGTCGCCTGCAATACCTCTGGAAAAGAACATCCAACCCCCCACAAGAAAACAGCAGTCCCCCCTCTCCCCTCACACACACACACACACACACACACACACACACACACACACACACACACACACACACACGGCACTGTGGGTCGCCGGGAACAGCAGGGTGACAGTTACCATGGCAATATCGATAGTTATCTTTTTTGCCCCCCCTGCACGTCAACAGGTGAGCTCTGTAATGTAAATTTGTCACGCTGTCGCACACAGAACAGGAAGTCCGCAGGGGAGCGCACATGTGCACACACACACACACACACACACACACACACACACACACACACACACAAAGTCCTCTCTAAATGTCTGTATAAACACACTAAATAAATACATATGTATGTGGTATTTGCATAAACACACACAAACTCATGGAGGACGGTAACAAAAATATACGCAAATTAAGCCAGAAATACATACATGAATATAAATGTGACATGTATGTGCACAGATACGAATGCACAAACACATTCCATGCCTACACAAGCTCAGGATACACAGTACGTATGTCTGCGTGCAAACAAAGACACACAATCCCTCCAAAACACAAGTGCTACAGATAGTGTGTTGTTTTTACAAACAAACGCACCAACCCCCCTCTGCTCGCCCCATCAGTCAAATCCATAATTGGCCGTCCATTATGCCAGAGTTCATTTGCATGGTTCCAGCTGAAGTGTTTACCAGATGTCTGTGGGTATCGCTAACATGATTAGGCTGCCGTTCCGCTAATTTATTGGGTTGATCCTCTGGGTGCTCGTCCATCATTGGTTGGATTCAGGAAAATCTGTGAAACTGATGGTCGCTCTGGAGAAAAACGGATGTTTGTAACAGGACTGTCCTCGGTAAACACTGCTTGTCCTTGCAAAATGTGAAAGTCTACAAGCAGTGTATTTCTGTAACAACCAATTTACTTTGGTTAAAGACCTGAGCCTAACTGATTCAGAATTTTGCAGCAGATCCAATTCACTCTGAGACAAGAACGCACAGGTTCAGAAGAAAGGTTTTAAAACGTTCTTCTGTGGCGTTAACACAAAGGATTAAAGATCTGAGTTCACACAAATGTTGAAACCATGAAGATGCAGTGGCTGTCATTCCTTCAATAATAAGAATACCATACCAATACAATCATTTTTATATTGGATCAATATAACATATGTTTTAGTCATTTATCAGCGTGGTTTGACTGGATGGAGACTGTTGGTATAAGTCAGACACTGACGTCCAAAGCGTACCAAATTCAGTGTATCACGTTTGCTTATTAGCCAACTTTCATGTCAGGAGGTGGAGGAGATGGTGGTGACGTTACTGACAGGTCAGAGACCCGGAGATATCTCCAGCCGTTTCTGTGGCAAACAAAACCGTCAAGTCGGACCATCTCCATTCATGACAAAAACAGGTATTTTAAGCCAAACTGTGGTGTTTTTCTAAACCTAATCAGGCAATAAAAAAGCGCTGTGATGTGCAGTTGCAACTTTTGTGTGGTTTTTGCAGAAAACTACTTGGTGAATATTTAATCTGGCATTCGCTGCAGGGATTGTACTGTAACCCTGACATGGATGCCTGTCGGGATTAAGCCAACGAATGATTAAAGATTTGAAATTTGATCTAGAAAATGGGAAAACCCTATTATTTCTCCATCTGAGGCCTCCTGCAAGACTACTGAAGAGACTGCTTTGTCTGTGACTGGCTTAAAAACAAAACGAGCCAAAGATCTTTTCTCCGTCCTTTAGCAGAAAGATAAAAACAGACCATCCACCCTCGGCAATTCATATAAATCTAGGAGACAGTATTGGCCATTGACTTAAATGACTGACTGAACAAGATTACTATTTAGTAAACACAAGAGGCGGTTTGCTGTCTGTCTTTCAGATTTTTGTGAGACAAGTGATGGATGTGTGAGCACAGAATCTGCTCAAACATGCTTCCAGTGATGTGTTATGACACACCGCATAAAAACAGAAAAAAGACATGTAAGATCACACGAACATCTGCGGAAACATGCGAAGAGCTCGCACACAAACACTCACACTGATCTAATCTGATCTGCATCAGAATGCACGCAAACACGATCGACTCTCACACGTGCTGCCGGCCCCTCGTTCGCAACGACTCCCCACTGTCACAACATTACATGTAATGGACGTGTCAGTCTGCCAGGCGGCTTCACCGAGGGCCTAGAAAAAAAGGCGAGGGGGGTAAATTTCCACAGTAGTCTTTGTGGAAGTTGAAACGCGTGCCGCTATCCAAATGACATCTAAATAACATGCTAGGTGTCACGACTATCTGAAATAGCAATCACCAGACATAAATGTCAATGGAAATTCAACTCGAGGGTGTTTTTTTTTAAAAAGGGAATCCTGAGATTTAAATTCCATATAAATGGCTAATATGATTCATGTACACCCCGCATGACAACGACATGGATATGGACTCAAATGCCAAGCAAATGTCACAGGTATTATAGAAAATACACACGTTTCTTATGAGATATGACTGTGAAGTATAATATGATGAAGTATGTTTGCAATACAAGTAGTACAAATTGAAGATGCATTCAAACACGTGTGGATTGTGTGTTGAACGTGTGCAGGACATCTGGGTATTGACAGCAACGGTGCATTTGTTTAGGATTTTTGTCGAGGCAGGAGCTTCACACAAGCAACAGGCATTTACTTTATGCTACATTACAGGCCAAGTTTTGTGCAATCCTGCTTCATGAACACATGGATTGTGTTGTGCAAACTCATCTACATGCTGTTTCACACTTCTGGGATGTGGGAACGTAGCGCGAAAAAGAAATGCGTTCAACATTTCTACTTGCAAACTTTCGACGTGAAGCAAAACAGTTTCCAAACATTGAAACCGTCTGATAGTTTGAGCTTCAGGTGGGCTTTAAAAAGCTCATCTTTTAATTATTGGTAGAATTCGAGACAGCTTAATTGGAATAAATGCTGCAGACCTAGACTTTGTGTCTGCCACACTGTTGTCTTGTAAACCATTTTATCATGTCGCACAAAGCCCTCTGCTGCAAAGAACAATGCTGTCTGACAGCCGACTGACAGCTGAGCCCTGATGTGAGAAGAGATGAGAGAGACGGAGCTGAATCTGGACGCTAACTTTCAGCTGTAACTGTTGTTTTTTTTCCTCCATATTAGCCCAGACAGCCAAGTTTATTTACATAGTCTGAACTCCTGCAGTGGAAAGTGACAAGCTACATTTAGTCAGATACTTTGTGAGCTGCTTTTACTTCAATTTACTTATCGACCGAAAATAGGTTTTAATGGTAACATCCTGCAAATTAAAATTTAAGATTATGAGTCAGGACTTTTTGCTTGCACTGTGGTGTTGCTAAAGGGAACATTAAAAAAAAAACAAAGTGCACAAAGGTGTCATCATGCTTAAAACAAACTAGGTTTGAGTACATGTTCTCATTTCACAAGACAGTAGCGGTGAGTTAAGAAGCTCACCCTCTGGGACAAGATGCAACAATCTTTCACTCGGAGGGGCTGCAAGCACACAGTTACAGTCTTTCTTCCAAAGGCTTTCACAGTGATGTTGTTCAGTTGTTAGCAAACCTGTAAATGAGAGCTTGAGACGGGATGCAGTTCAAACTCTGTTTACTTTCTCGACCTCCACACATCTGGCCAGCTGCTGCATCAAGTGGGCAATGCTTGTAGGATACTTTTTTTTTTTCAAGTAGCAGAAATTAATAGATGCCGATTGATTATCCACATTGACTGAGCTACTGAAACACAAGAATGTGACATTACAATAATCTTACCTTGTGGATCGCAAATCCATCTTGCCAGGCTTCAAGGTACACGCTTGTGACCAAACAATTAGACCTTTAACCAATCATCAGTTTTTGAAGAAGAAAAAAAACAATGGTGATTCCTAAAGAGGTTAGTGTAGATGCTGCTTAAATATAAACACTGTGAAAAACACGGTTTTGAAAGAGAGAAAGACTGATGGGAAGGACTGTGCTTTTCCTTCTCTCCAAAGATGGGGTTGAAACCCCAACAACTGTTCGGCATATGGTTCGAAAGGTGGTCAGTTCTCATTGCAAACACCTGTAAAAATTGTTGTTTTTGATTCCAGTTTTGATGCCTGAAGTATCTGTAGGACCTCATTATCTCAGATCCTTCTTTAGCATAAAGAAAACCTGCAACAACCACGCTGATAATGAACTTTTCTCCATCACATTTTCAAGCTGATACTGTCTAGAAAATGAGTTTCTCTGCCCATTGAGATGGTCTGAGTATTTAAGACACTGACCATGTAAACACTGTCTCCTGGTTTGAATTTAGTTGCTGGTATTTGTTCCCCTTTGTCTCTCTTCCCCTTCCATTTCTTCTAACCTCTCTATTTTTTGCAGTCTAATAAAGTCAACACTGATACTGCATGTGTGAATAATCAGCATTGGATATTCCTGACTAGACTGCAAATGTACCTGGAACATTATTCGCCTGTCTTGCTTCTTCTAAGTGGTGTACTTACAGGGCTTTTAAGTAGATGAGACCAATTAAGCTTAAACAAGTTACACTTGCATTAGTAGGTAAGTTGCAGCATTAGAAGTAGGAGACCTTATACTGTTGAGACCTACACACACAGGCCTAGATTTCATTACTATTCTCAGTGAGTAGACATGGAGACTTCGCAACCTCAAGGTCAGAACCTCTGAGTCTGGATCCAGACTTTGGCCTTGATCCTGGTCCTTCATTCACTGCTCCAAGTAGCAGGCAGGAATATTCGGTCTCCATCCTGCACTCCGAGTGGTTTATTAGTAAGCCGAGGAGCACCGTCGTTCTATTAGAATTCACTTCCACCTGCGACGGGCGAAGGGGAGTCCATTCAACATTTCATTCAACCTGCCCCAGTCATTGGCCATGCCCTGCATCAAGTCTCAGAATTAATACACCGTGACTTGGCTACGCCAACCCATAAATTACACTTGTTGTTGAAGATCATCGGCTGCTTTGAAAAGCACTCAATTGAAGGTTTTTTGTGGTTAGAGGGCCGCCCCGTGACCTGAAAGTTCAAACTCTGCAGCCGCAAATGTGTCCATCAACAGCCTCTTTCACATATTCATAGCAAGATACAGGCTCTGAGTTTGAAGCTGAGGGGCCCAAAATGTAAATGATGATGCAAACAAGACAAGCCTGATGCTGATATTTGATAAAGATCCCTGATGTATAAACACAGAGACACGTGCTCCAAATTAAGCTGGTTAATGTATTAAAATGCCTTATTGATATGCTGATCTATGACTGAAATCTGAATGGAAGTTTTCATTAGTTTTCATTAGCCAGTGGAATTAAAATCCCATCTCATAAATTAAACAAAAAGCCTTTGAGATTTAATTGATTTCCCTGGTGGGGTGAAGATCCATTCAACACATAATTATAGGTTTCATGAGGATTATCAGCATAATAATAAAAATGCGTGAGTGTCAAAACCAGGAAGAGAAAAAGCATCTGCACGAGAGATAGCGGTGACATAACAGTGTTAGTTTGTACATCTTTGCCATTATCTAGAGAGTTTTGTTCCACACCATAATGATTAATAACGCAGGAAACTATTCGCTACATAAATGTTCAATGAGGACAATGTGAACTAATGTGGTCGTTTATATCTCGTAGTAATTCTTAGAATAAACTGTTTGTGTAAAGAGTAGTCCAGCTGTCACATGTAGCGCTTGTTGTTAATTTCACGAGAGTGGCACATGCATTTTCACTTTCCTATACAAAAACACCTTCATCACTTCCTTTGGGTGTGATCCAAATGTTTTGTTTTCTTGTTACATGCACGTATTAACAGCAGCTTCACTCTCCCCTGCTCCAGTGAAAACAACAGCTATTACATCTACAAAGTGACATATCTTTTCAGTTGGGTCATCTCCAAATCCATCATGTTTTTTTCTGTAATCTGAGATAATGTGTGATAATATCATTCATGTCTTTTTGAAGTCCTCGCTTTGAGAGAGAAAAAAGATGAAACCAGGGAAGAGAGTGACTAATTCCCCCCTCCGCACTCCCTGAATTCCCTTTGTTCAGGTCTCAAATAAATGTGCAAATCATATTAAGTGTAACATTTCGTTGGTGTAGATGCATCAAGATGGTTCAACATGTAATTGCACAATTTACTGAGGACCAGAATCATAATTTTCTGTTTTTGTTTTTGATCAAATTACTGTAGTACCACTTCATTTTGGAGAGATAATGGAGAGGGAGGGAAACAGCTTTTTTAAATGGGCATCACTGTTCCCCGTGTCTCAAGTGTTCAAAGCCAATTACAGCATAATGATGTAGAAGTAAAACTTTAACAGAAACTACACATTTTTGTGTTAAGACAGGAGATTGGGTTACAGCAGGTAGCAGGGTAAATAGCAATGAAGTTATGAAATGTATTTTGATGATCGTGAGACGGTGAAACTTTGTTTTAGTGCCAGTCAAGTAAGTGGACTGCTAACATATTTGATTGCTCAGTAATAACAAAGTCTCCCAGATTCCACTGTAATATTATGACTCCTGGGTGGTATCTGACTTGATGACAGGTGTTTAGGTAGCTCTAACTATGTAGAAATAGCAAGTCGTGTAGTTGAAATTATAAGTTCCTTGTAGTACATTTAATCGCATGAAGAACGTTGAATACAAGTTCTCCCCTTTATCAAGAAAAATACATGCTATCAGCCAAGACAAATGCAGCATCCAACCAGGACTGACCAAAATATAAATCTCTAGAGGAAATAAAGATTCGACATGGGCCCAAAAAAAGGCTCACAGTATTGATTGAGCTCCAGACTCATCAGGACAGCTGCTTTACTCCTGAGTTTTCACGATTTTCCAAAATTGGAAAAAGTATAGAAAATCACAGTCCGCTTGCCTGTATCTGTGTCATTCCTCGAAGGTTGTCAATGCAGATTTGACTTAAAAGCAGTGACAGTCTCTCAGCACTGCTGGTAATCCGAGTAGGCTACTGTGGTTCTTACACCAAACAGCAGCACACAACAGCTAGCATTTCACTTGTAATCCTGTTACACGCTGCATAATCCCGCCCACCCTCACCGTGATGGTATGTCACTCACCGGCTCCGACTTGGACATCTGTTAGCTATCTGCAGAGACAGACAGAGAGTGATAGTGACAGACACTTGATAGAAGAGTCCTTGAGTTGACAGGAGGGTGCTTTGAGACAGACAGCCCAGTCTACAGGGTGAAGAGCAGAGGGCCTGCCAGAAAACCTGCCCTCCCACCCACAACCCTCCAACCCCCCGGAGGGCACGAGCTGGTGTGTGTTCGTGCCAGCAGATGATAGCAGCCGGTGAGCAGCCGGTGTGTGTGTGCATTTGTGTGTATGTGTGTGGGAGTGTGTGGTTAAGATTAGGCCAGCAGACTACATACAGGCCTGAGCTACATGTAGCCAAGCAGGGAGATGATCAGACTCGATGCAACAAGCACAATGAGGAGACACACTATGGTTTTAGCTTGAGTTTTCTCACACAGATATTATTTCACATGTAGACGGAGGGAAAAGCCACATCCTTACAACTCTAATTCAAGGTCAATGTTATCTGTGTATTGTGTATTTAATTTGATATGTAATAGTGTCCTTCCAGATATTTTTGTCATATGCCAAATACCATAAACCATCAGTGTGAAAAACATCTAATCAAGGCTGTGTGAAAAAGAAGCTGTATTAAGCCATTTTTTGGTGATATTAAGCTATTTCTGTGAAGTTCTCCAACTGTAATTCCATGGTGACAACGTTCACAGAGGATCTTGTTGAACATTTGATACTCAAAACAAAGGTTTTCAGTTTCTCAGGTTTTTAACAAAATCTCTGCTGCTCGGATTTATTTTTAAAAGCGAATACAGTTAGCCTTCCTGCTCATGTTCACCTCAGGCATCAGTGACTAAAAAGCTCTTTTGAAAAATACCTTATTACCAAAGAATTTCAATAAACGCATGCAGTGTATGACCAACTTATTGGCTTTAGTTCAAGCAGCTCTCAATAGTCATCTTCGCCCCTTGTTCTACATTACATGTCTCACCTTATCTCTCACCAAAAACATAAATTCAATATTAAATTCATCCTCAACCCAAGTCCTAATCCTTGCCCATTACTCACTCACACACTTCCTAAATCATGTTGACATCAGAGTAAACAGGCTCTCAACACACATATGCACACCCTCAGGTGTGTTGATGGTGTGTGAGCACGCACACACCCACACATAAATCAAACGCTCGAGGAGAAATCAAGGATTGACAGGCACTACACAGGCTGCAGGAGAAAAAAAGATGAAGGAAATATCAAGTATCATAATTGCGTGTGGGTGAAGCATTTGATATCATCACGAACGGCTGATTACAGCTGACAAGTGAAAATGTTTCCTCTCTCGTGGGTTTTTTCTTCTGAGTGATATATGAAGCATTTCTACTTGAGATGGCAAATTATTTATTTCTTTCCCAAAGGGTTTTTAATCATTTTTCAAAGTAGCTTAAAGCAATTCAAATTTCAAACATTGTGTGAAATGTCATATGAACATTTAATATTTTATATATTGACACTCAGGTGAAGTTTCACATATCTAATATTTTTAAGTCAGTTGATTGGAATTAGTTGACGGTCAAAGCCTTACATCCGTACGTCTCTTTCAAGTCGATATCCAAACCAAATCAATGCAATATTAATGAAACAAAAATATACTGAACTGCTGTGCTGGAACCTCTGAAATATGCATCAGCCATAATGATATGCAGTTTGGTGATCGTCTGAGCCAAAAGCACACTGAGAGCATATTTAGCTTTACAGTAACAAGTCCTCAACCCAGCATGTCATTTTTGTGCTTCAGCCACTGAACTACAAGAATCTCTGAATAGGAAACATGTACAGGCAAGTACTTATGAGATTTCCTCTACTGTGCAATTATCAGGCAAACAGCTTTAGATAAACAGCTTCACACAATTTTAATGGAAGACTACGTTGGGATCATTGCATATTCTACTGATTGTGTCCTTTCACACGAGTTAGTCACTTCAAAGAAGAGTTTTAGTGGTAATTTTAAGAAAAACAAGTCAAAATAGCAATAATGTTATAAATAAGAGATCCCTTCTGGGGAGTTTGCTCGCCTCTTGGTGCTGACCTCCACAGGGAGAGGGCTCCGCCGTCTTAATCCAATATGCAAATCCACTGTGTACCAACTTTGAAGGGCAACAAATGCTTCAAACTATGAAGGCAACAACAAAGTTGAAATGTTGTATCACAAGAAACTAGTGAGTCCCTGAATCTCCATCCTTACTCACACCACACCAAAACCAAGAATCATCTTTCTTGATTGTTTATATTTTCATGCTTTTAATGAGATTTAGTGTGTGAAAATATAAGTAAAAAAAAAAACAAGAGACACTTGCAGCTGAGCCAAGATGACTTGTGCAACTGACAGCACTGTGCAAGTCATAGTTCTTATTTTGCATATGGTTTATTTTTAATTTCTAAAAACTAACATTAGCCAAGTTAAATGCTACACATCGTCAAATACAAATTCAGATTTAGATTCCTACAAAACACAACTCAACTGAGTTCTCTCAGACTTTTCTTTTTTATTTCTCCATAAAATATATGACCCAAACATTAGCAGACCCCAATTTCAAATCTCCCTTCCATCTTTTGCAAAATCCTGCCCTAAATGAATATGTATGAAGGAGAAAGGAGCACTCTGCTGATTACGGGCTAGGTGTGCTTCAGATGACAGGCACACTGTGCTTCCAGTCTGCTGTACCTGTTTGATGAATAGCATGTGAATGCCTCTTGCAGTGGAAAGCATCTGAAACAAGGTACAAACAGCTTGGGGTCGGATACTCGCCAACATGAGGATGAACATCCTGGTGGTCTGGGTGAAGGACATTTTCTCAAATCACACCATCATCGCAGAATGATTAAGTGCGCAATTCATATTAATACGCAAGGTTTATTTTATTGATGTAAAAATGGATTTGACTTTTAAAACCCTCCAATCAATATCCTGAAATGAGCAACCTGATCACTGAACAGATAAAGTATGTCAATAAACTGTGTCACCTTCATGGGCCCATAATAAGAACTGGATACAGTGTTGGTTGCAGGCCCACAGCCACTCGTATGAAAGCTGGTCCGTGGCCCATGAACCCAAAAAAGATGGACGTCCCAGGTATGAAATTACCTGGATTTTATACAACACTCCTGCATTGTACGGCCTGTAGACTTCCACCAGCAGAGCCTGCTAAATTCTTGTTTTGCCCTTAATCTTACATCGTTTGGCTTATCTAGACTTTGCAAATGTTGAACTGAATGGATCAAATTCTGTGACTCTAAAATAAAGTACCAATGTTTTAAGTCAAAATTTTGTTTTGTTCGGGCCAGTGTGCATCATGCAGTGTTTAACTTACATGGTTTGGCCACTATGACATCAAAGCTCAGGGCTGTTACCGGGGAAATGGTTACCAAATATAATAAATATGTGGAAATGAAACATGCAAATTGTGCAGGTGCAATACAAACCTATAGAAAACTGGGTCCAGTCTCAATCTGAGCTGATTCTGTGTGTTACCAGAGAAACATTTTTCAAGGCAGAACAGCGAGTGACAGAGAACATCACAGCATGCAGGCCTTCCTTCCTCCTTTCATTTCTCCCGGCTATATATAGCTGGACTGAAGGTTTCCTTACATCTCTGGTTGATGCCAAATGTCCTCGCTCTGCAGGTGTTCTTATCTGTGGCTAATATTAGCCCAGTACAGTGCCGGATCCACCAATAGCCTCTTCGGGGAGAGGAGGGAGGCCGATGGCAAGGCTTTCGCTGGTCCCCCAGGACCATCTGTCTTAGCTAGGCACACAGCATGAGATAATGGCATCACCGTACCGTACCGCTGCTGCTCACATCAGGGGGATCCTTAGATGCGGCTGCAGATTTCATCTATCAGCTCTCGTGCCCTGGCCGAGGAAATTTTCTTGGTGTTTAATAGCTGCTTTTGTGTCGCTTGCATACAGATGAGGGAAGCGTTGACCCTCGTTTGAATGAGAAGGTTATTAGTGCGAACAGGATGTCAGTAATTAGTGTCTTTTCTTCTCTTGGCTGGCGATTGTTGAGTGGAGGGTGAAACTGGCCAGATACAGCCACCCCACTGTCAAGAGGAACAAAACTGTGACCTTTACAAAACCCAAAAGACCTTTCACTGAATCTTATTCAGAGATCAGACACACTGCCATCATACTGGAGGAGCCACACAGCCAATGAGAGCCAGCAGGCTAAACTAACCATCCCTCCCTCCTTTGTCGTCATTCACAGTCATGCTAATCCAGAGAGCAAATCTCCATATGCCTGGACAAACCTAATTAACACCCATCACATATTAACACACCCAGCACTGAGCTTTTCTTCTCTAATTAGATGGCTTTTTTACGAGCGGTGGCTCGACAATGTTCCGTGGCCTTGAACACGTCACACAACATTGCGGGGTCTTTGTCTCCAACCCACTCCCCTTTTCTCATCTTTGGATCAGCCACATTTATGCGAGTCGAGTGCCAGGCTATTAATCACAGAGTCATTAGCTATGCATCAATTACTCAAGATGCCCACCACGCTCCTTGATTAGAGGCTGGGCAAACTCTGGAAGACTGATTTGGTGAATGTTTAACAATTATCTTTTTAAATGGTTGCCAGTCCTGCTCTGACACCCCCTCACCACGTCAGAAAACCTCGAACGCATCTGGCCTTATCACAAACTCCAAAAGAAAAAAATGCAAATTACTCTGAATTACTCAGTGATTGACTCACAGTGTGAGACTTCTTAGTTGTACCACAAATTCAAAAACAGATTTCCTTTGTTAAGTTTGGCACAATATTTTAGCATGTTATAGCACTGCACTGCACAAGCCTCCAATTCATCCATTAGCAAAGACACCCACACCGATGGCAGCAGGATACCTGACCATCAGGAGCAATTTTCAGTGTCTTCACCAAGGACATGTGGACAGGAGGATCTAGGGACCAAACCACCAATCCTTTTTTTCAGTGGACGAACCTGCTCCACCTGCTGAGCTCCATCCAATTTATACATTTTATAGCTGTGGACCAGTTGTCCACAATCTGATGTGCAGCATCACCAGATTACCTTAATGTCAGTTATGTAATTGAGTTTATCTTCCCCTTGAATAAAATTTGTAAAGAAAAAACTGAAAAGAGAGAGCATTTGATGAGTATTAAAAGATCGCTTATGATGCCTATAAGGGATAAAGCCCAACGAGGTGTCCATTACCAGGTATAATGGATAATGTGGAGGCCGGGGAGGACAGTTACCTCCACGGAGTCCATTCACTCCTGATTATGGACACCTTGTGCAGTATGATCCTGCTTGTACATGAAAAGCATTAATAGATATTTTCCTTGGCAACACCTAAGAGTTAAACTATTGATTTAATGAGGTTCTTATGCGATGGGAGATGTTGTTCACTACTCCAGTACACAAGACGAAGCTTAGACACGACTTAGCAATTAGCAACAGGGATAAACTAGCTCAGCTCTTGACAAACAGTGAATATGATTTCACAGCATGTTCAACAACAAGTAACCAGCCATGTCACTGCCTTCTTTCTTTGGAATAAACTCCACAGTTTTGATGTCGTTAGCAGCCTATCTAAACCACGCTTGTGGCTGCCAGTAGTTCCTTGTAGGACTCACTTGATTGATTCAATCAGTGTGTTCAACCACAAACACACCTCTTGAAACCTGTGAGATGGATTTGTAGGGTCACTTCATTACCTGTGAATCCAGCTGTCTTATAAGGTAAATTGGCATCGACAACCGGCCAAAATGAATTGGAAAATATGAACATTGCATATCAGTAAAAACCCAATATCCTGTATCTCTAGTTGCAAACTTCCTATCAAGCAGATCCCTTAAAGTGCCAGTGCCAGATATGATGGAGGACACCAGCCTCCACCACAGCTGGTATCTGTTTTTTCTTGTTTTGGAGTCTTTTGTCTGTGCAGCTTATAAAAAAAACTGTGGCTACACTCAGAGGAGTTATATTAGCCTTGAGGTAACAATAAAAGGATTTGCAGCAACGGGGCTGCAGGTGCCTGGCAACAGAAATGTGGGCTAGAAAAGTGAAGCTTTGACACTCTCTCCTCAACTGACAGGTGCCTTTGAGCTGCTTTTTGAGCAAGACCCTTAATTAACAGTTTCACCCCTAATTGCTCTGAACTGGATGGTGACAAACAGTGTGGTTATCCTGGGTAATGTCCCTGAAGTGAGTGGATGTCACAATACAGACCTGCGACAAACCAAATCGATTCCAATAAAAGGCCCAAATCAGGTAAAGAAAACATGAAGACGACGAAGAAGGGAGCTCTATTCAGGGCAAGACAGGATATGACAGCATGAGCCTTCAGTAATAACACAGAGGAATGATTTTCTTATATAAACCAAAAATAAATATATATATATATATATATATATTTCAGACCAAATCAACATCCACCAACCTGTCATTTAACACAATCTGTTTCCACGCTGTGTTTCCAGCGCCTTGATTCCCCCTTGAGACTCTGAATGAGAGAGATGTGCGCTGCAGTGCTCACGGAGGGAGGACACATAATCTCACGCTCCCCTGTGGGAATAATTCAGCCAGATGCTGGGATGTCAGCGCTTATCACCGGAGCTATAAATGTAAACAGATAACACTTAACGGCACTATAGGCTAAACTGCAGCTGACAATCATTCCGAGGTTCATGACAAACCTGATGCTGAGTCATATTTATCCCTTTTACTCTTTAAACATGACTCATTTCCCAGAACGAGATCCTCCAGAAAAAACATTGCCAATTGTGTGCATGCAGAACCACAACAGGAAGTCATGGGACATTCTTGTAGCCCTGGAAATGCAGGGAGGAAGTCGAGGTAAACATATGAGTGAACAAAGTGATGTGACTTCCGATTTGTGCCAACAGAAACCTTAACCCCATAATAGGATTCTTCCAACAATGAAAGCAACATCCTACTCAACCAGGGAGGTGTTGATACCTAAAGTCAAACCTTAACCACAGGAAGACGACAGCAGAAGATGCTTAAAAGCTTGTAGAGGTTCTTTTTGAAGGTATCCTACTTTGCTATGTGAAAAACTAATCTCAACATTAAAAGTTCCTCCGATGAGCCTTTAGGGAGCTTTACAACTGCACCTGACAATCCTCACTGAAACAGTAATAGCTCAGATAAAGCTTGGTGGTGGACCATTGACATGTTGTTAGCAAAGACAAGCTACAGTAGAGGCATAATATCATAAATGTTAGCTAAGTATGTCATTTTTCATGTTGCAACTTTTCATTACTATGGTTTTATTTTCTATTTCTATCCCGTCATGACACTGTGTTTATGTTCTGGTTAGGTTAAGCCACAAAATTCACAAAAAGTTAGGGTTAGTTCCTTAGTTCCTTAAAAACCTCAGTTTCTTTATGCTACAAAACAAGGAGGTGATGGTGATGGAGATGTTCACAGGTCTCCTTGAAAAACAAAAACACCTGCTTTTCACGAAACAAAAACAGATTGAAGTATCCCCAGGTGTCCCTTCGAACAATACGATCCACATGTGTGACTTGAACAGCTGTTTGGCAGCCTTGTTTGAACACCTCTGTCGCCTCGACCTCCTGATGTGAAAGTCGGCTAAAAAGGATTTAATGTTAGCGTGTTATGCCGTGTTTGCTACACATGTCAACCTTGGAATTATCTGTGGTTTGCTGAAAAGTTAACTGCTTACCGGTGCTTTATGTGGGCCAGTACTGAACGCGACACATTATCGTACAAACTGGTGTTACTCTTTTTTGCCATCTCCAAATCTTGCCAGAGACACACGGGAGGCAAAAGCGCTGCAACGGCACAAAGTTCTGCCCTCCTCCTCTCAGCGCCCATGTGAACCGATCTGCAGCGATCCTTTCAGCACCCGGTCTATTTTCTGCATGTGCCCGAAGCCAAGCTGGTGAGAAAACACAAGATAATCTATTAGAACCGGTGCTGCTGCTGTTTGTGATTGTGTTTTTAGTTACAGTTTTTATTCCTTAGAGATAACACACACACAGACACACACTGACATACAGGCTGCAGGTATCAGAAGCCTCCCAGCAGATCACCACACGGGTCTTTGGACCTTTTAACTTCATTATTGCAGAAAGAAAGAACGTCCTGATAATTCAGGAACACATAAAAAGGCAATACGTTATAAATTCATGAGGTTATTATAAAGATCAGCTCAAGGAGTGGGCCTAATTAGAAAAGAGAATAGGAGCCATGTAGAAAGAGATATAAATAACCATAAAAACATCATTTCCTGAAGAAGATCTAAAGCAGGATAAAGCTCTGCGGATGATTTATAAAGATTAAAGTACAGATAACTAACCAACATATTACAGATGAAGTACAAACTTGTCAGTGTAAAGTCAGACATACTTTTTTCTAAAACATCGATTTGTAACCAAGTTTTTCTTTCCATTACATCTTTGCTGTCAAGGCCAGATAATCAGAGGTGGCTCTAATTTGAAACAAGAGTACAACTCCTTCTCATCAACCCGATCCTCGCCTGCAGCGGTGGAGTCAAACCAGAGGCGGAGTTGGGTCTAAAGTCACAGTCATGGAGGTCGAGCACCCCTCAGGCTAATCACAACAGCACGCAGGGTTATTGTAATGCCTTGGAAGGCTGTTCATTTCAAAAAGCACGGGCTCGGGATAAGTGCTTTTTAATAAAAACCTGGGCTGGTGGACATGAAAAGAAAGCGCAATGAAAAGCTTCTCTACATTAATTGACACTCGTGGGTCCATTAAATACTCGCAATAGCCTGGTGTAATTTCTCTCGATCAGAGCACTCAATGCAGCGAGGTTCAAAAGCGATCATGGGAGTTAATTACGTTCAAAAGAGTGCGGCGGTTTCATCACGCGGGGCTGTGGCGAGGATTAATGGCAGGCGTCACCGAAAAATCCAATAGAGGAGTGATTAGCATTCCTTGGAGATAGTCGAAGATTCGGAGCATTGCTTGATAATCAGAGTGTATTACTCTGCCGCCGCTTGACACACAACATGTAATTTCATCCCAAAGGGAGAGTAGATTCATCACACTACAACGGGGTGAATCATTTTTAGGGAACATTATTACGGAGAGGTCCTGTTGTCCTTGAACCACATGTGTCAGTGCAGTGGGGCAGAAGGAGGAAACTGATATATCTGCGCACCAAAATGGCAGTCGGGCCGTCGTGAATCCATCGTGCTTGTTTAATGTGACCTCAAATGTGGTGAGCTGACAATCACGGCCAAATAATGATGTTAATATTGCGACCCTACGATATGGATGCCTTGTTATAATGATTGATGGCATGCAGCCGCGTCAGGTCAGTGACACTCAGGGCTCCTCCAGAGTCACTCTGGTGTTAATAATGCACCAGGACTCTTCAGGAGTTCTGGTTTTAATCACGTGGATGTTGATGCCAGGACTTATTAGCATATCATATGTGATCACAGGTATTCAGACACATTCACTGTGAGAAATACTTGGAGTTATAGCATTTAAAATCTGTATTTTGTGTTTTGTTTTTGGTCTGAAGGCAGCAATGAAATTCAAATGTATGTGTTTAAGTGTATTTAATAGAAAGTAGATTCTACTCAGGTTTCAAGCAGCATTCATTGCTTTTCTGGACATCGAGAGTCTGTGAAATCGTTTATTCGCACAGCCGGTAGATAGGGAGCGACATTCACATTCATTTAGAGTCTTTCTTTTGGCCCAACTGATGGATGTAAATCCAATATTCACTCTTCTCTTAGTTCTGTTTTTGGTCTTCGCAATCACCCAGTGGGAATTATTGGGGTGTTGAGCTGCTAAATGCTCCACTCTCCCCAGCTCGTTATTGAAAAAAAAAAAAACCCCTGGATGCACGAGTTTCCACGTGGAATTTCTAATACGCATGGAAAAAAGAAGATGAATGAAGGGATTCACATGTGAAAATGTAAATTGCGAATGTGGAAATTTTCATTCGCTGGTGAAAAGGCCAATCAATGTTACTTTCTTTTCTACACTTTCTATATCATTTAAACTAAAATCATAAGAAGTAAATAAATAAATAAGAAGAAAAATGTTTGTGAGATTTTCCTGCAATTTCATTCAGTTTCCACATGTGGATCGTCTGAACTACTCGTGAACTCGTGAACACCAATCACACATGAATTTGTGTCCTTCTCATGCAAAATGTTCATTCATTTGCCTCTGAAAATGTCAGGTTCACATTTTAGTTCACATGTGAGGACAACCAATCACATGACAGTATTTAATTTGTGTTTGAAAGTGTGATTGTGATGAAACTTCACACGTTGGGAATCAAGACTGATGAGATCTGTTCAAACTGAGTCAAAACCAGAAACACTGCAGGGGGAGAATGATCAGTAACCTCACCACCACTGAGCCCGGTTACATTACATTAATCATTTGATCCACTGTTAATACAACATTAAGTACTGCAGCCTTGACAACTCAAAGACACGCATATTTATAGATACTGGCAGGCAGATATTGATACTCGCGAATGTTTTCTTATCTAGAGAGTGAAGTCTACGGGAGAGTTTTATAACGGAGGTGGGCTTCGAGTCCCTCTTCACTGCCAAATTCTCAAACCTGACAAAGATGGCTGTTGACCAAAAATCTGTCTGCTGCCCGACTTGAGCCTGTGTGACTTTGCTTGTCTCGTGTTCAAGGTCAAGCAAAACCAAAGGAACTAAAAAAACAGAAGCAAAATCTACCTAAATAGTTTGGACCAAACAAGACTAATATTGTTGTTTCTCACACTGTCCGTTGTTTCCTGTCGACCGCTTGAAATCACAGACTGTGTAGCTGCACTGCTGTTATCACCGAGGAGGAGTTTGGCTGTTTTTGTTACTACCATCATCAAAAAATGATTTGGCCTTGAGTGCAACTCGTGACTTGGAAATCGCTCGCATTACCACATCTGCATACAAAGTAGAAATTTATCATCTGCTTTGCTCCAAACCCCAATTTACACTCAGATGAGGCGGCAACAACACCGCAGGAAGATACCGCACGTCTGTTGCAGCAGACCTTCAGCTCGGAGCAAAGTCGCGACACCTCACTTGTCTCCTCTGCCCCGAGGCGTCGTCTCTCACACATACAGTGTGCATCGCCTTGTGCATAACGTTTACAGCACGATATGGACGCTATACATCCAATCCTCCATGTTTTTTAAATTTGTTTTATTTCCGAGATGGTATCAGTTAAATTATCTCGCTGCTCTGGTGGCCAATTGTTCCCAAGATGAAACGGAGGGGAGGGATTAGGGATCCGCCTCCGACTGTCTATTTATCGGCTGAATGCTGTTGATTAGATTTTAATGAACATTTGCGGAATGATGCATAAATGCTCGGCTCCAGCATCTTTTTAATTTATGGTGATTGGTCCGAGGGGGCACAACAGTGCGTCTCACTCGCACTTGTGTGGTGCATAGAGTATCTCAGATACAAATGTTTGCATTACGACTAACTTAATGTTTCTGACAGAATCACAGAGGGAAGGAAACAACATTTCTCAGATCGGCACTTGTTCAGAGAAACGAGATATTTAATCGATAAACTGAGCAGAATTATAAGTTGCTGAGATGAAACATTATATTTATTGTCTTCATTTTCCATTGAGTGTGAGTCAAACAGGATTAGCAAAATTATCATGTTTTGGTTTATTTAGGTTTTACACAGCTGTAAAGAGTTGTAAGTAACAGAACAGAACTCACTCAGCCATGCGACCCCCAAATATAATTTTTTGGCCACTAGTCTGGCCCGACTTCTCAGTGTCCACCCACCACAGTGAGTTGCATATGCATAACATGATCTATGAATGTGTATCCAGCCGGCCAACCAACTTTAACCATCCATTTCCCTTTTCTCGATGGCCACCCCAAGATTTTCAGTGACCCCTTCTTTATTCTGTGGGTGTCCCTGCACTCAGCAGTAACTTCTGAGTTAGGGTATTTTCAAACCCTCTTATATTTCCTTTATCTCACCAAATCAACTCTGAAACCGGCAGTTAACTCCCACCTAAGCTTGATCGTCTCAGTCCAGCCACACTGTGAGAAAACTGCAGACAGATGTTTCTCAACCCACGTTCAAACAGCAGGTGCTGTCAATTATCCTCGCTGTACGCCAACGTGAAACAAACAAATGTTTGATGATTATAACAATTTTTTTTGAGGTGGAAAATATGTTAATTATCTAAATTCAGTATTGACACAATGAGACTTTGATTTCGAACATGGAAACACAGAGTCAAAGTGTCCTCGGCTTAATGTTTGATGAACTGAGAGAGAGAACTGATATACTGTATCTTCTGTAACGTACACGGTACCTTATGTGGGCTCATCTGTCCTGCATACAGCTGCAGTGTTAGCACAGCTCAACCTGAAACCACCTGGTTGCACGCTGACCATATCGGGTCCATATGAACTTCGTTACTGCTGCCGTAACTGAACTGTGACTGCAAGAAATGGCCCAGATGTGGCCCCACATGTGTTTGGGCTACATGGGACATGACAGAAATATACAGTATAAGCTCACACAAACAAACAAACAAACATCCTCCAACACAGAAACATTTCCTACACACTCCATCCTCCGGCTGGTTCAGGCCTCCAGAGTGATGGTGTGTTTTTTTGGATGCACCGGGCGTTGCTGACAGCGCTCGAGCATCACGCCTGCTCCTCCCACCGGGTGTTGAAGCATTCCGTTGCTCCGCCCCATCTTAAGCCCCAGGCTCATTTTATTTCAATTAATTAGCATAAATGTATGTGTGTGAGTTCTCAGCAACCTCCCCCTCCCCTCCTCACGGGCATCCCCCCCCCCCGACGATCTAGTATGCAAATGTTAATTAGAAATTGATGTATTGCAGGAGGGTTTAAAGTAATGACATCCCAGGGGGGAACTCTCACCGTAAAATACTGTAATCCTCACTGACAGTGTTGCTTCTGTAGCACAATGTGTCTAGAAATCCACCTCCGAGCCAGAATTTGTCTGCTACACAGCGTACATCAACTGTTGAGATAAACAGCGGAGGATGTGAAGAACATACTCTGAATTACTGCCTTATTTCTCTAATTGTAAAGTGCTGCAAGCGCACTTGTTTGAAGGTGCCACACCGGTGAGTGTTTTTCTCTAAAAGTCTTTTTATGACTTTTAAATGTTGTAATGTGTGACAGGAGTTTACAGCTGAATGAGTGAAGCTTGTATGAAGAAGCTGCATCCTCTCCATGAGTTGTGCGCAGGAAGCAACAAGATCACGTGAGACATTGAAGGAAAAGATGTTGTAATTTGATTATCTTGCTTAAGACCAACACACCTACGAACTGCAGTAGTGTCAATGAGACCCACAACCTGAGCCGCTGATGGTTCTGCTCATGCCCAGGACACGATGACAAGACCTTTCCTGCAGATTATTTTAAGGTTTAACAGGTCCTTTTGGATCTCATCATGACCAAGAGCCCGGGACAACGGACCTTGGGTTCCCCACCTGTCGATGGCGATGCACACAACTGCAGAGACCTGATCCAGGACCTGGTTTAGTTCTTGACAAACACAACTTAAGCATTCTTGGTTGTCGAAAGCCAGTTGGGGGACATGACCATGCAGCATAAACTCAGAAAGATTTTAGGAACAGAAAAGATTCCCCTCCTGAAGCATAACTTAAGTTTTTCATAATCATTCAGCCAAAAGAAATCAGCGCAAATCAAGGATATTTTATTAAAACGTGCAGCCCCATGTGTGCTCATAGACAAGACAGCAAAACAGAAATGAAGTTCCCTCTCAGTCTCTCACGACAAACAAAGTCTGCGCTCCTCTGGAGTGGCATTAAACCTGCTGCTCTCTACAGTTAATGGTAATGCTCCTGAACGTAATGTTCACACAGGGATCTTTGTCTTTGATTTAAATTACACTCAGCATATGGCTCCACACTGTAGCTATTGTTTATGGGACAACAAGTTAGAAATCATGTATCAACAGACCATTTTTCCTCTTTACATTAGAAACATTTTGCTCCTAATCTCCTCAATACATAGCATCGCTTCAATCAATAGTAATGGGATACGTGTTTTATTTTTACATTAGCTTCTATAGTTTCAGGGAAACACATGAGACTTGCTGAAAGAGGTCACTCTGTGTATCATTGATAATCTGTTTAAAAATAAATATGATATACAGACCACGTTAAAGAAACTGGGCCATACAGTGTCTTCTTACAGAAAAGGCCTTTGTACAGTACTGAGTAAGGAGCAAAACACATGATTTCAACAACAGGAAGGACATGTTTGTGATACAGGAGGAGCTGGACGGACAGACGAATATGTTCTGGTTATAAATGTAAGAAAAGGTTCATTTATGTGACGAGGTCCGAGGCACGAAGCCCGATCATGTGACACCGCGACAAAGAATAAACTTATTAAATGGGACAAACTTATGATCACAATGATGCGTGGACGGTTCAGTTATTCTCAGTCTTAATGTGAGGACGCCTGTGGCTCTGGAAAGACCCGAGTCCAATCGACAAACAATCTGATGAATAACTGGTTTCAGAGAAAAAAAAAGGGACAGAAGAAACAAATGCCGTGAAATAAGAACAGTGACCTCATCATCAGGGGGGAAAACCCCACGAAGGCACAACACACAAAGACTCAGAGACGATGATAAACGCTGAACTGAAGGATTGTGTAAGTGAATAAAATCTGCTCTTCATCTCTTCATCTATAAGGTGACGATTTTCTCGCTGCCATGGAGCCACATTAGTTTAATATGGAGCACCAAATGTCTCACGCTGCATTTCATGCACGAAATTTCCCCCCCGAACACAAAAAAATGTATATTTCATGGCAGGGAATGCATTAACGTGCACACTGTGCACCTTGGGGCGCCAAGTATCACTTTCCGTGCCATGTAATGAATTTCTTGCAACAAATTGAAGAAACTGAACTGGTGATGATTATAATATAATTACCATCTCATTATCATATTAATTTGCAACACTCGGGACGCAAAGCACTTTGATGACACTCGGTGCCGTGGTTTTTTTTTTCGAGGCACAAAATGTACTTAGTGCAGAAGTACTGGTGCTCCAAAAAAAAAAAAAAAGTGACACTTGGCACTTCATAACCTTGTTCTCCACACAGGCCGAGCTAAAATTCCTAACTTCCCTGAAATGTTGTGTTTAACAATCTGGAAACTGCCGTTATTTCAGCTTGAAATAGTTTTAAATTGTGTTTAGTGTCCAATATATACCAGGCGACATATCTGTCACTGAATGTTTTTCACATCAGACAAAGAAATATGTCCATTTAGGGTTCATTTCTGTGAAGTCAGCTGCATCTCATCCACAATTCTCTTATTTTTTCTGTAGCTATTTTAAAGCTGGAGAGCTCAAGCGGCCTATGGCGCACATGGCATCATGTAGGAGACGATAAGGAGGAAGAGGAGGAGGAGGAGAGGAGCCATCCGGAAAAGAAACACAGAGAAAAACCTCTTGGTGTTCATTGGGAACAGCTGCTACGGCAGAAGCTCGGTCTGATTAACCCCAGCTGAGTCCCCTGGGTTAGGGTGTGTGATATTCGAAAGATCGTAAACACCCGGTGACCACAGGAAATTTAACCGATGATCTGCCCGAGCTTAGCAACGGGAGATGTTTTCTCTATAAATACAGCGTGAATCTGTAGATGAATGAAGTCAACAGCGACGTCTCTTTCCAGAAACCGTCTCTATGCGTTAACTTAGGTTAACCCAACCCAATAGTTTGACATTTTTGAAATTCCTTTGCTAGAAAGCAGTTCCAGTTAGTGCCGTTCAGAGTGCAGAGTTAAAGACGGTACAGGGAATATCCAAAAACCCGGACAGAGTTTCTAAATGGTTTAATGCTAATATTTCAGCGTCAGATAAAAAGAAAAGTCCTCCTGAAGTTGTGTGAACTGACCCTTTAGCCATTGTAGACACGTTTTTGCTTTTGTTCAGTATGACACAGACATATTTTCTTGTTCAAGCGTATGTTTGCTGAACAGGCATCTGTGTGTGCGGACATGTTTACGAGCATGTTTACGGTGACATACGGATGTATCGTATGTCAACAGCACATATGTCCATGTGCAAGTCCACTTATCAGACTGTGTGTGCACATAAAAGTGTCCACTGTAGATGCCTTTGTCCTTTTGTTCGGCAGTAAACAAGATCCACTCCTCTCCTCCTCACTACCTCGCTGCATCTGACATGACAGCTTCTGGTGTTTTAAGACCGAAGGACCTTGAAATGGTTTTACTGTCGGCAGAGAGAGAGAGAGAGAGAGAGCGAGAGGAAGACGGCGAGAGAAAGTATGAGAGGAGGGAGACAAAGGAGGTGAACAAAAAGACAGAAGAGAAGATGAAAAAGCTGCGTCGATAAAGCATGACAAAGAGAGGGATGGAGCGAAAGAGCATCAGCCATGTGTGCATGAAGGCGGCGTGAACACGTGGCTGAGCGTTCATGTCAGATGTCATGGCTGCTTGTACGTGTCAGAGTGAAGACAGACAAAACCAGACGTAGGCATAATCAAGGACTGAAGACGGCGCTCGCTCTCACGTCTCATCCCGGATTCAAACTGCATCAGAGCGTTCGACACCAAACACGGTCTTTATATCAATAGATTCAAACACAGGGAGAGTTCACAGAGGCGTCGGAGAGAGACGGCGAGTCCTTCAGATGACGTATGAGACAATAAGAAGCAGAGGCACCGCCGCTGCCGCCGCGGAGCCCAGAGACGGCGGCGTGCGTCTCATCCGTCAAACGGCACCAAGAGACGTACAAACCATTAAGTGTCATTGTTTAAAGCAAATGTCATGTTGTCAGTTCCTCCAGAAGCAATAACATGAGCCCATTGTCAAATTATTGATGGGAAGACATGAGACAATACACCGACTGTACGAGAAGAGACAAGGGAAGAGCTTTTTAAATGTTCGGAAGAGGGTCTCTTCTCTGCTTATGTTTTTTTTTTCTTTTTTTTTCTTGTGAAGAAAAACCCTCAGCTGTGCAGCGACTGATGGGGAGAGAATAATTAGACACACTACACAACTGTGATATCTTTAATTAACTGTGGAATATTTTATGTTAAAATCCACCTGTTTCCTCAGACTGAATAACAAAGAGGGGAGCGCCGCAACGGAGGGGAGCATCCTTTCGCCTCTAATTGAGACCCTGTAGACTCACCTCGTTGGAAGTGCACACACACACACACACACACACACACACAGATAATAAACACTGTCTCCTAAACAGCAGCTTGCAAGCACTTTCTGCCTTGACTGTCCCCAGTGCTAACAAGGTTGGGGAACATGACCATGCTCTCATACCACAGTGTAATATACTCCACTACAAGTCCCGCATTTAAAAACACACTCAGGTAAAAACATTGTAAGAATCATCATTAAAATGAAGCCTACATGAATTATCAATATTAAAAGTGGAGCTATATGGATAATACTGGACAGGAAGGGTGTTTAATTTGTAAAGTAACTAGTAACTAAAGCTATAATTAAAAGTACAAGCCCCCTTTCTTGAGTAAATATACTTAGTTACAGTGCATTAAGAGTGGATGAGATAACTGTCATCAACAAGGTTTAAATGCAACCGAGCAGCAGCAGAGAGTGATGAAAAATGTGATTGCTGAAACCACGATTGCTCACGGAGGACACATTCTCGCCGTGATGTTGAGAGAGTGTTAATGCATCGATCTCAGCCAGATTCACAGCGCACGTAGTCTTTACTTTTCCCAGGAGCTTCTTCAGGTCTTTGAAGGCAGCTGAGACACTGAGGCTGAACCCACTTTCCTGTTTTCATCCCCCTCCTTGCTTTCAAGCGCCCCCTTTCCCCCTCGGATCAGTGTAACAAGGGGTCAGGGTTGAAATTTCCCCCCCAGATCCTCACACATCATCAGTAGTTGTTCATGTTGACAGACGTGAGCGTACATTTACAATATGCCATCCTCAACTGTGGTTATTGTGCTTTTTCTCTGATAGAGACAGAAAAGCATGGACGTTACGGTCAATCAAGCCATCACATAGAAAATCAGCACTGCTTCTTTACAGTGGCTGTGCTTTAAAGGCAGCCTGTGGTAATACCTGGCCAGGGTTTGGGTTCACTGATACTACAGGAGCAGTGCAGCAACCACGATAACAATATAACGTTAGCTAGCTAGCTTGTTAGTTACCTGAAGAGGACCGTAACACACTGAAACGAGAGAGTTTTCAGAGCCCATCAGTTTGAAGTTTGCCTCTGAAAAACCTCCATATGGACTCTTCACCCTGCCTCCCCATCCCAGCCAGAACTGGGAGGACTTAAAGTATAGTCTTACTGAGAAAACTTGCTTAGTAATTGCCATGAATTTCAGGAATGTGTCCCACTGTAGAAAATTCAGTTTGCCAGCTCACGATAATAATGACCCTCGATCCCGTAAAGAAACTCTACTCGACTCTTTTTTTTTTACCAGCCCGTGTTCTTTGCTCTGCTCGCCCTCTCACCCAACTGAGGCAAATAAAGAATTAAGAAAACATCTGTCGCACATCCTACTGTCAGGCCGGTGCCATTTCATGCTTATTAGTTCATGCAACGCCAGGGAAAACACACAGCTAGTCCACTGGCACGGACATCAAAGTTTCCAAACCCCGCTATCCTCCATTCTCTAGAGTCGGATCACAGTCTCAAGAAACCGTCCTGATTAAGTCCCCTCAGTGGCAGAGAAATGTTCCCTTCCTTGATCTGCGTCTCTCAGATGACCAGACTCCCTCCCAGTGGACACGTCCTCTGTGAGAAAAACGCCTCGCGCTCCTCAGCGAAGATTTCACGGAATTTGGTCACATTTCATGAGAGCCGAGGAGCTCGTCTGACTTTTAGTGCCTCTGTTTCACAAAGTTTTTTTTTTTTTTTTTTTTACACATTGTGCTGCTCTCGGCGTGACCTTATAACTTGGTTATGACTTTAAAAAAGTTAGATCAGTGCGAATATACTCCGTTTTGATGTAGAAGAAATGTCAAACTTCTGACAGGAAAACGTTGTGCTGGATAAAGGTTTCGGAGTAAAGGACACTCTCAAGGGAGACGATAAAAGTGTATGACCTTTACATCTGAAAGGTTTGGTTGTATGAGTGTTTCAATACCTTTCACTTATAAGGTCATGTTTTCAGTGATTCCATGGTAACCTCGTCATAAAGACATACACATATGAATATATTCTACGCACAAACTATTAATATTTGCTCTATTGATAAAAGAAAGGGAATGTTATGAAGCAGAGGAGGATACTGACAGAGGAGATGAGCATTAATGAGGACACATCACATCCTGTTTCTGAAATTTTCTGAAGTATATGTGCTGATGAATTCTCTAAAAATCACTCAACGAACCATCATTTGATTTGGATCAGCTACCCAGTGCAAGTGAACATCTGGAGTCTTTGCTCATTCTCTGTTTGACAACTATACCTTCATGTGTTTCTGTTAAAATGTTCTTCAAACTAAATAAAAAAGTTGAGTTAGTTTTACAGCTGTCTGGATGTGGACTGGACTAGATGAATAATCGAGCATCACTACCAATTCTGGATGTCATGCCACAGACTCTGCAGTTACAAAACATCATTAATCTTTTAATTCTTGCAGTTTTCTATTCTTACTTTCCATCTTTGTAGATGCTACACGTAGCGGTGCTGGTACCATGGCATAATGTTTTGCCTGCAATAGAAGAAGAAGCAGAAGCAGTGCAACAACATTAAAGGTATATTCCAAAACGTTTTGATGATAGTAAATATTGTGGCCTTTTTTTTTGTGATGCAGTAGTTGACATGCAGATAGTAAGTACCAGAGGTGAACATAACACCTGAGTTAAGGACCAAATGATGCCACCATTAAAATGATTAAACAATATAGAAATACCTAAATTCATCAGCTGAACTGAACCTTCTCTCTTGTGACTTAAATGTCATTCTTCCCTCTCAAATTCAGTCTATGACAAGTTGAAAAGATTCACTGCTGTCCAGTCAAATGACACTACCTGAAGACATAAATGACAGCTCTGCCAGCGAGTCTGAGTCATGTTGAAATGAGCTTCACATTCTCACGTTATCCTGTGCGACTCCCGTATAATATACAGAGGCCCTTTTTTTTTCTAACAGACTGTCTTTTGGGCTTCTTCTCTGTAAATGTCATCCTACTTCAGACGTCACTCTGAAAATGTCACCTCGCTACCCTTTTCATTAGCTCACCAGCTCTCTCCTCGATTATACACCATTTTCCATTAGACGGATCACACACTCAGGGGTGAAGCTCCTCACGAGCCGCACGTACTGAAGTGTGATTGTGGGAGTGACGAGATGGCTGTTCTGGATGTCCTGACGCTCGGGTGTTTTTTGGTTTGATGTTTGCTCAGCCGTGATCACCTGTTATTGAAGATTCGCTGCCGCTTCCCACGCTGCATCGCTGCAGAGGAGTGGAGTGCTGTCAATCATGTCTATTGGAAGAGGAAAGCTGCAATTTCGGTGTCTTTGCCTCCTTTAAATTAAAGTTTTGAAGGTTTTTCGGTTTGTGTTTTTTGACTTCAGTGGCCCCTGGACATTTGAAATCCGCCGAAAAAGCAAAATATTTTCTACCTGGAAAAATATACTTGGGTCACAAACAGTCGAAGGTTGTTGTGAGTCTCTACAAACACACAAACTACAAAAGTACAATACAGATTACATAGAAAAATACAAACAAATGCATCATTTTGTGACTAAAATCTACAGCGCACAGATAACTTGATGCATCAGATGTTTTGTTTGGGTTATCTGGACACGAGCTGCCACAAACTGGGCATGCACTTTCTAGAAATACTTGGCAGGGGACTGGAAAAAACATCCATCTATCGTTGTCTATCATGCATGAAGTTCAACCAATCTGATCTCCAGTAGGAAAGCAGCACCACCAGCAGAGCCAGTTGAGAAATCAAACCCTTTGGTGTAAAAATGGAGTCTGCTAACATAATCTAACAACCAGCTTTCAACACAACACGTGATGTTTCTCTTGAGGTATATGTGGCGTGGATGCGTTTCGTAAGTGCAGGTTGATTGATGCCAGGGAAAGCGCCTCATCTCCAAGAGGAACAGCTATAAAATGCTGTTAACAGGAAGACGCGTCATCCGAATCCGTCCATTTCAAACACACTGCAGCCTTAAAACATTGTTGGTTTTTGGCCTCTTCATGAGAATTATAGAAAATTAGAGTATAGTGTCAGCTTTACTCTCTCTCTCTCTCTCTCTCACACACACACACACACACACACAGAGTGAATAATAATTTTGAGGCAATTTTCTTCCAAAATGAAAATCAGAATTTTTCTATTGTAATATATTCTCAAATGAAAGCAGCACAAGTGGCCTTATAAATGTAAAGTGGGTGTATCTCATTGAGCATCTTTCCAGCATGAACCCACTTCACATGCACGTGCCCGACACGTCGCTTCATTCCTGCAGAGTTTCCTTCCCCCCTCCTGTCAATAGTTAACCTATTATTTGATGCTCGCTGTCTGTCAGAGTCGGCGCCGTGCTCTCTCTCTCTCTCTCTCTCTCTCTCTCTCTCTCTTTCTCTACGGGCCAGCGGTAATATTTGCTAATGAGTTGCTTTGCTGCTGCCATGGCAACAGGCCCATCGCCACGGAGTGTGAAGCAGGAGTGGCACCCCTGACACCAACCCATAAAACAAGCCACCCGGGCTGATGATCCACGATGCATAATGCAGTGCCGTAACCCCTCATCCAGCCGTCTTCCTCTCTGACTGTCTGTCTCGCTGTCTTCAACCCCCCCAGTTCCCCCAGTCATCCACTCCAGCTGGTTTAATCACATCTACTGGGGGTTTCCTTCACCCTCAGACAGAAGAAAGGCAGATATTTTTTAAATTTTTTTTAAAAAGCCTGGGTAAACCCGAAAGTTCATGTTTGGCCACAGCTCGTAATTGAAGATGAAAAATGTAGGTTGTCAAGTCTGAAATTAATATGGATGCAATCCAGGGTAAAATATTAAAACCAGCCAAGCAGAAGCGACTGCTAGAATTTGTCTCTGGTGGATAATTCAACTCATCAGAGAGGTCTGTGAGTCTTTAAGGCAAAGAATTACACATTACAAAACCGCGGTTATTGACTATAGAGTAAATGATAACTTGGTCAATTAACTTTTTTCCATCTCTTTATAAATTATCAGGTCCACTGTACTGTTAATGTCTCTCAGCAGGATTGAAATCAAAATTATAAATCTGCCTTTAATAAATAAAATCTGAAATATCTCAAATATTCTACAGTAACTATAATTTGCCTGAAGGCCGGAGATCACACTGTGCCGTATATTAACGCTGCATATTGAAACTGGAAGATACAGAGAGAGACGTGACTGAAACTGAAATAATCTGAAGATCGTGAGCTAATTGAGGTGGAGGATGACAGTCACGTTATTTCATTCTGACCTTTATATTGTGATCTATCACATACAGTATATGTATTATATATATATATATATTTAATTAAAATGATGTCAGCAAACTGTGAAAGAGGACTTGTGTCGGCGCTCAGCAGCAGGTGCAGTCAATTAAAGGTGCTGTTTGTAAGAAAAGCTGATTTCTGAGCGTCATTCCCAACCAGCTGCCGACTCGTCCTTCAGTCCCAGAGCGTCATTATTTGGCGAGTGAGGAATGAGACTCAAAAATCTAATTTTCTTACCAACAGCACCCTTAAAGCCAGCAATACATTTACAACTTCAAAAAGTCTGATATAGATTTCTGGATTATTCTGAATCGCCACGTGATGATCCTGCATCTTTTCAGTCATCTCAGAATCCTACGCCCGTCACCATGACCGTCTGCACGGCTTGCACATGGTATCAACCCCGAAAAAAACATTAAACTAGATCTGTGGAAATGTTGTTGGAAACCTCCAGTTTGTCCTCCCACATCTCCATTAGCACAAAGTTCTTACAGACAAAATGTAAAGTCAAGTGACTGAAGTACATTTTAGTGACATTTGAAGAGTTTAAAGCAGATTTTGATGATTCTCGTATATTGCAATTATCTTTGCAAGGATGATCGTGACATGAAATCTTCACACCATCCCATATTTAATCACAACTGATGCACGTTCACCAGCATCTCAACAGCATTTGCAGCAAAAGGTTGGCCTAAGATCAGGTGGAGCTGCCAGTACGTTAACAGGGTACACAGCCAGTTCTACAGCAAATTCAGAAAATCTGTATCCTGAGGAGACACACACTCGCTGGTGAGAGCTTATATGTCATATTCCTTGTGACACTTTCATTGTTTTTTTTTGTTTTCCTTCAGTTTTTTGGAACATTTTAGAACATCATCAGCAGAAGAGTCAGAGAGTTAACGTTCCCGTTTGGCTTCAGCGAAAGTGAATTTGAAAGCAACAACTAAACTCTGGTGGATAATCAAACTGCACAGACGGTATGAAAATCTATATTCTTCAAAACATTAGTAACGCCTTTTAACTCTGTAAGGACAAAATGTGAGCAGATGCTCCGGCTCATCGGCTCCATAACACCCTGTTTATTGACTATAGATCATCTGATTAGATCTATATTATCTCATTTTATGGATGTGTTTTAATCAATAATTGATTTTGTGAGTGCGTCTGGTGATTGTGATTGCACACATTTTATTGCCTCTATTAGTTCTTTCATATGTTAATTAACGCCTGAGGACGTAACAGTCAGTCTTTGTTTAATTCTGTACATGTAATCAAATTATCAATTATATCCATTCAAGTGGGCAGAAAGGTTTGATTGTAAATTGCTAATAAAAGCAGGAATTGTCAATATTGTGCGATCTGTATTGAAAGTATTCCAAAGTAGTTGTGTGTCCTACATATTTGTTCATGTATACTTCATTGGAACAGGTGAAAGATGAGCATGAACATGATTTTATGACTCTCAGTCTGGTGCTTTTAACGCGGAGCCCGGCGTCATTGGCCCACAGCTACAGGTTTCAGCTCACCAGCTCTACCCACGGAGACCATCTATCTAATTACACAAAGGTTGCCCCGACGCCCTTCATGCCACGACGTGACCAGATGACACCGCTCTCTCGCCCATCTGTCCCAGCCTGCCGACGCCTTGCTAAGCAGAAGTGGCACAGATTGTGACTCTTATGTGACTTCTCAGGCACAGCGGGCCGCGATGCTCTCCCGAGCCTCAGCGGTCCTACGTCCCATATGACCCTCTCTGGATGCGAGAATGCGAGTGATTGCACGAATGCTCAGTTGGGTATTTCACAATCTGTGATAAATGTGTCACCATTTTTAACCCGCTTTGCAGGCGTCACACTTTGACATGAAATCGTGACATGGCTTCGGTACAAATGTGACCAAGTCCAACATTTACTTTTCAACTTATATCTTCTGTTTGTTGGATCTATTAAAAACAACTCTCTCTTGTCTAAACGAAGCTGAGACAAGAGAGAGTGAAATTGGCAGGAAAAAAACACTAATCAATGAGCCAAAAAAGGCTAAAAGTACTACTCACATTTTCACATTAGACATGATCATTTCAGTTGACGGTAATAAAAAAAGCGATATTTTTTCAAGCTGTTGTTCAGTTTTCTTTGGTTTCTGTTTGTGAGACTGTGCTAATGCTACATGCTAGCTCCTTACATACAAACTGGGCGTATGAAACAACAAATATTGAATCCTTCGGTTCAGGGATGTACTGCAGGTTGGTTTGATCACTCTGGTGGTAAACTAATCAGCCGTGTTACACAACAGTGGCATTCATATTTATGATGAGATTATTATTTTAGAAGGCACCGGGGGAAATAACTTCATCGACCTGAAATGATGTTTCTTGCGTTGGTGTGGCTAAAAAATGTGACCCAGTTTTGCCATTTTGTGTTCACGAGCATCGTTTTTCATCATTGGACATAGTAATTACACTTCATGTTGTGCTCCGTGGACCCCTTTACATTAGATTCTGTTCATTAAGAGCCTTTGGTAACATTATAATGTGCAGTCATTATTGCAGGCATCATAAAACACAAGCTGGTAATGAATTAGTGAGTACTTTTCCATTAGCACGGCATATTGTTTTAGTAATTGAGTTTAAAGACGTGGAAGACCTCTCATATTTATAAAAAGCAGGGAGATGAAGTCAGTCTGCTCATGAAAATAAGATGCCGGGAAACAAATGATGTGCTGTACTTGTTGATTGATGGCATGAAATTAAAGGCAAATCGCACGACTTTGTAAAGATTTAAAATCAGCAAGACTCTGGTTCAGTATAAATGGGACGGGGCCATTTTGTTCAGAGCTGCCGTCAAAAGATTATTTTTCATTACTGATGAATCTCCCGATCATCTCCTCAATTAATCATTTGGTCTATAAATTGTCAGAAATTGGTGGAAAATGTCCATCATAGTTTCTCAAAAGATTATTCCCTCAGCATCTTCGAGCATATCCTGTGGGACCTGAGTCATCTGTATGACATGTTGTGCTGCCATCCTGCCCTGGTTGTCACACAGTGATGAGGAACATGTTATCTTGACGAAAAAGTTATCTTCACATCCCTCCCCAGCCTTCCAAATCAAATGCACCTCGCTGGAGATCTGAAATACATCATCTGTACGGCCTATACGGCCTGTTCGGCGATGAAACGTGACCTCGTGGCTTCAGCCCGGAGAGAAGTGAAGGTTCTGTCACCTGCAGCACGTCGACTCTCTGAATGCAGAAGTGTCAGTAAATAACGATTTGATGTTTGTGGGTGAAACTGTTTGAACTTTGATCTTTGAAAGTTGTGGACAGGTGATGGTACACCTGCATGAGAAAGTGTTAGTTCTGTCTGAGATCAATCAGCAGATTGATTAAACAACATTTAAGGGGCTTTCTCTGCTGTTAAACACAATTTATGTTTTTTTTTTTGAGGGGTTAATAATGACATTCATACTCACTATCCTGTTCACTGTCCTGCCAAAGCAATATTATTGCAATATTTTTCTTCTGTGGTTCCCCCAAAATAGTTGATCTCTGCAATTAGTCGAGGGTCACCTGCACAATAAGTCCAAAACCTTTAAAATGTATCTGGATCCTGCATATAAACCAGCTTGTCGGCACAAAATAATGTTGGCTTTTCACATTTCTGCAAACCACGGACGCTATTGAATTTCTACATGTCATACCTACTATTGACATATCCACAATACATGTCATATCATGTTTACATTTCATATATTTGAGTTGACTTTCATGTCAAGAGGTGGAGGGAGCTGAAGCTGGTGTGACAGCTACCGGCTGCCGAGTGAGAGAACTGCTGTTTGAGATAACCTTTTAACATCTGTAAGTGTCAAACCACTTGATATTTTAAGTGAAATGTCAGGATGTCTCACAGCTTGTTAGCGACAAGAAAACCCAATATTTTCAACGTGATGTCGGGACAATTTACAGCCATGTTTGTGACAACATTTTTCTTCACCTAACCCTAATCAGGTGGTTTTGGGCCTTAACCCAACCGGACCATAAGCACAGCGCTGTCACAACGTGAAACTGAAAGTTGCAACATAAAACGTGTTTCTACGTTTCTGTGTAAAAGGCCAGCATTCATTTCTGGTGACGGGGTTCCATAAGTCATGTTCTCATGGTGATGTGTTTGAGTGGAAAATAACTTGTGGCTCACACAGGCAGTTCTAAGGGTCGAAAGGTTAAAGCACAGTTAATGTGGCGTCACAGCTCGCCTCTTGTGGCAAATCTTTAATTGCTCATGAAATGCAAGAAACTCCATTCTGGGTAAAAATCCAGCAAACACAAGATCTGCAGTGTGTTACTTAACTCCAGTCCATCAAATATATTTACAGAGCAGCACGTTAACAACAGATTGCCTCCATCAATCATGATTCTGCGGCTCTGGACTGCGAAGCCGTTAGCTCGGTCTTTGCATTAGTCTGCTATCTCTTAACTTACATAACCCCTCCGGTCCTCGGGAGGCTGCAGAGGCTGGCTCAGATTGTATCAGTGTACAGGTCAGGGGAAGGTGGTGACTAATTCATGAGGCTGTTTGCAAGGAACTCTCGTCGAGACTCATTAGTCGCCTGTCAGCCTCCGCTCACGCAGCCGTGGGAGCAGGGCAGCGTTGTGTGTCATGGTGGGGCTTTCACAAACAAGACCTCTCTTTGCTGCTCCGGACATCTGAGTCACAAGGAAGGCAGAACAGGTTGCTGACGGGTTGTCAGTAATCGGGTAAGGTTTGTCTTGAATGCACCCCAGTGTCTTAAAAAGCTTTGAGGTCAGTCTCATCTTTACGATGTTTCCTGTACAAACTGAAGTCCTCATTATCTCTTTTCGAGGTTACTTCACTTCCTGTGCGATTCAAATCGTAAGTGACCCTGAGAATGTGAGACCCTTAACCAGAAATTCTTCATGGTGACTCTGCACATTCTTTGTCAACCCTACAGTACAGCGTTCGTCATGCTAGGCAAGATTGCTGTGAAAAGAAAACCGGTATGTTCGCAAGCTGTAATCCGACATGTGAAATGGATCATTAACCAAACAAAGTCTACGCTCTTCTTCCTTCCACAACCCATGCGTTGTGCAGCGGCAGTCGTTTCATACACGTGACCCATGCATGAACTGCTCATGCACTGTTTTCATAATCTGTTGACACTGAACACTGAACAGTGAACAGTGGACGGTGGAGGTTATCACTTCGGTCTCATGCAGCTAAATGGATGCAGCCTGACACCCACACCGGCAGGGTTAAGGGTTTGATTGGCTCTTGGGACACATAACAGTAAAAATACCAAAAAGTATTAAAAATGAATAGTATGAATAATATGATAAGTACATCACAACATCCCCTGAATATGAGATTAGATATATTTTTAATTTCTTTCTACTGTTTTTCATCCTCCAGTCCGGTCTCCATTATAAAATGTTAGCATTGTACGTTTCTACAAAACAAAAATAAGTTAAAGTTAAATACTAAAAGTGCAGTGCCTGTTTAAAACATGCCAGTCTGAAGCCTCCTCAGCTGATCAGTCATCAACCCCAAAGACATCAAACGTGTTCGATATTTACGATTTATAATCTGGAATTTGAAGGTAAAGACACGTGAAGTTTCAACACATCAGAATTAAGTTTCGAGCAGTATGTAATTTCAAAAGAACAAACTTAAATCTGGTGACTCGGTTGCAATTTTTCACAGCCTCCATGATTAATTTGGTTCCTTGTACTACATTACAATACAAAATAATTTTTAGTAGGGTTTTAATTCATCGAGCTGGATAAACACATTTTGTAGGACATTGTACTGCCTGTTCTATTAAACTTGACTACTGCTTTGATGTTCCCATTTATTTTGTTTCTCTAAAAAATAAAGTCATGTTGCATCACTTAAAATAACTAAAATATGAATGATTCATCATTTGACTGCCCAAAGGGGAAAAACAAAGAATCTAATATTCCTGCAGTATTAGATGTGGGGGGGAAAAAAAGCTTAAGAAGAAAAAAAGAAAGAAAGAAGAGGAGCCATGTTCAGCTCTCTAGTTTTTCGATTTTGAATCCAAAGCCATCGCCGGGGGAAGGAAGCAGATGTTGAATCAATATACTGTAAACATCACATTCAGCAGGTGTGCTCACAGATTTCACCGTGACATCAGTCGGGCTGTTAATGAGTGGGTTTGGAGGAACAGCTGCTGTATTAAACAAGGGATTTAAAAACGTTTCATAACCATTCAATGCTGATTGATTCCATCAAACGCTGTAATAATCATCGTTAAGAGAAATGTCACCGCCGTGTGCAGTGAGAGAGGTCAACGACAGGCGCTGGTGACGTCTGGAGGAAGAACAGATGCTGCAGAAAGTTGGAAAACACTCCAGACGAGGATGTTGGACTTGATTTTGTTGCGTTCGTTGGTTCAGTTTCAGATGGATTTTATTGGCACTGTCGAGTCGCCAATCAACACTCCTCTACGGCAGAGCGCTCAGGTGTTTAGCAGTTTTTCACCTCATCATTTCATCGAGTAAGCGATTGTATTATTTTTTTCTCAGTGACTATTAACGTGCACCGCATTGTTTCCCTTTTAGTGGAAGTTTCCCATGGGCCTTTCAGGAGCTGCTGTCACCAGGCACTGATTTACTCTGGCCTTATTGTTACCAATGTGTAAAAAGAAAAAAACCTCTCAAATCCAACACTTCCTGTGTTTGCCTTCTTCGGACAGGAAGCAGTCTGGGCTTGGAGATCAAAGACCTGCAGTCATCCCCTTATCAGGGTCTGGGGAGGGGGAGTCAGGTCTGTTGGACAAAGATACTTGACTCTTGTAGGTGAAGGGAAAAATGTTTATTTCAACATGTAGCGTCAAACGAGGGCAGAGAATTTATGTGTGGCTACAACTTTGAATTGACAGCAGCTCTGGGACGGCAGTCTGACAGCAGCAGCTTTTTAAGTTACGGAAGTGGAACTAAGGTTCACGTGTTGTTCTTGTTTTTTTTTGACAGTGTACCTAAATTAAAGGAGTATAATGTCATAATTTCTGTTGAAGCGGAACAAAAGTCCGATTTCTTAAATAAAGGTCCACCTGTCATCGGTATAAGTGGAGCTGCAAAGAAGAACAACTACTTTTCTCCTTAATCGAGGACATGTGCTCCATTTACACGTATCAAACAGGAATAAATACATCAGAGAAAGTGTTTAATCCCAGACTAGGAATATCCAGATTCACTGATTTGTTCTTAACTCTTTTTAATTTGTTTGTGTCAAGGCTTCATGCCTCTGCTGACTACAAGGTCTAAAAAAGTACCTGGAGAAAGCTATCTTACATATTGCACCTATTAAACCTGTGAGATTTATGGGTAAAACTTGTCAAACGGTTAACCTGGTTCACACTGCATCTTTTGAGCCTTCAGTTGTGCAAAAGGAAACAACCAAAACCTTTATTCAATCAGCAGAAATGAATACAAATAAGATTCATAACACTGATGTGGTGGTGACTCCTTTGCTGATGCTAGCTGCCTCGTGGCTGGTAAAGATTTAGTTTGCTCGGAGCAGCTTTCTGCAGGACTGAAAAAAGTTAGTCATGTCATTATTATTTGGGTCTAAAGCCCTGGCCAGCTCCCTCTCGTCTTCCTCCTTTCCTCTCTGGCATCCTGATTTATGTGAAGGGTCTGGCACAGCAGGGAAAATTCAGTCAAACACGAGCTAGTTGTGAGTTTTTGATGACTTGTTTCTCGGGTCAAGTAGCCAGAAACCCGCAGCGCATTGAAGTTCTGCATCCAAAAAAAAAAAAAACCATGACTCACACCATTTTCAGAGGAAGTGGTGTTCATCATGAAACAGGTTCCATTTCTTTTAAAACAACAACAGGTAAAATGGTGAGTATTCTGGTTCAGAACAGATGGTTTATTGTTGCTAACACTGGGATAAACATGGTTACTGATTGGCTCCCTGCAGCAGATGGACCCCAGAAAACCTTTAAGTATTTAAAATGTAATTAAATATGAAACATTCACCTCACAAACTCTTCAGTCCAAGGCAAGTTCTTTTTGTCAGGCCAACATTTTCACATTTGAGAAATTGGGAGTTGCCACTGGCAGTAGCTCAGGGTTACTGGTAGAGGTTACCAATGCTAAGGTTTAGTTTTGCTCTAATGGTACTATAGCTCTTAATAGTTGATGTGTGAACAGGAGCCAAGTTTCTATAAACCTGTGGGAAGGTTACTATTGACCTGAACTCCATGAAAGTGTTTCCAACTCGACAGTAAAACGTGCTTCTGTTGACCTGAGCGGTTCTGGTATGTGAGAGCCTCAGAAACCTCTATTTGTTGGGAGTCGTGAGGTAGTAATTAAAGTTGTCAGTAGGTGGTTCAGCACAAGAGAAGGATTAGGGTTCCTGGTGCTGGATCTCAAACTGAGCTGACAATATGGCCCAACCACAAAGCCAGGGGCTTCTGGGAGCTCAGCCAGTGGCTGATAGATCCATCAATATGACGTGTTTAGTCAGCACTGATTGCTCTCCAGAGCAGCTCCTGTTGGTTTGATGGAGCAACGATGCGTGGAGTTTTCCCACATTCTGAAACACTGCTCGGCTTTATTTACACCGGGGCCCGGTGGCAAGTCGATGAGGAACTCATGCAGGCTGAGGAGGTCCTCATTGACTTTGCTGGAAGCCTGGAGATGAAGTTCAATAAACACAGGCTGTAGAGCGCTGAAACTGTGATCAAAATCTTTTATTACAACGCAGCTGATGGCTGCTCAACCAAGAAATCATTAGGTGAGAATGTTTTCTAAAGCTGAGCTAAATTACAGTAATAACAATCTAATATTCTTGAAACAGTAGATCCAGTGTACCAAAAACAGAATGACTAATGTTTTGGGTTATGAAAGTAGCAGTGGACTGACTCCAACTTACTTTGTACAACATTTGCTTTTTTTAGGTTGATAAAATACCAGATGAGCAGATTCAACCATTCAGTTTCAGCCAAGTTCAGCCCAATCACATTCACATTTGTATATTTCTTACTACGTACCATACTGGTAATATTATATCATGATTATAATGGTTAAGTTCCAGTCGATCACAGAAACCGTGTTTTAGCATTTGTAAGTGTGTAACCACCATTGTTAATGAGTCTTTGGGATCATTACCAGCCATGTTTGTTGCGATAAAACACTGACATTTTTGATGGTAATCGAGACGTATCCAGCCGTGATTGAAGCAACAAAACCAGATGTTGTTTTGATGGAGACCTCAGTTCATATCCAGGTGTGTTTGTAACGACCAATACAAGTCCTTTTTTTAGCCAAAACACAATGTTTTTCAAACCCTAACCAAATGTTTTTTTATGCTCAAACCGAATCGCAGCATATGCACAACGTTGCCACAAGATAAAATGGAACTTCAACACTAGGTTTCAAAATGGTTTGCAGTAACTTGTCAACATGTTTTCTGGCCATTAGAGATTTTGAGATACAAATTATAATGATGTGAGAATATGGTTGTAATTATAAATGTTTCTGATGATGCTAAACAACAAATCGAATCCTGGAATAAAATCTTTTGCCCTTGAAACAAAATTGTTTTCTTTTAATGCTGAATTTTCTTTCGGGGTTAAAATCTAAACACTGGTCTGAAGTCTGAGGCACAGCACGACCACTTCACACCCCTCACTGATTAAAGCAAGCCGTGAGCTTTATCTGCAGCACTACAGTGTACGACCAAAGCCTCGTGTAGACACGTTGGTATGGGAGCACAGAGATAGCGCAGTCACAGAAGTGTTTACTGGCCAAACTGGAGGGTCACATTTCCTGGATTGCCACGCGATAACATTGTCACCGAGCAGCATGAAGGTTTCCTCCTCAAAAGGCTGCCTTGAAACTCTGGCCGGTAATTATAGTAAAGAAAACACAAAGAGATGTATGTCGGCTGAATGGCTTTTCAAGGCTGCGGTTCAACGACGTCAGACACAATAGTCTATACAAAAACAAAAAAAAAAAATGAAGGTAAAACCAGAGAAAACAACCACACAGTCTCATCGGGCCAATGAATACTACGCTTCCTTCCTTTGAGTGCTTTCAAAGAGGCGCGTGGTCGTCTGAAATCACACAGACAGGAAGCAGAGGGAAACACTGCAGGTGACAGCGACACATTTTTCACCGTTGAGTCAGTCGAGACTAATTCATACCGTGGTGGAAGGAGCCTTCAAATCATCGACTAGAGTAATAACACAATAATAGAAAAACGTACACGCAAGATGTGCATCCAAAATAAAAAAAATATCTGAATTCTACAACAATTTAACAACATAAAACATGTTGATGTAAAGAAACATTGTTAATCACCTGCTTCAATAATTAATTACACTTCACTTTCCAGCCCCGCACTTCTCTATCTGGATTATCTTTCCCTCCCTGTCCTCCAGTCTCTGTCTCTCACCACATAATAATAAAAAAAAAAAAAAACTCCAGCGAATACATTTTCACCAGCGAGGCGCCGCTCCATCTGCAGAGCCACAGCAGCCTCATTTTCCCGGGTACATCACACAGCCGGCTGATTGTGAAAGATGATGCACTCGCACCCCGCTAACAGGTTCACACAAGCCCACATGCTTAAGCCACCCTGGGCTAATTCAATTCCGCTGCCATTCCAGAGGTAATAGCGTGTGCCTGTACCTCCCTTCAGTTAGTGCACAGAAAAAGGGGGTCGACAGGGTGGGGCGGCTTGGTCCACCACTCCAGTGCTTCAAAAAAGGCCAAACGGGGCCATTTTAAGACTTTTTATTACTTCCAATTATGGACAAATAATGTATATTTTGCTAAGGATCAGCCAGATTGCAAAAGAAAGAAAAGTATTTTCTCCTTTATCTAGTATCTAGCCATGGAAACAGTTTTGGTTCTATGCGTCCAGGATTTAAGATGTGTTTAATATTTCAGTTTACACCCAGAAACAACAGACCGGAGAGAAAAATTATAGAGAAATTCTGATAAAAACTTTGACAGCAGCACATCTTTCCAGAAACAATATCTCTGTTACTCCACAGATAATCCAGATGATACTGCCAGCATAGTTTCAGCTGAAAGAAACAGTCCCTTCAAAACATTTGTAATGTACATATTCATTGATGATTATCAGCCTTAATTTTATATTCACATTAGCCTTTAGAGAGTCAAACTTAAAATGCACTTAAAGCAAAACTCTCGCCAAAATGCAACCTGGGCTTTTTTTGTGAATGTATATGAATCACTGGTTTGGTGTAACTATTCCCAGAATCCAACCTGATATGTGGATTTCCAATAGAATTAAATATTTTGATTTTTGTTTAAGAAGTGGACATAATTTGCATAGGGAGGACAGATGGACGGATGATGATGTTTTCCTAAATCTTAACAAGTGGTTTTGTTGCCTTAAATGAAACTGAGTTTGAGTCACGAGATTCACAGCCAAATTAACGAAGGCTTCAGGGGAGAGAGAGAGTCGGAGAGCAGAGCCAGGTGAGTGACTGACAGAGCTGCCACCCAGTTACTAATCACTCACTTTAAATGCAGTAGGGTGCTGGACCTCGGGTGGAGGAGGCAGGAGGAGAGCAGGACGGGAGAAAAGAGAGCAGTACGAGAATCACAAGCTGCTTTCAGTTCCTGGATCTGCACGTTTATGATTGATGGGGTTAAGTTAATAAAAGAGACTTAAAATCCCAGTACTGTGTGTGTGGTTTATACAAGATAACTCACGGTAGCCTGGAAAGGACTTCAAAGGCTCTGCTACATAGTCTTTTGACTGCAGCCGCTCACTTTGCATTTAGTCAAAACACACAGCGAGAGTCTTATTAAAAAAGGTATCCGTTGTAACCTGAGTTGTCACAGTTACACGCTCCATAATTTGCAAACATTTTGAATACTTGCCCTCCGTGTGCCGGGGTTGTGTAACATTTACCGTAATCTGTCTCGATAAACAGGAAAGACAACAAACGTCAGTTTTTTGTCGTCTCACAGCAACATGTCAACACAAGAGTGAACGTTCTCACATTCATAACCTCGTTCCCAACATAAAGTCCCTCTTGCAGCTCTTTGACATTCATGTAAGAGCGCAAAGTAAAATATTTTAGTGTGCAACTCATCCAAAATCCTCGTTGTTCCCTTCTTGTTCAAAGCTTCCCGTACAAAAAAAAAAACAAACAAAACAAAAAAACAGTTTGGGGTGAAATTCTGTTATTTTCCTCCAGAAAGATGAACAGTTTGTTGTTGCATGCCACTTCAGTGGAGAGGAACAAGCTGAAATTGCAGAAATGCAATCTACTGAGAAGGACTGAAATGGGCCATGAGTGGACGTCAAGCCTCCACAGCACTAATCGTCTCTGCTCCTCTCATACACTCAGGACGAGCGGCAGTGCATTTCTACAGACAGCGCCTGCCTTACCCGCCAAAGCCACGTACAAACACGGCATTCATCTTCAGACACAATGGAGCCTTACCAACCTGCCATGAAATTGCTTTTTCACTATAAAAGCAGCAGTGATATGAAAGAAAGTACACAATCGGAAGCGATATGAATGTGATCTAAAATAGACCTGGAATATACTTTGATTGCAGGAGATACATCCAGAAGACGCTGTGATTACAATATGACGCAGCATCTTTCCCCCCGTTGGATTATGTGGTATTTTCTGCACACACATGGATTCATATTTCTGTCTCTCACGCTAGGATTAAAAAAAAAAAAAAAAAAAAGTTTAGTTGACCTTTAAAACTCCAGAAATAAACTGCACTTTAATAAACCTGTCTTTTTTTTTTTCTTCCTTTTTTTACTATCAGAGCAGGAACAAACATTACAAAATCCATATTTTCCGTACGTCTGACGAGCAGTTGTCTCTCGCCTGATATCTAAGCTTGACTGAGGAGCTGCTAACTGGCTGTGAAAGCCTCCATAATGAGACCAGACCGAGCTTATGGCATTTAGCGCGTCACATAAACCTTCATTAACGTGGGGTTTCAAAGGGGGTTTGAGCCAGCAGTCGGCCAGGGAGGGGGGCCAAGTTATTAAATTCATTACTCTATTGAATCGGCCGGGGAATAAACATCTGTCATAAAAGCCTAAAAAAAAAAAAAAAAAAAAGGCCTGAGAGGCTGTAATCTAGTTTTAGTGGGAGAGGAGAACGCTTCAGTGAGCTCGATGGTCTTTTGCCATAGATTAGTGTTATGCAGAGGAGTGCCGTTTATCGCCGTACTACAACTCTCCCAAACGTTATGTTCATATACGCCTAATTCGTATCAGCAATAGCTGGTTCCCTGTTAACGTCACGCTGAGGTGAAGCCTGGTCTGACTCACCAGCCAGGATAAGCTTAGTGTTAACCTACCATGACGTACTCCAACGTTTTGAAGCCACAAATCTGTCATTATGGCCGATTTTTAATCCAGAAGTGACCGTATTTAGTCGAGCGGTTGGAGGTGGCGATCAAACACATTGCTGCTGGTGCATCATCACCTTGTCACTAACAAGGTGTGCCCTGAACTAAAACCCTCCTCCATCGTCTATTTCACTCCGAATGGGACCATAATTCACAAACTGAACATCACGCTGCACCGATGACGACTTAAAACTAGCGATTGTGACTGTAAACTCATTAGTGAACTGTTAAATTAACCGAGAAGCAGGGTCATCTTCTCATAAGCTTACATGCAATCAGACGACTTCTTGAAACCAGTGGAGACATTAGATACAACGCAGCTCGTCTGTATGCTAACAAATCACTACAAACTCAAACTCTTGTCAACAAAGCAAATGTGTATATTCCCAAAGTGCCGAGCTGTTGCGCTTGTTAAATTAACTGTATGTCGTTGCTGATGCTGTCAAAACAAAACAATAGTAGGTTGTAGGAAGGGAAGCAGCGTGGCATCGTGGGAGTTGTTGTCTTCTTCTTTGTTAAACGACCGCCACAATCTATCGATGTGGCTCAGGAATGTCTTAAAACTTTATTCGTGTTACCTTAAGTCACATTCTCCGACTTCCCTCTTCGCTCTCTGACTCTCTCCTGGATGTTAAAGCAACAGGCGACCAAAAATAAAAAGGGCCGTCACCTTAAATGATATTATGGTTTCCAAATCTGGGTGTGAACATTGTTGGAAACATTTTTAGAGAAGGTAAGAACATCAGTCGAAGAAAATATATCCATATCTAAAGGTCTAGGCATTTTAAGACATTTTAAGGCATAAATGTTACACATTATATCTTTGACATGTGCGATGTCTCTGATGTCAAAGCCCTCAAAGCTTTGTACGCCCACTCCTCCGCCATGAAACATCTGTCTGATACGAAATATAAAGATATAAAGATGTCACACTTCCTGGACTGGGAATAAAAACCTTGCACTGTGTCTTTTGAACGTACTCCAAGCAGCCTTTATGTTTTTTTTTTTTTCCTCTCTAAATGGATTTGTCAAATCAAAGTGGCATAGTCGTAAATTAAACTCGATAAAAAAACTTTGAACTTAAATATGAAGATGGACCGGAGCGGAGGGGTTGAAAGCGAAGGGCGCAGAGATAGGATGAGGAATGAAACTGCATTTAGATCCGCGCCGCGTGAACACAGATCAAAGCCTCCATTAGTGTGTTGTACTGTTTGTCATTTTTATAAGCACTCAGCTCAGGTTAGCATTATGCTTAAGAATATGTACAGTGATACTTGTCTTCACAGCAACAGTCGATTTGTCAAACCTTTTAACAACAAATGCGCGTCGGTATCGTTACTGCATTAACAGCCAAATAGCCTCGCAGCACCCGGCGGGATACATAACATCTGCGGCAACACGAATCTCTGTAACGTCATTCTGAAGTAGAAGTTGTTTCTATTCTAAACAGTTAAAAAAAATAAATAAACTCCGATATCTCTCATAAGCAGCCGTGGCCTGAATGTTACTGTACAGAAATAGGCCGTGTGAGACACATTGTAAAGAACAGACTGACGAGTCTATCGTTTACAACCGGATTAGTCATTAGGATTAGTCACGATGAGGAAGAGGCTCCACGCAGCCCGGAGCCATCCATTACCTCCCCGTCACCCAGTTTGGCTCATTTCATTGGCGGTTTTGAAGGAGGGGGGGGAAGCGAGATTTGTGTCAAAATAGTAACAGAGCGCCGCACTTTGTGTTGAGGAATATTTCTAATAAAAACAAACATTTCCAGCCTCAGACTACATCTAAAGCTTGTGTTCGGCTGTCAGACGACGGCTGACTCCTTTATATCAGACAATGGAGTTCACATCATAACAAATCATTACATCATGTGAGCAGCCGACTGCAGAGTGGGCTTGTTAAAGAATAAATAAATAAATAAAGGAAGGGATTTTCTATTGCTGTGTAAATTATGCTTCGCCGCTCTCTGACCTTGAAACAACAGCTGCTCATTCTACTCGCTGCTTTTTAAGTTACGGCGTATTTGCATAAACTGCCGAGCCGTGCCGAGCCGCGGGACGGTAAACGTCTACTCCAAATACGAAGCAACGCATTTAAAAGAACAGTGGAACGGGCGCTGATCTAAATTGAAGTGGCGTGCACACAAACACACACACACACACACACTGTAAAAACATCAAATGTCATGCGTCTGCGGGGCCTATTGATCGAACAGCAGGGAATCATGGGAAAGAACTCTGGAGCAACCCACAGAGGTTAATGTACATGCAGTCCAACCTGCTGGATACGAGTCGATATATCACAAACTATTGACCGCACAGCAGCATGTAAGAAGACGTGTTGAGTGCAACACTTTGATCTTAAAAAAAAAAAAATTTTTTTAAAGGTGTGTTTGCTTTCATTCACGTTCCAGAGAAAGACGGGTGGGGCTTAACGCATCCAGATCTGTGGTTCGTTTTTATCAAAGCGTCACCAGCTACAATTGATTTTAGAGCAGCTGTCAATTCTTTTTTAGTATTTTAAGTCTTGTATTAACTCTATGTCTGTCTGCCTGCTACTGTGACAAGTGAATTTCCCCGATGTGGGATGAATAAAAGTCTAAAGTCTAATCTAACAAAATGTGCAACGTTCAGAAGTTCAAAAGCGTTTTAGCTCTCAGCGTTCATCCACTTTGTGATATAATCCTATAATTTGGCCGGAAACAACAAAGAAATCCAACCCTGCTTGAATTAAAGCCAGAGACAGAAATCAATTTTGCTTTGTTGTGATAGTCAAGATGAGATATGAGAAATTAACAGTAATCTAAAAGGTTTTTTATTAAGGTATGTTTTTTCGGCATTTTGATTTTCAGCTCCTCAAAAGAAAAATCAAGATGAACCACCCAAGGACAGCTGAAAATGAGCAGATGATAAAGGAAAAGGGTTTGAATACTTGCAAGACCTACTTAAGAGACATACGAAAAATCCTTGTACGGGAAACATTTCACCAGCAATCTAAGGAAGAAACTGGAGTGGACTATCATGGCCCACTTGATGTCGGAGCGGCCCATCTGACTGGAGGTTACAAAATTGTCGACTGGCTTCCTGTACGGCAGCTGCAGGAAGTTGCACTGACAGACATCGACTCCCTCCCAAACCCCTTCGAGGTCAAGAGGGTAATAAAATAAATAAAATCAAGACAGAAAGAGCAGAGTTCAAACTGCAAATGCCTATGACACAAACTGTTGTTGTGTCAAGCAAAACCCTCCTTGCTGTAGAGATAACCGACGCTGAGGACCAGTGCTATGAGCTCTAGCTAAATCTAGCTCATGTCGTGCCGAGCCAGATATGGTAGTACCTTCAAGATCCCCTCCACTGCAAACTGGATGAAATTACCTGATATTCCCTCATGAAATTCTCAAGAACAAATGCTGGAATGGAGTTCAAGACCAGACGAAAGATGCCGGGGCTGAATTTAGTTTCCAATCTGACCGTGACAGTGTAAGGTGTCTAAAATCCAAACATGTCGGGTTAGGGTCAGCTGAAACAAGTGATGCTAACGATGTTGCCTTCTTTACAAGGACGGTCTACCAAGGTTTACAAGCGTTTATGAAATAAATGCGTAGGTGGTCGGGTCAGCTGCCATCAAACAGGGTCGGTATTTGACAACTTGGGAATGAGACTCCAAATTCAACCTTCTTACTAATTGGGCCTTTAATATTTCTAAAAACACCCCACAATGGATTCATTCTCAATATTATACTCTCTGTGGGCTCACCAGTCCTATCAACTACAGTTTCAGGTTATGCAACGTGTGAATAATTGCTTTGCGGCCACTCTCCCTGACCACATGTCCACTTGGCCCCGACTGAAAAGTTCCACCACGGCCGACTGACCACATCCTCTAATCACCACCTGTTAGCTGTCTGCTACTCTCCCCAGGTGTTCCTTTTATTGGTTGAAATCACCTCAGGAAACTGTCACGCAGCCACCCCCACGTGACGGAGGAGGAGGAGGAGGAGGAGGTGGTACAGGAGGGGAATCGCATTCGTACCAAAAGTTTTGGCTCGCCGTCTCGCCATAAGGAATCTAGCGAGAAAAAGTCTTTGGTGTTGTGTGGGGAGTTAAAACAAACAGATTGTCTCTCTGAGTCAGCGTTGCTCTGCTACTTTGGATGGCAGCACCTTTCTCACTAAACAATAGCAAAGCCTGTTTACAGAAGCAGAGGAGTCCTCGCTTCCGATCCCATGTGTGCTGTCGGAGGAACCAGCCACGCTGCAGAGAGATGAAAGCTTCAGCAGCTTCACATGTTTCTGATCAAAAAAAAAAAAAAGAAAGAAAGAAAAGAAAAGAAGGAGGAGCAGAAATCACAGCAGACCGAACTTCATCGACAAAGATCTCCTGCTGTGCTGCACGGTAAACATCTTCCGCTCCTGCACACACACACACACACACACACACACACACACACACACACACACACACACACACCTGTTGTTTAAATTGCACACACATGCTTTGATTCGGCAGTGTTTGTCTCCCCTCGCTGAACCATCAGATACCTTTACTTAAAACACCAGAAAGACTGTATCTGCCTTCTGTCTGCTTTATCCCCGGTGCCGCTTCCGTCTTTTATGCTAATGCGTGAACACACATCGCTTTAGTCTTCGAATTTACCTCGGCTCTCTTTGGGAACAAATAGCAGGCAGAACAAAGCATGGCGCGCTCGTCCTAGATGAGATAGCTTGATGGTATCTGGCGTGTGTGTGTGTGTGTGTGTGTGTGTGTGTGTGTGTGTGTGTGTGTGTGTGTGTGTGTGTGCGCGCGCAGGAACAAAAGAGGATCTAACAAGTGTGTTCACATGCTTGTTTCTTTTCTTGTGCTCTATTTAAGAGAGACTCTCTTGATCCGTCTCTGGAGACTTTCCTCTCTGTAATCTATCATTGGACATGTTCATTAGGCTGTGTGAGTGTGTGTGTGTGTGTGTGTGTGTGTGTGTGATTCACCAGGCATCTCTCGCCTGGGAATCAACATTAAGCAGTGCATCCGCCCGCCATATGCTGAGATCAGGAAGAAGAGCGTCAATTAACAGACTTTTTGATCCCGAGCTCCTCTCATCTCATCTCACAGAGCAGAAACACATTGTACAGGAGAGGCAGCGTAGGCTCACGGCGCCGGTGCCCAAATGGGGATCCAACAATCCCCAGAAGGCTTTAAAGCCCGGATCAAACCAAACAATCTCAGCTTGGAAAAGGCCTGATCCAACAGATCTCAGGAATTATGGTGCAGGGTAACGTGTTGTGTCCTGAAACAAGTACTTAAAATGTCACTGTGTCTCAAGTGTGCTGGCTGAAGCGCTCATCCTTGTGTCGGCCATGTTTCAGTGTGCAGTCTGTCAAAATCATGTAGTCCAGTGATTCCAAATAATTTCTGTCAGGTTCGTATTGACCCCAGTTTTGGAACCAAGTCTGACCTTGGCACAGCAGAGGTTTAATTGCTGTGGTTCATACAGCTGAATGTTCACTTGAAATAAGTAGAAATAAGCTCAAACCAAGACGCTTAAGTGCTAAAACATTTGCATGAGGCACAGCAAAAAAATAACTTTGAGGCATCAACAGGTGACCTGCCAACTGCCTCTCACTATTGTCTTTGCTGTTGCTATTAGCTAATTAGCTCAGTTAGCCATGCAGCTATTGTCCCTATTCGCTCATTGGAGCCTGCTGGACCTCAATCTTTGATCGGGGGGCGACAACAGCATGCAGAGCTGAAATATGTGAGGAAACATCTGAGGAGGTGTGGAGAGACAAACCAGAAATATTTTGGTAGGTTTTCATTTAGGTTTGTTCGTGTTGAGTTTTACATGTGTACACAAGCGCATTAAACTCGTCTTTAATTTGATAAAAGAGAGAAACTTGAATTCAGTACAGTTGTATTTCTCTGTTTGGTGAGGAAAATATATATAGGAATGTAAAATATAAAGACTGTTTAAATAAGACGAGGTATCAAACACCCCTCTGGCACACATCGACAAGATGAAACTACAGGAGACTTTACTCTCCACCTGAGACTATCACCTCTTGTGGTATTATAAGACAGGACCGGCCAGGGCTAGCTATTTAGCATGCTAATGTCAATAGACATTGTTGTTTCCTCATATTCTGCTGATAATGTTGTTTCACTCTTGTAATGTTTTAAACCAAAACCATCCTCTCATCTTTCACACATTGCACCTTTAACACAGGTGCAGAGGATAAACATCAGCCAGCCAACAATCTGAGGCAGATGAGAGTGAAGAAATAAACTACAGCGAATGTTTTCTTTTTCTTTCTTTTTTTTTTTAACTCCAAGACTGCAATTTCAGAAATCAAATAAAAGCCTGTGTGCCAAGTGCCTGATTGCTTTGAGCGCTCTGGCAAAAAACAGTGTTGTTCGGAGCAATTAATGTAATAGTTGTGCAAATAAACATTGTTGATCATGAAACTGGAGCGTTCGAAATAGACCCTCCGTTTTGTGTTCGACACGAGCTTGGAACAGATGAAAACAGCCATAAATTAAGTGAAATGTAGATTACATGTGACAAGCTTTATGTTCTCATCAGAGGCTCGACTTTCCTCCCTGATTCTTCATGTTCAGTGGTGATAATTTCCCAAATTAGGATGTCATTACATATCTCGTGTCCATATGACAAAACGCCACATTGAGTATGAAGCCAGTTCTGCAGGGAAATTATTATACAAACGCTCCGAATACAAAACAACCGTCAGCCCGTACTGCTAACTCAACAAAAGCTGCCCGCGTTTCTTTTTTGTCTGGAATAAACAATAAACTCTGCGATATTATAGAAACTCTCTCAGGAGCCTCAGAATATCAGAGGTAACGCGCCTTTAACACGTGCCAGCCTCTCTGTGTGAATAATAAGGGGGTTGAAGTGTGATCAACAGTTGCCAAGGTAACACACGTTCGCTCGCATATGTGATCTGCAAGTAAATTTAATCAAGGTGGATGAAATCGCCGGGCTTTTTATATTATAGAGGACGGCGTGCCACGGCGGAGATGGAGCTACTTCACAGTGTTTTAGTGTCATCTTTTAGTGGCAGTCAATTCTTTTACTGAGTGAGTGCACACTCGTGCTGAGATGTTGGTGTGAATATACAGGAATACAGTCGCTATCATAAAGCAGTTCCTTCAGAATCGCCTTTACTAATCAATCAAAACCAAACGTCTTAATCTACATCAAGGTTTTTGTAATCTAAATGGATGACCTTTAGTTTGTCAATTTAAAAAGGTGAGAAATAAACAGATTATTTATCAAACCCATCGTCAAAATAAGGTTAAGATTTTGGTGTAGCTCCTGTCTCTTTAAGGCCCTCCCACTCTGCTCTGATTGGTCAGCTCACACACGCCTGAGCGAGCGTTACCAACAACCACAGAGCAGCTGTGCTCAATCAACTCTTGTGTGCAAAAGTAGCTGCAAGGCAGAAATTATCCAACTGTGTGACATAGTGACAGAGTGTGATGTCACAAAGTCGCAGAATTAAAGGCGGGACTACTGGTGAGGCGTTTCAGGAGCATTGTTTTCTGTGGGAGAAAAGAGCTTCTGTTGGTGTGGACTTTGACCTTTTTAACTATCAAGATCTTTTACATGCACAAGGACAAATATGAAACACAGAACAAAAAGCATAATTGGTGTCCTTTAATTTATATAAAAATATTTGTAATTTGTGATATATTTAGGCTTTTGTTATTGATTATCTGCATGGTTTTAGGATTTCTTAGGAAAATTCTGGGATGGCTTACATGTTTATTTGGTAAATTTGAAAGGATGAAGAATATTGAATGTTTATTATTCACGACCAGCTTGGAGGAATTTGTAAAGAGGAAAAATAATTTCCTCTTTATGTCAAAATAAAAGGGTTGCTTTAATCTTGAAAATCAAAAATACAAAAAAATTCATCCACATAGTCACACACACACACACACACACACACACACACTACAGATTCCATCAGACCCCTGACTGTCAGACTGTTTTCTGCAGCGCCGAGGCTGAAATGAGCGGAGCAACATAAAATGATGTTCTCCTGTCACCGGGGGGGCGTTCAATGTCTCATCAAGTAGCCAGAGTGTGAGTCTGAAACTCAAATGGCTTTTTTGTAAATGCTCATTTTCAACGGTCGGCGTGTTCTTGCGCTGCAGGTGCAAAAAAACATCCGGCCGGCTCCTTCAGCGGTTTCTCTGCTCTCATTCTGGTTAATATGGTTGAAAAAAGAATGAGGGAAGAGCCGCCTGCTGGTTTTCACTTTAACCCAACACCCCTCGCTCGCTTTGGGCTTTTGTCCACAAGTCAAAAATGGCTTCTTTGTAATTCAACAGGCAGGTTTGAGGAGTAAGGGAGATGACAGGACAAATCCCTCCATATCCTTGACTTTGTTTTCTCTGGAGGCAGAGAGACGATGATTTTCTGCAAAGGAGACAACCTGGACTGAGTTTCACTGAGGTAACTTGGCCGGGGACTATCGACAGAAGAATGTCAGCAGCACGACTTCCAAGGTCCTCGCTGTTATTGCCAAGTGGAGCTTTTTGCACCAGCAGCAAAGGAGAGTGAGCCAGATCACTATCAAATCAATCTTAGTAATGACTGTGTACTGCCTGCACGATATACTGCATGTAAGGAAGGAGGTGAAAAACAAATCAGGGGAAGTAATGGAACAAAAACAGAGCTAGAAGAGGACAACTTAGAATAAGCCATGAATGTATAATACAGCCAAAGAAACACAAGCGAAGCAAGACAAAGACTGAAGCTTTGAAAACAACTGAATGAACAATGAAGCTGTACAAGAGACACATACGCGGCTGTACTTCAGGTGTTGATGAATAATTTTTGATCAGACTTGCGTTATAACGTCCGCTCTCATGTCTGAATGGTGAATATGAAGCTAAAGCGAGCTAACAAACCTGCCAACGAGCCCCTCTAAGGCTCGGCACACTCAACAGGAGTATCTGAAAACGACTGATTGTCATTCTGGGGTGAGTTAGCAGTAACAAATAAGCGACTTCATTGATCCAGCCACCAGGGCGGCTCACCCACCGGCTGGATGAGTCGCTTCCTCACTTTGGTTTTCTGTCACTTACGTTCTTCGTTAGCCCCAGCCCTTCATCGCCCACTGCTGATGTTGCACTGTCATACACACATTTACTTTTATACGCACGGCCAGCCATGCAGCTCATGTGGATCATTGGGTATGTTACACACTTGGGCATGAAACAGGACTCCTGAAAAATAGCTGTTGTCATTTACAATCGGTGTGCAGGATGTGTTGCGCAAAAGACAGTTCCTGTGCTGATTCTCTGATAAATCAGCGGTCTGTAGTATTCTCGCTGTACTGTTTTTTGTTTTTTTAATATAAACTCTGCTTGTTTGGAACCAAACCAAATACCACCAAAAACAGGACCAGGTACCATCTACAACTTTTGAGCACAGAAAACCAAAACACACAGGAGCTCTTCTTTATAAAAAGGTACGTACAGACAGCATCTGATGAAACAATCACAAATCATTTCAAACTAAAGGAAAGAACAAAACATTATATTTATATAGAACCACATAGATATGGTTGAGGTTGTTTTGCTTCTAAAAATAGAGGGCTGAGACGAACCATGCAGACGAAACAGGGCGTAAAAGGAGGCAGAGGAAAGAGCTCAGGAAACTGGTCTTGTTAATTTTGCAGACTGTTTTGTGAAACATTCAAGAAGTTCAACAAACTTTTTTTCCTGCAGAGCTTCATTGTTGCTTCCCCTCCAAACTCCGAGGATCTGGCCCGATAAGACGGGCGTGTTTTCACATTAAAAATCAGAGAGCAATGATTAACTGGCGTCTCTTAAATTTGAATGAACCTAGAGGCTCGTGTAGCCTTCTGTAAAATGAATTTGGTCGAGGCCTGGGAACAAAACAAACCCGAGCCAAGCAAATTAAAAGTTGATGGAGGAATGGAATAAAAATGAGCTTACTGGTGCCAGTAGAGGGAAAAAAGGGATTTTTTTTTGTTTTAAATTCTTGAGTTCCCTTTCAGCTCACAAGCCATGGCTTCAGGGTGTTTCATGAATACCCCTCTGCCATGATGAATATACTCTCCCTAAAAAACCCACTCAGTCAGCTTGTTTTTCTCCTGTTAGCCCGTTTTTTAAAATTCATTGTGAATGTGAACAGGACCAGAACTAACGTGCAACAGTTGACTATTTTTTTTTTCTCCTCCTTCATCCGGAACAAACGAACCAAACTGCAGCATTAAATGCCCTCAGAGTTGTTGCAGTTCTTGAGCTCCTGCAGTGCAGTCCACAGCATTTAGAGCCCTCGTCTTCGCTTGCTGCGGTTATTTGCTCCATGGAGTGCCTCACAAAGTAGTGCCATTAATCATAAAAGTGCAGCTCAGCCTGATGCCCAAGTCTTCCAATTTACCGTTCGGAGAAAAAGTTTGCAGAAAATATATTCATCTAGCGCAATCATCCCACTCTTCAGCTTGATGCTCCCCGGAAATGGGCGAAAAATGTCTGAGTGTGAGCCGGGTGTACACAGTGGATGTGTGCTGAGTGTGTGTGTGTGTGTGTGTGTGTGTCGACTGACTCAGGCAGCAGAGGAAGAAAGTGAGTAAGAAAGTGTGCAGCAACTACACAGAGCCGCTGCATGTTGTATGACAGTGACAGCCAACTTCTACATGTTAAAATGGATCCTAACTAAGTGTTTCCCACCTTTAGCTGTCTAAATACTGTGTGTTAAGCACAATAGCATCTAAGTTTGTTAACTTCTGACCATAGTCAAAGTATTTTCTTATGAATAAACTGAGATTCTTCTTCATGCCTGGTGGCTCTGAGGAGGATCAGCTTACTTTGAGAATCACAAATAAGGGACAGCACTCATCAGCAGCAGTTTGCTGGGTCATCTTGTCTAAAGCCTCAGTGATGTTTAATGGCAGCTGTCACCAACCTCTCGAAAAAATCCTTTCCCTCTGGTGCTTTTTCGACACTTTGATGTGATGGCACAACAGGCACAGTTTGCCTTCTTCATTTGCTTCAAATGTTCAAAGTGTTTCTGAGCAGAACTCATGTCGATTTTTGTGCTGTGCTGTTCGTCTGCCATTTTTAAATGAGGTAACACGATAAGAATGAGAATTCAAAATCAATACGTGTCAAAAAGTCAATGTTTCTGACGACACTAGAAAGCAAGACAGAGATGTGAAGTCAGTCTACAGGCCAGCAGGTGACTTACTGTGTGTACTTGACCAGATAAAAGCTCAGATGACAGCATGATCAAGCACAAGTGCACCGCTTCAGTGCGCTGGTTACACACTAACTGGGTCATTTGTCCCATTAAGTGTAGCCGGTTGACTTAGTGTTGTTGTAGCTCGAAGATTGACAGTTAAACAACTTGACGTCTCAAGCATAAGTGAGCAGTTTAATTAAAAAAAAATCACCCCCAAACATATAAAAGCATCATCATCCACATCAGATTATTCAGTGATGGCTGAAAGACTGTAAAGTCAGGTGACTTAAGGAACATTTTTACTGTTTGGTCATAAAACAACCAAAAGAAAATAAAACCTTTCGTGCATTCTTCACATTAAACCGATGGACTGTGTGTTAAAAACGTGTCTGAGATCTGCAGAGAGACAGACAGAGATACCGGATATTTATATGTGAATTTCAGAAATCAGAGCTTGCTTAACTCCTCTTATAAAAACACTCAAAGTTCATGTCACAGGATGAACTTTGGCATGCTATGACTCAAAAGCCAGGCAGGATGATAGTCCCTCTGCGACCTTGTGTTCTGCAGACCAACCCTCGCCAAGACTGACACAGAATCCCAGAGCGATGAAATCACAAAAGGGACCGACAGCCAAAAACTGTCACAGCACTGAGTCAGTCACTGTGAGGGCATCTGATCTCGTCTGTGAGCTGCTCTTTATCTGGGGAAGGGATGTGTTTCAACCACAGGGGGATTTTTTTTTTTTTGCATAAACATGGATGGTTTTATTTAGACAGTTTGCCCTGAAGCAAAAGACAGCGAGCGAGTTCAACATTTACAATGCGTCATCGTAAAAACATCACAGTGTCATCTCAGAGTGCAGTGTTTTGAAAGTTTAACTTTTGCCTCACCTAGACTTATTTTATTTCATCTGCCTGGGCCCCAATTTTATAATATAACACTTTATCACTTCATTATTTTTACAGCGGAGGCACAAAACAAACCATAAAAACAATACAAGTTCTTTGTAGACCGACAGAAAATGAGCTCAGCCCTCGCTTCTGAAACGGCGATACCCGTTCTCGCTAAAGCGCTCATTTTTCTTAAACCTCTCCACTTCAAGCTAAAGAATGGCTGCCACTGATGAAGGCAATTAATGGCGTCTAAAAGGAGCCGTAAGCAATGATGCAGTGACTTAATCTGCTTTCTATTGCAGGGGCTATATTGAATCTGTCAGTCTGCCAGCGCACCACAATAGGCTTTTGTTTGGGAAGAGGACATGAGAGATGACTTCTGCCGGGCCAACTGTCTCTCATGTTCACACACACCTGAATACATGTGCGTATACATCTTGAGCTGGTAGACGAAGACATACTGACTCAGTTACGTGCACATGTTGAAGCCGTATATCCGTGATGAAATACACATGTAGCGATTTAAAATCTGCGGGGATGCAAACAGAGAGATTGTTTTGTGGATCGCGGGTTAAATTAGCTGTTTAGCTGCACATTTACGCTGGTGTTTCTCGAAATGTGAACGAAGATTTACTTGAATTGGCCCTTTTTGAACAGAACAAAACAACACAGGCGACCCAGAGACACTAACATATTCACATCCACGTACTAACTTGCATATGATAACGTAAAATAAGCCACACAGACCTCAGATAAGCCACTAAACATGCACACAGGATGCTCAAATTCAGACATGGGCTCACACACAAGCACAAATACTCCAAAATAAGCTACTGACAGATTAGATAAGCGCACAGAGACAGCACATGCTCGTGGATATCACACCGACACACCTGCACACAGCGGGAATGCAAAAAAAAAATAAATTCTGAGCACTTAAAAAGATGCCAACCCCGTTTTATAAGAATTAGGCTGATGCACAACTCATTTGCATTAATAGGCGTGTTTGAGCCAAATGGCACTGTTGAGTGCAGCTGGGTTTTGGACCCCTCAGTAGCACAAGTGGACAACCATGCACACACTCGCACGCTGTTGACATGATCCAGCCATGAGTTCATACTGTTCCGCTGATCAACGGGTGGCGGTAACTCACCAAGATACACTGCAGTGCAACCAGCAAAGGCAGGGAAGATGTAAAACAATGCTGGACACCGCATTCATACACACATTTTGTTTTGGTGACTGACTTTACGGCAGCGTCGTCCCTTATTTTCAGTCTTTGGTACCAACTTGAACAACAACCAGGCCGCATTTGTATTTCATCTAGATTATATATCGGCAAATAAGATTCATAGCACAATACTATGATGTATTTCTGCAAGAGATAAGGTAGGAAATGCACAAATTGTAGACAAAGCGCACACATAATCTCTCTCTCTCTCTCTCTCTCTCGCTGGTCAGTGGCGTTCAGGAGCCCAGAGTGCCGGCAGGTTAATGACTTCCCCAGCCGCCGCCGGACACGTAGATAGATGCTCCGGACGAACGGTGTTGTGGCTGATAAAGTCGAGGGGGAGTTGCCATGTGTCGCGGTCGCTGTGGAGCCCTCCCGCTCTCCATTCATCAACCGCTCTATAGGAAAAAAACCAGACCAGACCAGATGGATCACACACACACACACACACACACACACACACAGCCAAGAGATGGATGTAATACTGTACACACACACACGCAGATGCAAGACACATGGAGGATGCAGAACACTTGAACTTTGTCTCGGTTTCGCAAAAGAATACCAGGAATGTGTGACAGGGGTTTGTGTATACAGTGTGCATGGGCAGGAGTTTCACTCACACACACACACACACACACACACACACTCCCCTCTGCCTCCAATCAGTCAAATAAACACGAGCACGTACCGCCTCTCAGCCATTTATTTAAAATCAGTCACGTTTCACAACAGTGGACTGAGCGCGACAATAAACTCAATAAGATCATCCATTACTCTGCATGTTTAATACACACACATCATCACACATGCAGGAAGTGCGGGGCGGTTTGTACACTGCGTGTCAGTGTTGTGGCTGTTAAATAGAAAATAGCCATACTGTCCTTCAGTAAACAAAAGGCTGGTAAACAAATAGGCGAGAGCGGGTTATTATTACCCAACAGCACACATTTATATCTCTCACACACACGCAGACACACACACACACACACACACACACTGACAGATATAAAGGCGGTGGCTGTATTCATTTCTGTGCCACATTAAAAAAGACAGCACAATGGAACATAAATGACTCTGCGCACCAATAGCTTAATTGCTAATCTCTTCTTTTAGGGACAGTGTTTATTTCATTATGCTCGTTTGTGCCGATGCTATCTCCCCGCTAATTAACTTGTTTGGATTAAATGTCTAGCCCGTCACGCCAGGCAAGAAGCAAACAAATGCCACTGTGGCCGCCGCTGCAGGAAAAGACCGAGTAAAGCATGAAATTATTGGTTTGCATGGATGTTAACTTAACAGAGAGAAGAAGAATCAACGATCAAAAGCAGGAAATCAAAGGATACCGGTGCACATTTGTAAACAGAAGCAGGAGATATTTATGGCTGCAGCTTTAGGATGGTTAACATGAACCCTCTGTTTTTCAAAAGAAACATTATATGAACATACGTAGAAATGCAGAAGCGCACCATGATTTAACAACTGAATCTAGTTGTTCCATCGTTACTATGCTGAGGAATTTCTCCTCCTCCTCTGATCGAGATTTAACGATTTTCACAATGTTTAAGCTCGGTTCTATTTCTGGATATCAGATGTCACCAGTAAACTTTCATTGTGCTTCAACCAGTTTGTTTTTGTACTTAAATTCAAACTCTGGTGTTTGCTGAGCTTGCCTCTGCGCTAACATGCAGGCAGGGATATTTTGATCTGCAATCAAGACAACTCAACAAATAAGTGATGTATAGACCAAGACGATGTGGATGAAAGTCCTTCCCTGTGGATTTGTTCGAGACCAAACTACCCACTAAAACAGGACCGCAACAAATTCTACCCTTGTGAAACTTCTGTGGTCCACTTTGTTTTCCCTGACCACATTTGAGCGTTCATTTAAGTGTGTGTTTATTTGAATACTGCAGGAGTGAGGCTGGGTCCTTTTCTTGAGTACCGATTTGATTGCCAGTTTAAAGACATCAAGCTAACACAAAGAAACACAACCTGGCGTGCATGATTCCTGCCTGGAAGAATGTGCAACTCTGCACGTAGTGAGAAGTGGAAATGTCCCCCGTCCGAGCACATTTCATATTCCCAGCATCTGGTTCGTCCGGGTGGCCCGTTACATCAGATGAGATCTGAGATGTCTGGAAGCCTTCACCGGTCCCCATTTGTTTTAATCTGGCACTTTGGTGTTAATCCATCACGCTGTTGCGGCGCTGCGACGGCGCTCTCTCTCCGCGTCAGACTCCGTTAGGTGAAACATGAAGGTCTGTGCCGCTTTATCTTCACAGTTTGTTGCCGCAGTGTGAATCAAAGAAAATAATTGCTTGGGGTCTTGTACGCGGGCCATGTGAGCGTTCGAGCAAGAAGAACAAACAAAAAGGCTGAAGGGAGGCGGACAGGCTTAGAAAATGGTGGATAGAGGTAGAGCTGGAGGCGCACGCTGCCTACGTTTGTGCCATCGCACCTGGCTCGTAAAGGTGATTTCTTTATCGCGTTTCTCGGTGTTCGGGAAACTTGGAGAAGGAGGAGGGGGAGGAGAGGAGAGAGGGCCACGTTAGAGAGTCACAAAGAAGAGAAGCGTGTTTGCTGGTTTGTGTAATTGTGCTGACCTGATTGGCGGTGAAAGAAAAACGATTTCTTTATCTCGCTCCTCAGCGCTGGGAAATAGGAAGCGGGGGGTGTTAGCAGAGAAAGAGAGGTGATGCTGGTCGAGGGGTGAGAGAGACAGCGAGGGAATGAAAAGGAGTAAAACAGTGCGAGCGCTCCCGGATGTGTGTTTGCGCCTACGAGGTGTGTAAAGAAGCTGAGTGATAAAGAGGCAGCAAAAGACAGCAATGAGAAAAAGAGAGGGTGCGATTAAAGAGGGGGAAGAGAAGCGGGTTCTGAACTATTGAGCGGCGTATCTGGCTGTGCACGCAGCCATCTGTACGCTGGGCCCCGAACCCATTTAAATTCAGGACGATTGCACTGTTTCTCAAATCCTTCAGAGCTGAATGCTTTTCGCAACCCCGCCGACAGGCTCGAGAGAGCAACACTGCGGCCGAGAATACGAACAACAGCAGCACACGGAGGGCAGATCTCTTTGTCTGCTTAGAGAGGTAACATTATCTACCTGGCAAGACTCTTTTACACAGAAACATCCTGGAGTCTCTTTAAACGTCTTTCTTATTTTCATGACTTTTTTTTTTTTTTTCGGTGATAAGCACTTCGGAGCGTTTGGTGTTTTTTTGTACACAAAAAGCAATAAAAGGTCACGTTCCGCTCTGTGTAACTAGACAGAGCTCTTTCTAAGGCTTCCAAAACTCCCTCAAGGTTGAATCGGCACCTCTGTGGCAAAAACTGAACATTTGGGGCTTTCCACAGGATTTGCTGCACGTTACTCATATTAAATCTTGAGTGAAGTGGATGGTCAGGATGCCCCCCAAAGGGTTCACAAGATAAATGTGACCGATTGATTTTTAAAAACTGGAGAAATTAAAAATATAGTCCTGAAGGGAAACATCACTCTCTGGTTCAGCTGCTTACAGCTCATGAGTCGCCTGCAGCAAGCGGCCATGAGTCGGCATCGCTCGACTGTAAAGACGGTCACAAGCCCAAACTTTGGCCACCACTCTGCCTCATAAAATGGTAATTCTGTCTCTTGAAGGCAGGAGCAATAAAAAGGAGACCGCAACCACCACGGCATTACGATCAGGGTTAGGTTTTATTTTGCCCCAAGCTTGCACAAGAAGGCCTCTTGATCTAACTACAGCAGCACTTTGGTAAACAGAAAAGTACTTTGGGGAACAATTTATCGGCCAAAATAAACATTAAGGCCAAAATGAAGATCAGCATCTTAACATCCCCAGTAAGTGCATGAAGCTTTGCTCATTCTTTTTGTCCAGATGCTTCCCCGATGTTGAGGATGGTTTTCTCTGTTGTAAAACACAAGGTCTCAAAACAAGAGTCTGCTGTAATCTGGACTCACACATCTAATATTTCATCTTTGTCCTTGTTCCACCACAGCCAGGTTGACTTTCCAGCTTATTTACAGAACGTCATGATACATGATTGTTGTCAAAACATCCACCTCTCCATCCGTACAGCAACCCTGTATCAGCCCAACCACATCACAGAGCAGCACATTTTCATTGTGTGCTCAAGTTAGCAAACAAACATGTAATGCTCAGTTACACTTTCAAAATAAAAAAGGCACTAAAAAAACACTAGTTGGTTATGTTTAGAGCAGGTAATGCTTGGCTTAAAATGATCACCATCAGAAAATCAACCACCGTTGGTTTCACACTGCCCCAATCCATCCACCCGAACCAATCCCAGTTAAGATCCTAGCTACCTTTCTCCTCTGGTCTTCTTGTATTGGTGGTGGCTGGTGGATTACATGATTTGCCCCGAGACTATCCAGAATCTGACCATGGCCTCAAATAAATTCATAGGGCAGATTGAATAAAATCTCTCGGACATGTTGGGTCTATCTTGGGGTCAGAAATCCAAAGTGAGGCATCGTGATCAGAGCACCTGAACTGACTCCTTTAGATGCGTAGAAATTGTAGTTTTCTAGCCATCATCCATCAGAATGGCCACTTTTATCTGTGATCTTTTGTTTTCTGGTCATTTCTCAAAAGTCATGACAATACCACAGGTGAGGGTTATTATATAGAGTATAGATAAACAAGTTTTGTCTTCCTGGGTGAACTCCCACTTAACCACAACAGTTCTGCACAATGCCTCCCTGCCGATGCTGGAAAAGTCTTTAAAAACACCAGACTGTATTGTTTTACATGCCACTCCAGACGCTGATGGTGCTGAAACATGTTGCACCACATCAGGATCGTCCACCGTCCCATTTCCAACGTCCGAGCTCGAACATTCAGCTGACTTACCAGCTTGACTTGCCCTTTGCCCGCGGCACAACCGGTGCAAACGGGCGCCAAGTGTCATGCATCATATCTTGGGAAAAAAAAATAAGAAATAGAAACATGATGTCTCCAGTGTTTGAGCCCAGATTCACACACATGTTGGTACATCGTGTCACAACGTCTGCAGGACATCTGAACAGCTGAACACCCCAAAATCTACATCGTGCCCCGTCGGGATACCACGCAGCGCTCGAATCGGTGCATCTCATCAGCACCTATTCCATCAACACTTTGGTCACTGACACTCAAGGGCAGCTTCCAATTCCAGCCAGTGATGGATGAGGCTGGTGGAGCAGGGGGAGGGGATGCTGAACTCCAATCAGGGGGCTCCGCTGGGACTGTTATCAATGGGCCACTTCCTGAAACATCTGCCGCTTGGTTATCCATCATCGGACGAGCAGAGAAGCCGTCGGAGGGAGTGCAGTTCCGAGACGTGAGGTCTCTGGCAGTGGGCGGACATGCGACAACACCTTTTGAGGTTTTCATCACCGTTTTTTTGTCATTACATGATCAAAGTGATAGCAGGACGGGTTGCTGTGCTTTGACAAGGACAGTATTCTCTGCCTGTAATAAATCAATGATCTCCACCGACGATAAGAGGACGCAGTGATGGATTTCTGTGCAAGTGCCTCAGGTACACTGTACAACCAGCGTTATCTCGTCTGTGCGGAGTACAGAATGGTCCTGGGAAGCAAACGTTCTCAATAAAAACTGAAATGTATCGTAGCTCCGGATAAAAATCTAATTTCAGGATATGAAAAATGAATTTAGAGAAATGCTGTGTTGTCATCTTGCAGGAGGCTCTAGTTGCATGTATCTGCAAGGAAAATCCATTTGTTCAATAAAGTGAAATCTAGCAAAGAGAGAGAAAAAAAAAAAAAAAAAACTGGAGAGGCTCCTCAGAGACGATGAAGCCAGGAGGGTTTGAACATGAGACGTTCACTGAACTTTCTCAGATTAAAATACAGAATATAGACGTCCTTCGGAGGCGTTCATGTCCATTTAAAAAGCACATTTTCCCTAAATGTTCAGCCCTGTTAGCACGCCGCTCGCCTCGCTCGCTCTGCGTGGAGTTCAGAGTGATATAGTCCACGGTGTTTGGTGTGATTACTCCAGATGCCGCTTGGCATGTAACTAATGAGTCGTGCTTCACCCCGGGTCAAGTCTGAGGCTTCTGCTGGGGCTTTGAAGCTTGTTTACCCTCATGCCTGGTGCCCATGAGGCCTCCCCCTGCTCCCCCCTGCACCGCTCCTCTCTCTGCATAACTGCCAGACAAATTAAATACCTGCACCGGAAAAAAGAAACAGCATCAAGTTGAAAGAGTTGGCTTGTGAGTGCTGAAATGTCACAGGCTTGTTCCTCATCAGCAGCTATACGCTTTTTTTGATCTTTGCGCAAAATTGAACCCTCCCCCCCTTCCCGGGTCTGCTCAACATACCCTGGAAGATTAAAGAATGAAATGGAAAAATTATTTTGGATATGAGCAAAGAAATCGCTGCTCCAAGCCGGCGCTACAACCTCACGCCTGTCTGGAATTGCATTTTCTAAAGCCGCATTACTCTGGATCACTTTCAGCCGTGACATCAGATGATAACAGGTGTCGTTTTGCACCAAAACATGAGAGCTGATGACTGAAACCAAGACACTGATTTTTTAAAAGAATGAGATTTGGTTGCCTGTTTCAGATCTACTTAAAAAAAAGTGCAGTTGTGAGCACAGACTCTGAATCTGTCACTGCACATCCTGAACCAGCACCTCTCTCGCCAAGAGCTAAGATATATGAAGTAGATGTTTTTTGGTGGTGCAATGCAATAGAACAGAAAATTGATAGCGTGTGTCATTTTCAATAACTCCAGCTCGTCTGTATTCTGAATGAAGTGAGACACGGAGAGAGCTTCAGCTCAGCGAGGAGACCGAGAGCAGAGATGTTGATGATTCAGCTGAAAAACCTGATGTGGAAGTGGAGTTAATGCCAACGGTGACTCCTACACATCCACTACTGGAGCTACATGGAGCACTTCATCTTTACAGCAAAGAAAACAAACAAGACCAGAACAACAAAAGATTCAAATATGAAACTGTAAGAAAGATTCAGTTAGAGAAGGCAGCAGGAAACATCTGATATCACGGATCTGCCACTATTTTTATTAACCTTAATATCAGTTAAATACAGTATGTAACAGCTTGCAGCCTTTCTGAAACTATCAAGTTGGTCAGCTTGAATTATACTGACATCATATTAAAATAAGTCCTGGGTCAGTAAATCCCTCATTCATCCAGTTTTCTTTTCAGAAATGGGTACGAAAAAAGAACTGAGTGCTTAAAACCGAAAGGTCTTTATCATGCTCAAATAAAAAGAATGAGTTGTTTAAAGTGTTTAAAGTGTCTATTTTGCCTCACAAATATTTAAATCCAAAGAAAACAGAAATGAAAGAAAGGATTTGTTTTCTTCATATTCAAAGAGGAGATGATGGATGGATGGCGCTGAGTGTAGGGTTGCACATGGAGCCAGAAGGAGCATATCTGGTTCTGAAAAGAAAACCGAATGGCCGAAAAGATACAAGAACCCTGGATCCACCCGTGATTCTGTTGCTTTTGTCTCAATAACAATCTTTGGCTAATTGCAGAGAGACAAAACTCGACAACTGCCAAACACAGTGAGCTGCAGCTGGAAAACGAGGAGCAGCTAAATTAAAGTTTTGCACTCTGCGTTTGGAGAGACGGAGGACGAATAATGGATTCATTACTGTCAGGACGCAGAGAATTTTGCCAACCCAGGTGTCAGGACGGAGTCAATCACCGGTGCAATAAAATCGTTTTTGACATCAATTTAAAATGTTCAGTTTGAGAGTGTAGCGAACATTTCACTGCTGACTGAGGTGAGCAGCGCTGCGACACTGGCAGGCTGAGGTGTTCTTTACAGGATCAGATCAGGGCATCCGTAATCAAAAGTAAAGAGAGAAATGTGTTTAGTCGCCCCAAAACTGTTCTTCATTGGCAGGTTATCAGTAAAAGTCTAGTTAGTTAAACAATCACAGTGTTGATGGAACATTTTGAATCCTAATGACGTGACTTTTACATGTCGCAACCTGATGAATATCAAATCTTAATGTTCTTTTTTTCTAAATTTGAAGCTTTTTTCCTTCGACTAAATCATAATTTCTGTTTCGATGTTCACTTGCATGCCTAACTGTTTTTTTTTCATAAGCTGCAATGTGTTGAGGAACGACCTGTCAACATTATTAAAATGAAACAATCTGAAAAGCAACCACCTCACTCGAGGAACTGTAACGAGGCGTCACAGGTTCACGTGATTTCCCACCGCGGTGTCAGAACGCCGGTCTGTGCTAATGAAAGAATCAGACCTAAAAACCCATAAATCCTGACACAGATATAGGACTTGTACTCCCCAGACTCCGTCTCTGACCCCCATAAACTAATCATCTCTGCACCTGAGCTTTTTACCATCACCCCGATCGCAGCCCGACTGGGTAATGACCGAACGACAGAGTGATTGTTTCTGTGACCCCTGTCCACTCAGGGTCAGCGCCGTAATCCCTCCACGCCTCCGCAGAGGGGGAAAGCAAAGACTGTCTCCTGGCACATTAAGACGGCCTCCTCCCATCCCATTTCCCCCACCAGATTCCCCCCCCCCCTCCCCCGCCCGCAGGTTTTTATTACAAGTGGCTGCAGAAAACGCAATGTCTGAGAGGGATAAAGGCCGGGAGAAGAGTCTGGAGGCTCAAAATCAGATGGAAAATAAAAAGTCAAGGAGGATTTCAGGGGATTTGCAGCATCTTGCACAAGGTCCGCTGCCAGAGTCGTGTGTGTGTGTGTGTGACAGAGAGAGACGTGTGAGGCATTCAGTCTTGACCTTGCCATGCCGAATCCTATTTCCCTTTGGCTGTTGCCCGGCAACATCACCTTGACGGCGAGAAGTGGTCACAGAGAGACGGAAGCAGAGGGATAAAAACAGAAACAGGTCTCACGCCGACTTGATACTTTCCTATCACCCCGTTTTGCTTCAAAGTGATGCCGCTGCTCGTCCCTCAGTCAACGGCGGGGAGGTTTTTATTTTTTCTCCTCAGCCCTCATGGGACAGGTCAAAGGTCGGAGGGCAGCCAATAGCCTCTCCAGCTCCCGGTGAAGAAGGTTTAGCGGCTTTAATGTGCGAGGAGTTATGGCCTTCACTTGTATCTGACCCTGGGGAAGCTTCACTCGTATCTGACCTCAGGAGAGGAAGGCGGGCGGTAGGTGGTGAAGATCAAAGTCATCCTGCAGGACGCTGGCACATGTGGCCGGACCCCCTCCTGGACAAACATGATGTAATATCTGTGTGAGCCAGCAGCTGACCCCCAGGGGTCCAGACTCGCAGCACAATAAGGGCTTCCTTTTTTTTTTTTCACTTCGATCAAAAGGGGCAGGAAATGATTGAGTGGCTTATAACTCCCATCGAAGCATTTAATAGAAATAAGAGACGGCTCGACACACGAGGCAGGAAGATGGAGAACGCGGAGGTGATGGATCCACCGGGGCCATCTGTTTTCCTCAAAGGGGGCCAGAGCTGCGATAATGGAACGTCTTCTGTTACTGTTTACATCGAGGTTATGAATTAGTGTTAATTGTAACAGCGATTAAATGATGAAATATAGATGAGATTCGATCTATGATTGTGTTTTATGGCCTTTGAGCGTTGGAATTATTTCACTTGCACCATCTTCTGTCGGTTAAAACATCGTATGTGAATAGAACTGGGCCTCTCCGGCACCATTACTGGTCCTCACAACACAGTGTTCTGCATGCAGTTGTTATAAAGAGCCACAAAAAGAGATATCCAACAAACAAAGGAGCTGACCTTTAGACAACTGCTATAACTCTCCAGATAAAACGCTGATTTAATGGTATTTTAGCTCATTTTTATTTTAAAAGCTGTCTGGTTGCTGTACTGGTCACATCGGGCTACTGTCTTTCTTATAACAAGCTCCTCATCAACAGAAGTTCTTCCCTACCAAAACTGTTTGTCTGCAAGTCGACTATTCGAGTCGTTTATGCGCTGATTCGCTGCGATAAACAGAGGAAGACTAAAAGAAAAAGATCAGGGAGGCGAGTGAGCAGAGAGTGTTGGAGGTAAATCAATAGATTCGCAGTGAGCGCAGGTAGCTGCTCGACGACGACGCGTCTGTGCCGGTTTTGTTTCCAGAATAAGTGAAAAGCTTGTTGGATGCAAACGTATCCTGGTTATTCTGTTTCCCTCTCGCTGTATCTTGCTCTCTCCCTGGTTTGAGGTCGTTTCTTCTTTTCCCTGTCAAAACTAATTTCACACTGCGGGATCTGAACTTGCAGACACGTCCAGATGTTTTACCTTCTTGGTAAATTCACACATTGCCCGAGGGAGCGAAGAGGCCAGCGGAGATCTGGGAATGCTGCGATTGTTGTTCGGCTCGGTATTAAACAGAATCAGACAAAGAAATCGAAGACGATTGTAAAATAATGACGAGCTTGACTGATGAGGTGTTTTATCAAGTGTTTCTGTGATGTTATTGTTCACGTATTGGATAAACTTTTGGTTGGTTTGCAGCCGATCTGACTGTCTGACAGCTGGCGTTTGAAAGCTCGTTGGACATCTTGAAATGATTTTCATACTCCCAGATTTCAGCTTTTATTTTGGCGACTAATAACTAACAAAAAATGATATCGTTTCATTGTTTCTTCTTGCTTCCCTGCAGTTTTGTCAGCATGAGGCTTGTTTAAGTTTCTCGTGTAAATCACCTAAATCATAAATTGATATTTGTTTCTTAAATCTGTGAATCGTAAGTCGTTTGCTTTGAGTTCAGGGTTGTGATGTCATTTAGTACAAATCTGTATGCATGAAACAAGCATACACTCCAGTCTATGTGTCTTACAGACCATGAAATATGTCTTCTGTAACTTTCCGCCAAGAAACTGAAGTCAACTTTCTTTCCCAACAGAAAGAAAAACACTTGTGTAGGCTGTGCTGCGAGCTTTTCGGCACGACAGGATCAGAAAATTGCTCCAATTCATAGCGAGTGAGGCAGACAGATCTATCTAGATTATATCCATAACAGCAGCATTTGTGGATAGATGGGCCCGGGCTTTTATTTTGATAGAGTGTAAAAGGACAGAACCATCTAATGCATGTCAAACAGCCTCGCTCCACGACGCGATAACAAAACAAAAAAAGAGCTAAAAAGTGAACATGAATTTCTACAGAAGACGTGACGTTTCACCGCCGGCGGTACAACAAAGACAACACTTCTGCACAGTAATGCACATTTTAATTTATTTGCTTTCAGCTTTGAGTTTATCAAGGTTCACCAGGGAGCACATTCAGAGAGATGCGTCGCTCCAAACATCATCGCTCAAAAGAAATGAGGTGTTCACAAGTCATTTATTCATTTTTCTGTCCGAGTCTGACAGAGTGGTAACCGAGTCTGACCCAAACGTTGCAGGCTGGGTGCAGTTAACGTAAGCCGAAGCACCGAGTCTGTGTTCCCCTGTCACCAAGAGTCCCAGCTAAATATTTGACGCCTGGAAAGTAACAAATAGCTTCTGTGCTGCGTTCAAAAACTCACGTAAATAACAAAACCAGCTCTTAGCAGGGCATATACTGTAGCCCCAGGACAGAGATTACTTCCAGCACTTATTATCACTTAAAATGACAAATCAAATATCTATTTTACATTATATTCTCACTAAAATAACTTGAAATAACACGTTGTTTGACATGACAGAACCCGACCAGCTTCAGGTCGGGTATGTACGCTCTAGTCTGCACAGCAGCATGTTGTTGATACAGATAACATGTTTGAATAACACAGTGTAACATCACAGCTCTGTCCACGATGTCAGAAACATGAGACCGTGCTGAAAAACCAACATTTAGATTCACAGTTTCCATCCGGTGGTCTGCTCCTCTTTTAAATCCTCTCTCCATACAGATGTAGATTAAAGCCACACAGACGTCTAAGACAAAGCAATAAAAAAAAAGAAAAAAAAAAAGAAAAAAGCCCAAATCCTTGAACTGCAGCCCACATTATATCTTCCAGCTGATGTTTTCTCATTATGTGCTAGCATCGGTCACATTGCTGAACAAGCAGCCAAACAAACATCCTCCGGGCTTCGTCAGCTGAAGCTCGACGAGCAGCTTAAAAAAAAAAAAACACCAGCGAATGTCTTCATTAGTCGCTGTAGATGCTAAATAGTGGTCATCCTGCACCGCTGTGAACAAACGCTGCCTGTCCTTGCCTTGTGCGATCAACACGCTGGTCCCGCCCACACAGAAGGCTCGGAGGCTAAAAGAGCATTTCTGGTTCTATCGGAGGAGTTTTGTTTCTTTTTCTCTCAGTAAAATAAATGAAAATCAATTTCTGAAATGAGTTTTTTTTGGGGGGGGCCACAAGAAAGTAAAGGAAGAAGTTTTGTGTTTTCCGTTTGAATTATCATCGACCTTTTCTTGCTTCTCTTTCTTCAGCAAGAGCTGTTGGAAGTAATGTGTCAAATTCTAATAAATAAAAAATAAAAAAAGTTGTGCTATAAATAAGAGTTTAAGAAACAAGTCTATCGCGTTTTTAGCATTTGTTTTCTGCAGCTTGCTACATCAGCTGACACAGCAAACACAACTGCATCCGCTTCACCTTTCCAGATAATCACAGCAGCAGATTCAGCACGAAAAGAGGAAGAACAGGAAGTCCAGGAGAACCTCGGGAGAAAGAGCTAAATGAGATCTTTTTGAGAGGATAAAAGTGGCCGGGAGTTAGCACACCGAGCTAGCGTGTGACACAAAAATCAATGATATCAGCAGATTTGGCAGCCGATGGGGCCAGAGCAGATGTAAGCAAAGGTTAAATGTCAAAGCACCGCGATGCATTCGCTCGTTGAGGGAGATCCGTACGCGGCAGGGTGTGAGCGCCGTGTCATTAAAGAGCTTCAACAAAGGTCAGAGGAAAACACGGAGTCACAATCTGTGCGCTTTTTGAGCTGAAACAAGCCCGTCAGATTAAATCAGGCCTGCCCGGGCTGTCTTAACCGCCACAGAGCAATCCTTATTACAGTAACAATCAATGGGAGGCATTTAACAGAGCCTCTTCTCCACAGAGACAAAGACAGGAAGTGGGAGCTCCGAGTGAAGCATTGATTTGGGGATTTGCAGATCAAAAATGTCTAGACGCTGAAAACCAGAATAAAGAGGTGGAAAATGTAAAGTTTGTGTAGAAACAGCTGGTCTCACTGTTGTCTCAACAGCACTGAAAGAGCATTTATAGTCTAATACAACTTGTGCTTGTTTTGTTTAGTAGATGTTTAATTCTATAACACAGGCAATCTAGTGAATCCAGGTTAACCTTGTTCTTTGAGGTTTACACTAACATTTTAAAACCCAATAAAACTTTTGAAGAGTGATGAAATACTTTTTTGGAAGTCAAACTTGACTTAAGTGCTTTATCTCTTTGTCTCACTATATGACAGCTGCAGTAGATCAGAGAAACATGGTGTGTAGGTTGTTACGGATGTTCATTAGAGGCAGTTTACCTGTCAGACTTTGTTTTCTCGGTACATCTCCAGCTCGCCTGAGCCGAGGGCGTCACAGTGAGGCGTGACATGGTGTTTCCTGATGGAGTTCAGCGAAACCACTGGATATTTGTGATGAGGCAACGAGGCATTTTGGCAAATGAATCCTGTAACTATCCCAAAATAATCACCCTGTCTTCCGCCATGCTGCTTTTTTAAAGAGGTTTCCTCAATCTCCACTTAATCCTTAAAAAAAAAAAAAAAAAACCCATTATATTCAACTAGTGGTTCCCTTAATTTGTCTCAAACCTTCAGCAACATTTGGTCATTTGTACAGTTTGTTCTGTTTATTCAGAACTGCGGTCTGAGCAAAGCTGAGAAAAAAAATAAATCAGGTCCAAAAGTATTCGATTCGCATGAAAGGAAAAAAAAAAAAACGCACAAGACTTTTGCAAGACGCTGGGTGCCTGGCAGTTTTATTTATTAGGCTAGACATGAGAGAAAAGAAAAGTTTAAAGAGACTACCACAGCACAGTCTGTATTTAAAGACACATTTGAAGTCTGTTTCCCACAATCCACTGTGAGGAATTCCCTTCTTGGCATTTGAGAGCATCTCATAAATTCAGCATGAGAGCGAAGCTGGAGATGGGAAATGGAATTCACAAAAAAAAAAAAAAAAAAAAAAAGGAGGAAACTGCATTTTATATTTGGAAAAAAAAATGCAATATTTGAGTTAAGAAGGCAGATATGAAGGTTTACAGCTGACCCGTGGACCCAATCTGCACAATTCCCACCACACACACTACATGATTACCTCAACAGAGCTTCTGTGAAGTGGACGGTTAATATTGTTGTCCTGCAGTTGGCCGAGCTGAATGCTGGCAGCAGAAGAAGACGACGACGATGTAATTAGCTGTTTTACTATCATGTCTGACCAAAGGAAGCCTAATTGTTTCTGCTGACGGCACCGACAGCGGGTCGTGGGGAGAAGCAGAACACCCATTTGTTACGGTCCTGCGTTAGCACCGGGGTTAAATGAAGAATCTATTACCAACCCCCCCCCCCTGCAAAAAGCGGCTGCACGTTAACCTCAGATGGTAATTTGAGTGTAATTCTCTGAGATGAGGGTGATCAGAGGTTTATTTGTTTCATGTGCTGATTGGGTAAAATGTCCATTAAGGCCCGTAACGTGTGTCGTACATGTGAGAGAGGATAATAATAATATTCACGCTCGTTATGCGTCTCCTCCCTCGAACACGTCCGTGAAATCGAACACAGATTGGAGGGAGGCTCAAATAGCTCACCACGCAGATTTTCTTTACCATCGCTGCTTCGGATATTGAATGAAACTGAGTCTCGACGTTTAAACAGCCAACGCACGAGCACATCGTTAACATCATGATCTTTGGAAGAACATTTTGACAAGACAAGGCAGAACTTTATTAAGCCCAAAGGAAATTCTTGAAAGACAACAGGATGACAGAATAACATCATAATCCTAATTTATAGTGACGATGAGGAAGATTTAAGTGTTTTATGAAACAGTCTTGTGATTCCTCTGATACCTTTGTAACAGCAAACGAGACCATCAGCGAAAAGACTGCTGTTTTTATATAGTTATTGTTAATGCCTGTGCTTCAGTCCGATCGCATATATCACATTAAAAATAACATATAAATTAATTATTTCATTGCCATCCATCCAGCTGGCTCTCTGTCATTTGGCTTCCAAAAGAAATGTGCATGCTAGCAAACATTTTTTCAACAAATCGAACCATTTTTTGACCTCGTGGTCACGTTAGGATCCACATTTTCTGGTACGATCTCAGGAAGGAGCTGGTTCAACCTCGGTCACAGGCAGATGCTGCAGATGTTGATGCTGTTTGAAGAAAAACTCCACGTGCTACTGAAACGCTTCATTCATGGCAATTAGCACTCTGCGTACGTGCATATCTGCATTCTGGTATATTTGCACTTCCTGTGAACTTTCCTTCTCTGCATCAGTTACATAAATTATTATTGATGTTGTCACTCATGTGGTCCTTTTGAAACCCCCTCGCTACATAAATAAAATCCCCTCGTTGGACAATAAAGATAACCCAGAACCATTTCTTTCAACCACATCTCACGGCCCTCATTAGAGTTTGGACTTGGCTCGGCTGATCAGTGGTGAGGACGCTCTCACACAGAGCCGAGCATCTCGCTGGTGAGTAGGAGGAGAGACAGAGGGAGATGGCTGCACAGGCCAGCAGCACCGGATTATGAGAATGTCGACTTGGAACGAACAAGAACCACTCCAACAGGACGTTCATACATGGCTGGGCTGTGAGAACATCTAGCCAGAGTTTTAAAACCAAAACACAGCCAGCAAAGACCACAAGAAACCCCGAGATCTCTGCTGGTAGGCACGAAAGACAGGACGCACATGGAGAGGAAGCGATGCGTGACTTCACGTGTGACGGCGGAGAGGAACATCCTGAACAGAGAGGATCTGCTGTCTGAACCACCGGACCAGAATCCATCACAGCATCGACGGGGAAGCGTTCAAAGTAAATGACCAGGAGTCAGAAAACTGTCAGAGAGAGATGAAGGAGGCCATCCACCACCAGCAGGGAGCATCTTTAAAGCTGCTGGGAGCCAAATTCCTGTCCGCTCTGCACAAAGAAATCCTCTCCGTCCTCTCTACGTCACCACAGGACCGCCTCTTTATGGACCTCTCCGTCCTGATTGGATAGATATTACTACATGAGCAGGGGGAGGATGGACATGATGATCAAACAGGTGCTGTTACTGTTGGAATATCGAGCTACATAACACTTTTTTAAAAGCAAATAATGCGTACAGCCACTTGAATTGGGTCTATTCTGGGCTGAGACCCGTCCTACACACGTCTGTTCTGTAGTTCTTTTGTAATCCTGCTGACAAACCAACCCACCAAAACATGTTTTCTGACAGGACTATATGTTTACTGTCTTGCTCTCTCATTTGAAAGCTTGACCACTTCAAACCCCTCGTGGGAGGAGAAATCTGAAGCCTGACAGTTTCTGTTTTTAAGCTACAAACAGGGACTTCATTGTCTGGGTCTATACATCTGTGGAGCCACATAAGGACAACGCTACTGTGCTTGAAGCGTAGCCTACAGTATGTGACTAAAAAAAAAAGCTACATGGAGAAAGCGTGTATGGCTAGTGGGAGAATCATTAGCCTCAGCCGTGCTAGCGCCAAATCCCTTATTTAGCCTTTTGTTGTTTGTTTCAGTCCCTGCAGCGCGAGATAAGCTCGATGCGTGGGCTAAGCACAGCGCTAACCCGCTCAGCCGTTACGCGCCGTGACTGGTGGCCGAATCTGGACAATGGCGGTGCGGCGTGAAAGACTGTGTGTTTAAACACCGGTGGCTGGATGGACAAAAGACGTCCAGGAGAGACGGCAGCAGAGAAAATAAACTGAACGCAAACCAGTCAGATGAAGATTTCTGCACATACCGCTGCTTAATCAGGGGAGTCTTATCAGAAAAACATGTAGTGGAGAGTTGCAGCGAAGGCTTTTTTTTTTTTTTGCAAGTTTTGCAAATGACTGAAGAAGATATCTTAAATAAGGCCACACACACACACACACACACACACACACACACACACGGGTATCATCTCTCAACTGAAGATTGCGTTTGCAGATTTGCTGTGGATGCTCAGAAATCGATCTCGCTGTCGACTCTGCAGCACAACATTTCTACAGCGACGTGCACGTTTATTGATTGAAATCTCACAGGCACGGCGGTAATTTTATTCAGCTCCAATCTTCAAAAAAAAAAGTGGCAAAAAACTTTTTGGTGAACTGATAAAAGCAACTTTTTTTTTTTTTTTTTCAAGAGATAACATGACAAGAGCCCGAGGTCCCATCGGAGAATTGAAGCGATACAGAGGCGAGATGTGTCTGCAGAGCTCCTGTCAGACGCTGAAGTGTTGCAATCGTCTTGCATGTAGAATACAAAAACTTCTTCCCCAGCTGGAAAAAAGCCCCCGAAACCCTCCAACCTTTCTGTCCAACATCTTCTTTGACATCTATATGTGGACATCAGTGGCAGCAGAGAAGAAGAAGAAGAAGAAGAAGGAGAAGAAGAGCCGGGCTGATGCAGGCGGGCGTTGGGGCCTGGATGGACAGGCCCTGGCCTCAGGTCACTGACTCCATGTTTTTCATTTGGAGCCTCCATCTCGGCCACTCTCCCGTCTTTATTTTCCATTAGGAAGAGAAATGCCTGTGTAAGAAAAGTGGAAGCCGAGAGAGAGAGAGGGCAACACACACACACACACACACACACACACACACACACACACACACACAAACACAGTCAGCGAGAGGGAAAAGGAGGCGAGCAGAAACACTGAAGACAAAATGGCTTTCATTCGCACAGCAGTGGAAGGCCAGAGGTCCCTTATTTTCTCCTCATTCTCTTCTCTCTCTTCATTTCTGGCCTCCTTTCATCTCTCCTGCGAGGCGTATGGCTGCGCACCGCGCTTTCAAATCACATAAAAGATGTTTACACGTGCCGCACAACTCCCTGTGATAAGCTCGTTTTGTGCAATTGTATGCAAATCTTCATAAACCTCAGATCACTGCGACGAGGAGGAACACTTTTCATGAGCGCTCGCAGACGGGGGGAGTCTCCGCGTGTCGGGTCGCTGCGACACAAACACGCGCATAAACTGTTGGTGGCAAATATGAAGTGGAACAAAATAATCTCTCGCACTGATTATGAGCTCTGTGTGTGTGTGTGTGTAGTTATGTGAGTGTTTAGCTCAGTTTGTTGTGTGTGTGTGTGTGTGTGTTTGCTGCACGCGGGGCCGTCGGCGTGCGGCGACAGTGATGAATAAGCATTATTAAACAGGAGACACAGGCCTGGCGGTGTCATTAATCTTCATCCCTACTGGCACCATCACAGAACTCACTCGCTGTCCGCCCTCCGCAACATCTACACGTCTCATTGTCAGCCACACAAAAGGGGAGCAGAACCGGTTGCTCGGGTTCTGATTGGATTTTCGGTGCGGCACCTGAAACCAGAAAAATGGACCATCTGTGGGGTCACGGGGGCCACGTGAGGGGTGATTAACGTCCACTTGGATCAGATGACCGATGGGACAAAGAGGGAGGATGACACCTTGTTTAGGGGCTCAGAATTAATCACACTCCGCTCGGGGGTTGATCCACAAGTCTATTGTGGCGAGCGAAGTGGCTCTAAAGAGGAGCGTCAACCAGCAAAGAGGAGGCTGACAGTGAGTGTCGCACTGCGGCTTCTGACATTACACTTAAAAAAAAAAAAAAAGGGATAAAGACGTTCCCCATCTGGTCCTGCTCCTCACTCAGAAATAAAAGACCGCGATGAAGAGAATCAGGTTGGAGGGGAAAGAAAAAAAAAAAAAGGAGATGAATCATCACGCAGTCCTTTTTTTATCAGCACCTCAAATCACCAGGTGGGAGGACGAGAGGAAATAATGGCATCTGTGCAAACTCACAGAGAGGCTCTTCAGTGGTTCGACTATCTCACAGGACACACACACACACACGCACACACACCGAGATGTTTTTGAATACATTCAGTCGTTTCTTTGAGACATATTTGCATGCGCTCGCTCTGATCAAAAAGACTCTCCCACACACTGTCAACACACACAGGATGCGTACTGAAAGTTGGGTCTGTTCAGGTCGCAGAGACGCATGTAGATCGGTTTGCAAACAGGAAGTAAAGCTGATATCGAACACAAAGTGATGAAAAGAGGAAACAAAGTGGAGTTTCACGTATTAACAGGATGTCAGACGCGTGGGTTCAATCCCATTCCCGATTTTTTTTACTCCTATCCCTCGTTTCCGTGTGCTCGCTGCCTCGCTGTGAACACTGAAGTCTTTCCGATGAAATGTGACAAACCTTCAAGACCCTCACAATCATATCTCATCTTGCAGGGCGCTCGTATAAACAGATACGACCAGGCGTTTCAAATACGGCGACTTCAGCTGCAGAAAATACAGAAAAACACTTTAACTAGAGGTAGCATTCAAAATTAAAGCATTAAATCTTACACACACACACACACACACACACACACACACTAACACACCCTATATGCATATGATCATTACTTTCTGCACCTCCACCAGATGGTCACCCACAGCGGCGCCTCCCTCCACAGGTGGTGGTACTTTCCCCTTCGTTCACCCATCTCCTCTGCCCTGTGATCACACACACACACACACGCACACACACACACACAACATCTGGTTTCACCGCGCACCGTATACTTGTGTCTGTCTCATAAAAAAAAAAAAAGAAAAAAAAAAAAACCCGCGGCCCGGACCTCCCAGAGGTCATTTCCTTTATTTGCTATATTTTTCTGCCTCTTTTTTTTTTTACTAGAATGGTGAAAATTAGGACAGGAAACAGCAGGAGAGGTCAGACTCAGTGTAACCTGCAGGAGGCGACGGCTCAGCGAACCAAGAGGTCGTACGAGCGGCAGAAGACGGAGCTGTCAATCATCCGCACACCGCAAGAGTGAAGCGCCAGAATCAGCGAGAGGTGATCGGTGTGTAAATGAAGGAAACTTTAACAAACTAGGTTTAGCAGAGATGGAAACAGTGACTGAAACACACGAACAAGCGGTCAGAGAGAGCAACAATCAAAGCAACTCCGAGACCAGACTGAAGTGACTCTCCTGCTGATTCTGTCTCGATATTAAAGTTTGTGACAAATGTGCATTTAAGTCTGTGGCGAACTTTGCAGGAGCTCCATGAACGATGGATCAAACCAGTATTTAGTCCACTGAGTAAGACGTGTTGCTTGGATTCAGTCTGACATTCTGACATCATCATGATGTCATCCTCCAGTAGGTTTGATCTGGTCCGGAGCTATTCCTTTCTTTAGAAGAGGTCCACTTTATAAGAAATACAAAGAGTCTTTCTAATACTGATTCTTTGGAGTAGAGACCGACCCGACCTGTGATCCCAAAGCTTCAGTATTTGACTAGTTGGGAACGAAACTCAAAAATCCACTTTCTCACAACATTAACATTCAAACCTTGTGGATGCATTAGATAAGGTAGAAATTGCAAAGGAAGGTGGCTACGATTTAAGATTTTAAGTTTCCAACATCCAACCTCCAAGTGTTACAGGAGCACAGCACCAAAAGCTACACTGTGACTAAATGTTGTCTCTCTTTGTCAAGTGCACACAAAATGAAACCATCATCAGTCCAAACTCCTCGTTATACAAACGAAATAGAGGGAAAATGGCTCACGAGGTAACGGATGCTGATATTCGAGGTCAGAGTTGTCTGGAACTCGTCATGAATTGACTGCAGACGCATCATCGGAAATAATCTTAAGATTAAGTTCAGCGAGGCCTCGAATCTCTGAGCCAAACCAAACACTCCCATTCAGCAAAGTGATTCCTATTTCACACCTCTGATATCAGCAGACCCTCCTGCACTCCAGAAATATGCGAGTGTGCGAAGACAATTTCCCATCAAAGGTCAAGTAAGTAAAGCAACTAGAACCCACATTTACATATAAACAGCTGGATTGGCTGAGTGAGTCTTCCGCCTCGAGGTAATGTGAAGATTAAACATCTCAACAGTTTCTCTGCACTGTTGCCGCCGAGACAAAGAAACTATTCATTCGCTGTTCAAAGTGATTAAAGAGATTGAGTCAGATCCGGGCAATCATCATTCAGGTGGTGTAATTGCAAAGTTGCAGTGTCATCCATTTCCACAAAGCATTAACACGATAAACACCCCTGGATGCACGATGCAAAAATAACACAAATCTCAAGTTTAACCAGCGCAGCGCACGACTTGGGTCAAAAAAAACATGACAGTGAGTTTTAAATATGAATCACTCACCTCACAAATGTCTGCGAAATGTTTCCTCCCCTGCAGAGAAACAGCAGCTGTGGTGAGTTCAGCTTCCTGTCAGTCAGCTCGTTGTTCACACAGGCAAACTGTAGGCAGAGAAATGTCCGAGTTGTGGCTCCTGTTAGAGGGAATCATTTTTACATATTGCAGAAGTTCGACACAGCAGCACCAAGCACACGTTTGACCTCGTGTGTCTTTAATTGGATGATTGGAACAACAGGTGCATGACGACCAGCTCACCTCCGAGGGCTCATCCTCCAAATACACAGAATAAAGACCAGTGATTCATACTCTGGTGCTGTTATTGCAAAGAGTCATTCAACGTCATTACCTAAGAGGAGTCTGATACATTTGAGAACCATTAAACATCCTGGTTTCTGCTTGTGTTTTGCACGCTTTCCACATGTGCTGTGTTTTTTCTAAGTAATGATCTGCAACATTTTTATGGAGGCTCTGCTACTCTTCATCAATAATTGACATAAAACATATTGATACAAGCTTCTGATACGATCTTCAGCTCGTAAAAAAAAAGACTTTCCTATACATTTGCCATCACAAACAGCCAGAGTTTGCTGGCTCGCTGCAGAAATGGAGAAAAAAATGAAATGATGCGCGTCTGGATAACAACTCTCAAAAGCGTCTTGCTGAGGAAATAATGTCGTCTTCTTCGTGGCTTTGTGTCCGTCGAGTGTTGTCTCACACCTTTAAAGCCTCACGGCTGAAGCAGAGCAGCTCTCCGCCTCACATACAAGCTCCTCCAGGATACCACAGAGACGAACCGCTCAGCCACTCGGCCGACTGGGGAACCTGCCAGCATCACACAGCTCAGTGTCCGGATACGGGGAGGCATGAAATCCAGGAAGGGGGGTTTCATGGCTAAGTGGGGCTAAGCGGAGGAGAGCAGGGCGTGTTAGAGTCATTTCATGGAGCATTTGACAGAGGAAAGTTGGACAGAATCCTGTCGGAGTCAGTGTTTGCAGGATTTGGGGCTCCTGGAAGTGTTTTTTTACCGGTTCTGTGCTGGTGAGGCTACGAGCTTGATGGAGATCAGTGTCAGGGAGTTTATTAGCGCTGTAATGTTTCTGTTGGGACCTCAGCGTTCTGCTGCCATTAACCTAAAGTTCCCCGAGTCGGAGCAGACCAGAGGCTTCCAGTCTGAAGAGTTGAGAAGGAGATAAAAGTTATAAAGAAGCGCAGACAGATAAAGCTTTGAAATCAGGAAATGAAACAGCTTGGCTTCCCCCTTTTTCTCATTAGATGCACGTCTTTGTTGCATCATGTTCACCAGGAGCGTTCTTAGTTTCATGATGGAAAAAAGAGAAAGAAGCTAAAACATCCTGAATGAAAAAAAGGAAATAACTCCTAGACTCACTGCTTTTTCTTTTTCTTTAAATATAATTCAACAGCGGCAGGAATCTGAGGAGGATGATGCTCGGAAGCAAAAGGTAAATAACTAACGGAATGTGATGATAAATGTTCAGCAATTTGTCTGGGAGACACACAGATACAGCGTGTGGTGACAGCAGGAGCTCATCCCCATACAGTAACACATTCCTCACACTTCTGCACAGATAATATTATTATAGAGAAGTCGCTGCAAACAGCTGCTTTTCTTCGGCACATTCACAGCAGACAAATAAAGCTTCACGATATGATATATGTCAACAAAGCTTGTGTGAATGAGATGTCTGTGTGGTCACGACCTTTATGAAACTCTAGTAAAAAGCTCTTTCCAGATGTCTGACAAGTGGAAAGACGTTAAATCCGGAGAACTTCCTCACTTCGTTTCCTTTGTCCACCATCTTGATTTACGGTCCCGTGTCTTCCCCCGCTTTTTTTTCTTTTTTTTTTGCAACTTCTCCAGCTTCCTCCCCAAAATTCCAGAGGGATGGTGTCATCCCTGAACTCTCCGCTGTCGACATGAGCGTCGAAGAGAAAGGAGAAGAAAAAAAACAAAAAGAGAAACACTAAGTGAGCAGAAAACAGGTGTCACCTTCTGAACAGGAGCTTATTCGACCTTGCGGAAAGCTCAACGGCTCGACCGCCTCCCTGCGCGAGGTGAGCGTGACATTAAACTAAATAATAGGCCGCGTTAATGGCGACACGGTACGAGGCCGGGCGGCGCTGGCTGTAGAATAAAAGGTTTAGCAGCCTCTTGTTGTGGCTCTCTGTTGACAGAAAGGGCTGCAGTTGAAATGATCCGTGACATCGCTCCCGGGCCGATGTGAAGCGCATTAAAATGTTGCAGCGCCGCTGAAGGAGAGAATTATACAGAAGGTAAAGTTTACCGGCCTCCACAGCCGGATGCTGCCGGCCGCCGTGTTGTCGTGCAAGTTGTTGTGAGACAAACACAAAAAAAAAAAACTTCTGAACAATTAGAACCAAACAAATGCACGTAGAATCTGGAGCACGCAAAAGTAATTATAGACTTTTTCAGGGTGTAATTAAAATCAAATGATTAAAACGCAAATGTTAATTGATTCATTACATTTGCATTTAAATTGTGTATTAAAAACAATATATAAACGGCAAAAAAAACCCATTAAATTCTCTGCAAACAACACAGCAGCTGGCCAATCAGAGCGCCTGCTGCTGCGGCGGCTCTTTGGGTTGGAATTAATTAGATGTAGGTGAAATGTCTTTAAATTAAGAGATAGAAACTATTAAAAGCAGAGAATTAAATTAACTGTGGGATCAGATTTGATGCGAAAAACAACAATAAATGAAATAAGTCAATTTTAGAAGAATTTAAAACTACTTTTGCAAATTAATTACATTTTCAACTTTAAGTCAGAAGGACAGATTAAAATTATTAACCCACAACTTTTAATTATTAAAGCATCATTTAAATGCAAATTTAGCTCCGTATTCATGCGTTTTAATTCATAAATGTATTAACTGACTCAATCTAACATCGTCACTCTTTGGACTCTACACTTCTAATCTCATTAAAAGATATATTCAAGCTTATATTTATTTGTGTTGATGATTTGTAAATGCGCAGCAGCCCCCCCACGCTCCTGCCGACTGCTTATCATGTTTCACAGGCATTATAAGAACCTGGCCAAGTGTCACGAGGATGACGCCACGCTGGAAGCTTCTATGCCAAAAAAAAAAACACACCGACCTGACTGATGTTTACCGCCATCGAAGATGTGACTTAATCGAGGTTAATTCTTTCACTGGAGAGATGCCACTCTCATCTTTTCACGGATGTTTGCTGGATCTCATTGTGCAGCTCTTGGCAGAGAGCTCAACCAGACGAAGGTTACGGCGGCGGGTATCACCTGCAGTTGGAGGGAGATCGTAGTTTTCTTTCCAACAGAGAGATTATCCGCGAGTCTTTCAGTCAGGTAATACAACCTAAAGTACTCCAGTGGAACACTTAATCACAGACGGTAAGACAACTCAGAGGGAGCCAAGAAAAACAACTCCCGTAGTCGGAGGAAGTTCCGCGTGCAGGATCTGGACAATGGCCCGAACACGTTGTTCGTACCGATTCATTCATGGATCATCGCGCCCTGCAAGAAAACAAAATCCGGTCATTAAGAACACGCAACGGGAACGATGTAATAAATCTTTTTCGCCTTGTATAACCTCAAAACAGAGCATCACTGTTGTAGCAGAAGACGCCGAGTTTAAATTCAAATGAGTTCCACTGAAATGATCCGTCAGTGTAACAAGAATAACAGTCGAGCAAACGGTGCTGAGCAGGTGTTGTGTTTACAGTGGTCACCATCTCAGGCTGGGCCCTGCAGGTGTCTGATCCAAAACCAACACATGGAGAAAAAAAGTCAACGTAATTTTATTACGGCAGCAAAGGAGGAAGTCAGTTTTAAGAGCAACACAGTCTGCAGGAGGAGGTGGTTTACTGGAGACGGACTTTCATTTACGAGACCGCCGTTTGTGTTTTGTGCCTAAACTTAACTACATATTTTTAGTGACTACGCCTGTTTTGTGAACAGTGATATCCTCGGTGTTGTTTGAATACACTCGCTACATTCTGTTGGGGCTCAATGCAGCCGTTCGTTCCACGCGTTCGCATATTTTTGACGGGCCTCACCTGAACTGCAGTAAACCCGATAAGCGCTGTGGACGTTCCATATTTCAGCTGCATATGAACGCCAGCGTGGAGACGACCGAGACAGCTGAGGCGGCATCCTGTGTTCCTGTAAATCCTCGCTTGTGAGTGCCAAATGTCCTTGCTAATGCAAACGCCTGTGGTGTGTGTGTGTGTGTGAGTCAATGTGGATTTCCTCAGAGCACCTTAAAGGAAATGCTCTGAAGGTTATTGACCGTCTATCATTCAAAAATCTGACCACAGTGACAGAATTTTTTTCTGCATGCACAACTGAATCTCATCCACACACACACACACACACACACACACACACACACACACACACACACACACACACACAGGAGTCAATATTAAGAACAGACTGCCGTGAAGGATAAAAGCACAGGATGAGGCGATTGGATTTCTCGGCTTCCACCCTCGTCTTCCTCTGTTGTCATGTCTCTGCTCCTCCTGACACATGCGGCCGGTCGGCTTAAGTAGCATTAGTTGTATTTTTTTTATTTTTTTATTTTTAGGACGTCACCTTTGACCTTCAGAACAAAAACAGTAGCAGGGAGCTGCTCAACAGGTCCCCCGTGAGGGACAATGGGAACGAGGTTGGACTTAATAACAGGAAACACAGAAGCGTTGAGGGAGATTACCTCAGTGTGTTCAACAGATCGGTTACACGGGGAGAAACAGTTGTTGCAGAGAAGCCAAATGTTGGTTTTAGTTATGTTTGTACGTCAGCTGCTGCACCGTCTCCCCAGAGGAATTAATGATGTATGTTATCTCTTTTGTATACGTCAACGTCTCCGTCAGGCTCAGAGGAAGACATCAACAATCGGACCTGACAGATCTGACATCTGACAGCAGAATGAGTCCCTCCTGCTTAATTGAAGACTCCCGGTTCAACGCCGAGGGGGGAAGCTGAGGGAAGAGAAAGGTAGGAGAGGCAGGCGAGGTTGTAAACAGGATGGAACAGCCGTCCGTTTTATTCTAAATTTGATATGTACAGGAAAAGTGGCTGCATACATTTCTTAATATATCATGTAAAAGTTTTCTGGAAAAAAAACAAAACAAAACAACAAAAACAATTGCACATCATCCTCCATCAGCTTCCATTTTTCTTTTCGATACTTTAAAAACACATCATGGTACAGCGTGGCTGAAGGCAATGTCAAACGGGATACGAATACACTGATAACCGCTTGTTAAGTGTTGGCTCTCGTAAATTAAAAAAAAAACAAACAAACAAAAAAAACCTAAATGTTTCAGGAAGGAGTACCCCAAAGATGACACATTTTAATACGATGATATTAAAACCGTTTAAAAACACACTGCAGTCCTCGTGTGTGCTGTAGTGTCACCGACAAACAAATCACATCGTGTCCCTCTCTGTGTAAAATATGGGGGATATTATCTCAGGCACTTATTGATCTCAGACCCCGTTAACTAGTCCATGACGTGCAGAGCTCAGGTTATTTACATCCTTCTGAAATGTGCTAGCCGCACTCGTGTTCACAGCAGGAAGCGCTGGCCGCTACAACCAAACACCTTTTTGTACTAAAAACCATTCAGAGTGGAGAGCGTCTATCTTTATTTTTGGTAACAGTTTTCATCCTTCCCACTGTAGAGTGGATTTCACAACACACCTGCAGGAGACCACAGTGTGTTTGTGTTGTTACACACAGGTACATACATTATGCAGAACATTTCAGTTTAGCTTAACAACAGGAGCAGGATTGTGAACTTTCCTCAGGTTTACACTCTGGAATAATGCCACTGCAGAGTCCTTTTTCTTTTTCTCCTTCATATTCTTCCTCTTCCGTTGATCATTTATTACCCTCACCTAAAGCCTGCGTCTCTCCCAGCGAGGGTCTTCATTAACCAGCAGGAGATAATGTATGTCATGCAGCTTCTCTCTGCATATGGAGAATGTGTAGGAGTGAAGGGCAATTACGTACCGGCTGCTGGTTTCCCACAGCGTGATGATGATGACGGCTACTTTTTATTTTCATTTTTTATTCTGTTATTTTCCCTTTCTGTTTAAAAAAATTCGACCTCGGCTCGATCTCATTTGTTCGTTTGCAGGCAGAAACAATCATGTCACAAACATTAGTGATGTCAAAGAAGGGTGGGTGCAGACTAAGAGGATCGGTTGCCACCTACTGCAGTAATTACAGTCGTGGGCTGGTGGGCCGCGGCGGTGATTTAAGCGCGTGTCATCAACGCCCAAGGTCTTCACTCAGACCTACAACTCCAGCAGCTGGTTTCACTGATTACTTCCACCTCTGCGGGTGAAAGAAATGTGCTAATCAGCAGCTGTAGAGTTTGATTGGGATGGAGATACTCTCGAGTCATGATGGAACAAGCCACTGGTGCTGCGAGTTACAATCAGAACGTCACCTGCTTAAAGGGCCAGTTCATCAAAATGACAAAAAAAAAAAAAAGTGTTTTCACCTCCAGTGGTGTCGCCTGAATAACATGTTGGTAACTAAAGTTTCTGCAAACCACGAATACATTCACGTTTGTCTGTGTCATACAAATCATATCCACATTTCTGTAATATGTTTCATATTTTAAAAGCGTCTCAACATTTGTAAGTGCGACACCGCTCGACAATTTCCAGACTTGTTTGTGGCAACAAAACCAGGTATTTTGAGCCTGAATGGGATCTTTTCCCCAAACCTGACTTAATTGTTTTTGTGCTAATCAGACCTCGAGCACAGCAGCGTCACAAAACCAAACTGAAAAGTGAACAGTTAGTTGCAGCACAAGGAAAAGTTAAAGTTCAGCGTATCTGTAGTTTGCAGAAACACGCATTTCCAAAATTGATTCTGATTCTGTGAATGAGTTATGCAGCTAGTTTTTGTGTTTATTTGTCAAGATTTGTCTCCATTCCAATACAACGGAGGTCCTTCACGGCAGTGATAAGTAGATTTAATAGAAGCCTCATCAGGAACAAATGTTTCCAAGGACAAGTCACATAGATATTTAAAAAGAACAATCAAACTCGTCTTTAGGAACTTTTGCTGTTGACCAAAAGCAATCTGGCTAAACCTTGCAGAGTTGTTGACCTGTAAGCAACCAAAAGAACATGTTTGCTAACTGACTGCAGGCCAGCACCAGCATTGTTGTGGCTGGCTGTGTGAGAGTGAATCCTCAATTTTATCAATGCACCACTTCCAAGTGTGACCGGGCCTTTACTGGTCATATTTTTATATAAACCATTTCTTTGGAAGAAAGCAGTTCTAAGAAAATCCTGGAGAGGAGTGACAGCTTAAAAAGGTAAAAAAATACAGAAAGCAATTACAGCCCATTGAAAGCAATTACCTCTTGAGGACAATTTCGCTTTTTGTTAAAAAAGAAATGGGAGAAAAGCTCCGGTTAATCTCACACTGGGAGGCTTATTGTCTCTCTACCCATCTTTATTCTGGCTCTTTTATTTGCTTTTATTCCTCCTTTTATGTCAGAAGCCGGGCCCTCTGTCGGTGCCTCTGGTGGCAGCGTTCTTTGGCTCTGGCAGGCAGCAGGTGGCTTGTGATGAAAAATTCAGTGCAGCGCCTGACTCGGGAGACGATGAGGAGGAGGAGGAGGAGGAGGAGGAGGGTGGTAGTGGGTAGCAGGAGGAAGAGTAAGAGGGGGGAAGGGGAGGGGTGAGATGAGAGGAAGGTGGGAGATGAGCAGAGTGTAGAGGAGCGTAAAGGTGGGGGTGTTGAGGTAGAAGAAAGGAAAGTAATGAACAGAGAGACGACGAGAGCGAGAGGAGGATGGAAGCCAGAGCTCCAGACAGACAGGCAGGCGGGCCAGGGAAACAAGCCCAGAGCGGTGTAGGGGGGCCAGGCAGAGGATCAGAGCTGTCTACCCTCTCTGCCTGGGTCTCCTCCATGGAGATAACACACGATATGAATCATTTATGAAGGGGGCTTTTTTTTGTTTTTTTATTAATAACACACACACTGTGCCCTGCTTCTTTCATACACTTTGCCTTGTTTTCTCTGCTCCCCGGGGAGTGCTCAAGTGAGAGAGCTCGATCGGTGAGAGAAAACACTTGAAGTAGAGAAAACAGAACGCCGGCAGCATCGGCAGGGGTCGGATGTTACTGGCGTGAAGGGAGAATGGCGTGTGACCTGTGACAAGAGTCGTCCCTGGGACACTTTGTAAAAAGCCAAGACGGACAAACGCGGTCGTGAAACGTGTACCTCGTCACATGCCCACACGCAGAAAACCCACACAGAATCTTACGCCTCCCCATGGGCTCATAAGAACGCCCACTCACTCGCCTGTCTGCCCATTTGATTGTCAGTACGTGACGGTGCCAGATCGCGATGAATCAGAGTCCTGGACGCCTGTGAACAAGCATCGTGTTTGTGAATGCGGAGAAGGCACTGAGCGTCACATGTCTGTAGGAGGGACTGACTACTGGTATAGGTCATCAGCACAGCGAGGGATTGAACACAAACACCCACATACCGAGTATACTTCACAACTGTTCACCTCTAAGATCATCGCTAAGCTATAAGACCTCTAGGTTGTCCCTTTGTCGTGATTTGCATCGTCCACTTTTGCCGTTTCTCGAAGGTAATCCCCTTTAGCTCCTGATCCGCAAGTTCTCTGTTCAGTTCTTCATCAATCAGTCCAACGATACTCCTCAAGAATAAAAAAGTCTTCCTTTCTCTGACCCCAATCTATTGAGCCTCGCTAACTGCGAAGGCGAAGGTGGCACATCGTGGCGGTACGGACCCTTGGGGGATGCTGGGTCCTTCAGGTGCGCTGTGGAGTACCCCTCGTAGCTGCTGGTGCTCTCCTGCATCAACTTCCCTTTGGCTTCCTGCTCTCGGCGCCTCTGCTCCTGCCTCAGGAGCTCCTGGGCCTCCAGGAGGACTCTAGCGTTGACCCCGCCACCGCCTGGGTAACCATTCCTGGAGCCCTGGTAGCTGGAGTACCTGGGGTTGTCCTTCGCCGTCTGGAAGCCCTCGCCAGGTGGGTACGCCTTGTCCCACGAGTCCTGGGAGATGGAGCTGGGGTTCTTCCTGGGTTGCCTGGTGTGGAGAGAAGAGACAGGAGAGCAAAATGTGAGTTTAGACTTCTGACACATCCATGAGTTTTAACCCTAACCCCAACAGAGGTATATATATTCTATACATCTATATATACGCTGTATGTTAAAGTGACGGCTTTACTTGTTTCCAGCTGGTTCTCTGAGGTTGGCTCGGTGTGTCTCTAAGCCACACACGGTCGCCTGGTCTGCTGGGAAATATATCAGCAGCAACCCCTGGCAAGTGTTTGGACGCTGGCTGTAGAAATATTATATTGTCAGCTTGGTGGTAGCCAAGGCTTCACATTCAATGAAAATGAGACTCCATTACAGCCTCAGATACGGCCTCCGGGCAAGTAGCAGCCCACCATAACAACATACAGGGATACCTAACCATGTCAAAACCCTCTTCCAGCCCATTAGGCCTGTTTTGAGACGGACAGAAACAACCATTGGATCTGACAGACGGTAACACAATGAGGCGACCATCTTGTCCACAATGGATTTGCCCAGGCTGATATCTGACACCTGACACAAGTGTCTTAAAGGCACGGCGTCGTGCTTCTGGGGATGTTGCGTCGCCTCAATCCAGATGTGTGACATCAGCTCTCATTTCTGCTTGGCTAGCCTCTTTGTGGCAGCTCTTCCCTTTGTGTGTGTGTGAGCCCATACGATATGCATGAATGTCCCAAGCCCTACAGCTCCACCCGTTTATCTCGAGGGCAAGGCAAAACCAGAGCAGGGAGAGAAGAAGAAGAGGAAGAGGAAGACACACAAATACATCAATGGGCTTTTGACTTGGAGCCATGCATAATTAGCAGGTTTATCAGCCAGCTGTGAAGAAATCGTATTATTCCTGTGTTTGGATTTGAGCAGGAAGGGGAGAAGAAAAAAAATCCTTAATGAGAAGAGAAAAGACCTTTGTTTTTATTCAAGAGAGATTGAATGCAATTGGGAATGGATACGCTCCTCGATCGGTGAGATAGGGGGGAATATAGCCCAGGTTTATTCTCGCACACGGTTGAGTGATTCCAATTTTCAGAGACAGGCGTCCCAGGCATCTGATTTCATTTCGTATGTTGACAAAGAGGCCAAAGCCGGTCCTGCCTCCCCGCTGAGAAATGCAAACCAGATCGCTCGCACTGTCTGATGCCCTGCCAAGAGGGAGCATGTACATGTGTGGTAAATACAGAAAGATGTACACTCATCTGTATTCTGTGCAGGCACACAGTGAAGCATGACAGATGATAAAAAAAAAAAAAGAAAGGGGGGAAAAGGTGACGGAGTGTGATTGAGAGGAAAAAGGGGGGGGGACCATGTGATGTGATGTGCTGCAGAGCATTTAGGCATGTGGCCGTGACACACTCTTGTGAGACCGAACGCCTGCTGCAGCTGTCGTCGCCGGCCTCTGGACTCCCCACAATGGCATTACTTTGGCTCCGAGATCAATGGCGCTCGCTGGTGACGAATATGAGGGCCCTTCATCAACCGTCACCGTTTCAAATGGCAGCGGTTTATTTTCACTCACAGCTCCTTGTTGAGGAAAGGGTCTCGCCCAGAAGGGAACTGACCTTTATCTGAAATGAAAGCTGGTTTTTAAAGGAATGCTACTGCCATTAATCACGTCTCCAATTCTCAATCCGGTCATGCTCTCATGAAGAATCCTGCCCGCCATAAACAAACACGGGCCCATATGAATCCCATCAAGGCCGTGATCTCCTAAAACGCCAAATTTACTCCCGTCTCAGCCTCTGACTTCACACGATGGTATGCTCTTAGTCAAACAATAGTTAGTGTTCTCAAGACACGACAGCAGGGCTTATCCAAACAGAACAGCTTCCTAATGGAATTAGTGGAAAAAGTGCAGCGACGTGGCCACAGGATGTTGCATCTGACCGCCGGAGCGAGACGCTAGTTCATTAATCTTTCAACAAAGCTGCCTGCAATATTTATCAAGGAAGGGATTTATGTCGATAACAGTGGATTAGGGGGGGCGATGGTGAAGTAATAGAAGATAATGTATTTAATGTTGTATATGTATGGTAAGTGCAGGCTGATGATGTGCACCAGGACGAGTTTGCTTCAGTTTGACCTCGCAGGATGTTTTGAGAGATTCGGGGAGTAATTACAGACTGCTTAGAGAAACATGATCTTAACACTGAAAACATTCCCTCCTGGACCGTCTGAAGAATTACAGTCTTAACACAAGTATACTTTACATCTGACAATTCTGAATGCAGGCATTACAGTTTTACATATAAATATTAGAGTGGAATATGATTACTGTCTTTCATGGTAATTCTTTTGCTTCATGACAGTAAAGTTTAATGCAGACCGATTTAAACCTTGTTATAATGTAAATGCCAATTATCACGGTGAACCTGATGTTCGCTGTGATGGAATCCAATTAACTCTCAAATGTCTGCAAAGACATTCTCAGATAATATGGAAATTAATGGAAACAATGGACGCCTACAGCAGCGTGGCCGGAAGGTAAATACATATTGACGGCACACTGAGTCTCCGTCTGAGCCCGTGGAAGTCCAGCGCGCCTCTATTTTATTTATTTTTTATTTAAAAATGCTCCCAACGCTTGTGGTTTGTTCTGGATGCACAATCATGACATTCTGAAACTTAAAGGCCAACAAATACTGAATATGTTTTGATGTGCAGACTACAGAGCCCTTTAAGGAAAATGATTTTGAGGTGGAAGTAAAACACCTGATCTGACATTATTCCTCCTGCAGCTTCAGCACAGTGACGCCACCAGTGAGTAGTACAGTATGCATCATATGCTTCCATCTTGTATTTACCATTAGCTGTTATTTATTTATAGTAAATTCAAAAATTCATGTCAGGACAGCTGCTTTTGAGCGTCTAACAATGGTCCCTCCTATAAGACATGTCCAGGGTCGCATCGCTGCTGCATTCCAGACGAGTGTTGTTGTGAATGGCAGCCATGTTTGATGACACCAACAGACACAGCGAGCGGTCACAGTGACTCTTCCTGTCAATGTAATTGGTGATTTATCTTGTTTTGCAGATCACAACAAAATGGTATTTTTGAGAGAATCTCGGCCCCTAAATCAGATAAAAATGTAGAAGACAGGCGTCTTTTGAAAGCTCACACAGAAGACTTTGTTTTCTGGGATTTGATTTTATGCTAACTTAATAAAGTAATCAGATTTTGATTGAAATACAGGAATTCTGGTCGAATTGTCGAATTTCTTTTTATTTTATGAACATTAAATGGTTCAATAAAGGGCAGTTCTGTGCATCTGTTGACTTGAATCCAACCATTATAGATGAAATGTTTATTCTCAACGTGAAACTTCAGCTTTTACCAACTCATCTTTACTGTAAATGACAAATATTGACTTCGCAAATTCAGAAAAATGTCCCCAATAAGTCACTTTCTGTACATGCTATACCCCTAAACACACACACACACACACACACACACACACACACACACACACACACACACACACACACACACACACACACACACACACTTCTATCACTTCCTGGAACAACAGGCGGTCATATCATGCAGATCAAAGGGAATTACATTAAGGGAGAGGAAAGCAATCATGTCAGATCTGTGTGAGAGCGTAACATGATCCATCCATTCTGAGGCTGTGTGTGTGTGTGTGTGTGTGTGTGTGTGTCTGCGTGTGTATACATATAGCTTGTGGTCTCAAACTGACCCTTTCCTTACGCTGATGTTACATATATATAATCTGCAATCATTACTGTCACAAGGCTCTCACAATGAATCTGACATAATCAGACAGACGTGCGCAAACTCACGCACACTCTGAACTCACACACATGTACGCAGAACACACACAAACACACACACACACACACACACACACATCACTTCTCGAGACACATCAGGGCAACGTTACATTAAATTACAGATCTAAAACAGACACAAACACAGTCGCAGCCTCCTGGACGGCAGAGAACATGAGAAGATTCAATATGTACCACACACACACACACACACACACACACACACACACACACACACACACACACACACACACACACACACACACACACACACACACGTCACGTCTCAGCACATATTGATTGTTAGACAGACAGAAATAAACATCAGATACTTCAGTCTTACCGCGGCAGGGAGCTGTACTGTCGCTGTGCCTGGGCGAACGAGTCCCTCTCCTCCTGTCTCTGCCTTTGCATCTGAACCTCCACCGACACCGAGTGGCGACCCGGCTGGCTGTACCCGCCCGGACCGTTGCTGCTGGTGTTTGACTGAAAACAGCAAAGACGGCAGCTCGGTTAACTCTGACGTCCTCTGTCGTGATCATCGCCAGTCAAACTCTCTGTTGTTATTTAACGATAATCACCACTTGATTGAAATGATGTCCAATAAAATCAGTGGGAATGTTCAACTGGTGGACAAATATTATGTAGAGGACTCAATATTATTTTAATCATCAGCGCAGGACAATCGTTTGATGGAGTAATGAGATGATGTCTCGTTATCTTACATTTCCCACAGAGACGTCCTCGTTTCCTGACAGAAAAGTAGCCGATCTCTACATTTAGAGAGCAAAAACCAAACAGTAATGCTGAGAATACGACTGAAATGATTTGTCGATTATCAGAATAGCTGGCCAATGATTCTCTTTTTGATGGACAGATCAATTCATTGACCGTTTGTTGCAGCTCTGAGTGGATCAGAGAACATAAGGTGAATTTTCCCACTGATCTGGATCATCTGGTTTTAACTGGACTGGACTTCATCCAAAGCCAGGAGCACCACTAACCAAAGTCTACTTCTATTTATTGGGATTGAGACAGACATTTAAAGCCTCGTCTCAGCTCTGAGAGGAACAAATCGGTCTGAAGCTACGATGCGGGACATGTTGCGGAGACACAACTGATCGTCCAGCGTTAAGTTGTGACGGTTATTTTCCGATCAGAGAGCTGCGTGTTCCCTCGCAGAGCTCGTAGAAGTTTTACACTCCCAGAGAGAAATTAACACTGATGACTTTTCTGTGTTCAGTTAAACATTCATGATGTTGAACTGCCTGCGGTGCTAATGTAAGATTGATGTATGAATGGAAAAAATGCTGGAGGCGCCAACGCTTCAACTTCAAATCAGTGGTTTTGTGTGGATTAAGCAGATCAGTCTATTTCATGTAATCAGCCTGTATAAACATTCATCATATACCATCCGCTGCACTTCACGATGATGTTAATAATCTGTATTTACAACCAAGAGCCACATTACATCAAACACTGAACAAGTGTTTAAGTGATAAATACAACTATTTTCTCATTTATACCACTTTTCTCTAATCGACTCCAGCCATGGTGATTTTTATCTTGTATTTTTTGCTTGAATTTAATCTTCTGGGCATCTGTGGATTTAAATATTTACACATACTTCACATTGGTCAATTGTCTGGGGGGGAAACTGATGTCTACAAGTACAATATCTTGGCCAAAAAGCAATGACACATTCAGATGTTTCTCTTGTGACAGGCTCAGGTATTATAACCAAGAGGAATTCATTCATCAAAACCAGGAAATCATGTCCTGTATGAATAAAACATCTATAAGAATCTTGTACCACAGATTTTAGGAAATGTGTCAACAACAAAAACGGGGTGTAATTTTACCCAAGTAGTGGCTAAAAATGGCAAAGAAATGATCTTAGAAACAAGGAACACATGATCCCTCAGTTCAAATTCAAAGCGTACAAATCACCACAACTGCAATCAGGGTTTCCAAACAGTAGCTAATAAAACTAGCAGCAGACGCCGACACAGGATACCTCGTAAAGAATCTCCCACTAACCGCCTCCACCCTCCACCCTCCACCCCCCCCCAGAGGTCCAAAACCACAGACAGACACTTACCAGCCGTTAGTGGGGCGGACACACCCCGAGCTCGTCTCCTCTCAGGTCAAAATGAAGGTGAGACACAGACAGACAGAAGGAGGAGGAGGAGGAGGAAGGGGGGAGTGAGGGAGTGAGGGAGGGAGGGAGGGGCCATGCTGGAGTCTCACAACGGGGGGTGCAGTGATGAGATGAGATGGATGTTAGTGGGTGTTAATGAAGGAGACGACGCTCGACCTGTTGACATTGTGACAGTTACCCCCCCTCCACCCAAACAGCCACAGATAAACACCTCCTGTGCTGCTCATCAGGCGCAGCAGGTACGTGGACATGTCATACAGGCACAGTAATGATGAGTGATATGAACATCTGTGACTGGCAGCTTGTAATGACTTCATGGCGGCAAAGCATTTTATTATAATTATCACTATAAAGTATCTATAAATCTGCATACACACTCAGCAAGGGTATTAATACTTGTTCACAAAATCTGACCTGAACTCTATTATGTTCTAGGTCACTTATATTATCTATATGTATTATTCATTTTACCTTGTTTATTTCCTAAAGTGGAATCAGACAACTTCTCCCGTCTAGCATTTCCAAGCGGCGTTGCTGTTGGCGCCACAACTGGATCGTTTCCACTTTCCTCAGGAGAAGCAGCGTCCAACACCGCACGATAACAACCCCAGTTTATTCATACATCCTGCCTACATCTCTATCAGGAGACTCCGTTGCGTAGTGATAGCGAGGTTTAAGGAACCAATGGCATCATTGTTCTACAGCCTTTAGAGTACACAATCAGTATTTCCTTCATTATGATATGATACAGCAAAAAAAACCCTGTTTTGTCAGTTTAAGTTCTGGATTCTTATTATTATTCACCTTTGTTGTATGTTTTTCATGTTGTTGTTTAAAGGTTCTTTTTAAATAAAGTTATTATTCCATATCAGCTTCCAGTTCATGTCATGGTGAAAAATGCCAAGCAAAATTCGTCAAGCAAAATTCACAACTAATAAAAGTTTTTGGAGTGCAGCTTTTAAAGGGTTTTGCAACGTCCCATGAATTTAACCGCAGATTTAAATTTTTTAGAAAAACCATGACATGAACCTGAACTGGGTGAGGTGGTTGAGAATGACCCACATTTAAAAAAAAAGGAGGTAAAAACCCACTTTTAAAGCCTTTCATGATGCACTATTGATGTTGCACTTGGTTTTTACTGTAGTAGTTTTGAGACTGGAGGAGAAGTCGCAGTACAAGTGTGGCCTGGATCCTGCCTGCTTTTCTACCTGCTGGGTAAAGTGGAGTGACTGACCGGTTGCCAGTTTCAGAAGTCCAAATGCTCCAAATTGCCCCAAATCAGAAGTCAGAAAAGTCTTTTTGATGCTGTTTGACAATCTAAATAGGACTTAGATTGAAGATTATTCACCCCTAAACCATTACAATGTAACCAGAACCTTCACTTAAAGCTAACCACAAGTGAGGACAACATTAAAATTGGTCTTCATAGTGAAAGATCGACAAGAATATACACACACCACCTCGAGGTCCGGCCCACACTTGTACCACAACTCCCTCCGCTCATCCAATGTTCATTAGCGGTGTGGGTTCAATAATTGTGTGTGGATCAGTCGTAACAGAAAGCCGATCTAATTACTTTTATGACGGTGCGACGTATTGAAAGCCTGGAAGGAGCTCTGTGGAAATCAGTCAGTGGGAAGGCCATAAAACGATTAAGAGTGCTAAAGAGACGCTCCCCCGTTAAACCAAACGAAGCCGCGACAATCATCTCTGGACTTGATTGGCACTGCCCGGCTGCTCGGCCGACAGCGGGAGACGTGCTGGAAGATGACTGAGCGGGAGGGACGAGCACCGACACGACTCGTACTCCACAGCCGAGCTGAAAATTACCCGCGCGTAAATTACAGTCCCAATATTTTTCACATGATGGAAAAAGAAAAAAAAAAAAAAAAATCCCCTCAGCGGTTTAGGAGTGTCGAATATTCCTACAGCAGGAATGTTGGCTCGTGTGCTGGAACGGTGGGAGGAAAATACCCCGAAAGGAATCCAGATAATGGCAGCATTAAAATGTTACAGTAAAATACAAGAGGCAATATTATGCCCCTTTCTAAACCCCCACCATCAAGTCAATGAACTCCTCTTTTCCCATAGTGGTATAAATGAGTGCAATAAAGCTGGTGCGGTGCTGCCGGGAGAGCGGGCATCAGTCATCCTGATGGAATTAGACCGTGTTACCCACAATCCTCCCCTGCTCCCCCAACTATGGTGGAGTGAGGAAGAGTGCTCCCATCTCAGACAAGAGATAAATATTGACGAAAGTCATGTGGCTAAATGGTTCAACGGAGTTAGAGGTGGATAATTGGGCCAATCAGGGACGGAGGGTGAAAACTGTAGGATGGATTTGACAGATATTTAATTGGAGGTGTGATGTGAAGAGGTGAGCTGAGGTTGAGGGTCCAAACCTGGATGCCATGGTGCCACCATACGGCTTTTCAGTGATACATGTCTAATTGGTATAGCAGGACTGTGAAGTGTCTTCACGTTGGGTTTTGGACAGTTTTTTGGACAAATAAGGAAAAATATGATGATATAAACTGTATTTTTAAATGTATTTAGTCTTTTAATGTTGAAGTTGTAGCTGGTTTTGTAACGTCTATAATGTTTTAATTAGGGGTGGCGGTGGGAGTAAGTGATGCAACTGTATTTATGTATGTGAAAGCATACATTATTTTTTTGTCATCATGGACCAGGGAGAGCAGCTGCTGCACTGCCACTGGTAATACAATAATTAATAAATAATATCAAACAAAAAAAGCATCAAATCTTCACATTGTGCCTGAAAAAATAGACGATAATGACAAGACAGGTTTTGATGTTGACTTCCCACTGGGTCCAGTGGATCAGTCGTAACAGATTATTTGATCTATTTGACATTTGTTTGTATCGTACAACCGTTTCTCTGCCACGTAAAAAGCAGCCAGTTAATGCGAGCGCCGTCTCAGTGGCGGTTCTGTCCTGGCGGAGACTGTAAGTGGGGCAGCTGCAGGTGAATTAGGAAAAAGGACACTGGCTCCTTGAGCTTCGCAGCACATCACTCAGATGAAGCAACAGAATGTAATATATGCATGGGGGAGGTAATTGAATTTCAAAGACACATTGTCCCGTTTTCCATATGGCCTGCCAGTATGGCCGGGGCATGAGTCTAATAACAGGCAATTACTATGGCAAGCCTGGGTGTGAGCCGCACTCTGAAAAATAAAGGGGCTAAAATGGATGGGCTAAAAAAAACCATCATTAGAGGGTTCCTCAGACTGTAACCACCGTGGAACAACAGAGGGATCCTGGTAGAACCCAAAGCAGGTAAAACCTGGTGTAAATATGACAGATTTATCATGAACATTAAATATTCAACAGTAAATTAATTCACACCAATTAAAGATTAAGGAAGGTCAAAAATATCTTGGTTAAGTTTGCATTCTTGTTTACTTAAGACAGCTGGTTTAAATCTGAATTTTACATTTGTCCTTTAATTGTTGTTTTTTAACAGCCTCCAGTCAAACAGGAAAGAAAAAAAAGATCTTTCCTCCAACATATTCATTCGGTAAAGAAACCTAAATTGTTCAAAAAACAGCCGAGGGATCCTCAACTTTTCGAGTGTGCATTACCTAATACTGCAGTTTCATGGGAAAATAAGACCTGTGACAACAAGCGACTGTGCTGCTGTTGTAAACAAACATAATACTGCAGTATTGTTGAGCTCTTTAATTGAGAGCATGCTCGGTTGTTTAGAGACAAAGAAAGAGGTGACCTGTGCTCTTCTTTCCCACACGCTCCTGCTTTTGCCGCACAATGCCGGCAGGAATGTGCAACCAGTCCATCGAACCAAATTAAAACTCCACGACTCTGGTTTATACTGCTGGATGCAAAACAAAACTGTACACTTTTATTGGATTTCAGGACATCAGCTAGAAAGGAAAAAGGCCAGAGCACAGATGATTTGGTTCGTGAGCTCTCACTTTATCATTTCATTTCAATTTATAAATCATAGGACCAAGTTCTCCCTCTGCACACAAAAAACTCGACAAAAGCTACAGTGGAAGATCGTAGTGTCGACACCAGCGGTGAAAAGAATTCAAACAGATATTTACAGAAACACAGCTGAGTGTGCAAAAAGACCTTGTGTAGAGAAAAGACCAACAAGGATGATTCATATTATCAGGACTTGATTTACAACACACCTGATGTCTAGTTTGTGACAACATACATCTGTGTGTCATGATATGTTTGAGAAGGTTGAGATAGAAAATGTGTGAAATCAACAAAAAAATGTGTGTTGCCCCAAACTAGATAAAGAAAAGTGGTGAAGCTGATTCCTTTACTGTGTTCGACAATGATAAAATACACATTACATAGAGACACTATTAATGAGGAGGAAAAAAAAAGTATTAAAATCTAATATTCTTAGATTTAAAATTTGCTACAGCCGACTGTTCATATAATCATTGTTCAAAATCATGTAAAAACCAAGTACACTTGAGTCGCGGTGCAAGAAAGCAGGAAGGACTAAAATAAATACTAAAAATGTGACAAGCGATTTCATCACCTCAAAAAACTTTGAAGGGATTCAGATTTTGTTCGCTTATTATTACCCCTTGTTGCTTCAGAATGCACTAATTATCCCTCTTCTTAGCCAGTGAAGCTCTGAATTAAATAGATTCCAGTTAAAATGAACACAAACCCACCTTTGGTCTGTAAAAAGGCACAGTTAAAAACATGGGTTTACAGATGAGAACCCTGAACACAGAAACATTGTGAAGACAAGTCCATGAGGTGGTGGGTGGGTCCATGTGGATGATTGACAGACAGAAACAGGGACGGTGGATGAGTAGAGTGGGTTGTGACAGGTGGGTGGGGTTAGTGGTGGTTGCGTCAGGAGGTGTGCAAACTCCTGCATGCAGGTGTTTGAACATTCGACGGCGAGGGGTGTTAGCGTTAGCACGACTAGCCAGGAAGGCCCACTGAGATTAATGGGGATCCTAAGGTGAGGACAGGGTGATATCATCAGTCTTGTTCACGGCTGGTAGTAGTGGGGTTAGTGATGGTTAGCACCGGTCTCCAGTGAGCCACAGGTACTGTCGGATGCTAACGTTGTTAGCATTCTCCCCGGGCTAGCATTCGAGGTTACATGTCCAGAGTCGTGGTCTGGTTGAGCAGTCTTACAGTCTAGCCATCTTCTCCAGTCGACATGGGACTTGAGTTACAGGCTCCTGTGATTTCAGACACTCACCCAGGGCTGTTCGAAGCTGTAGGTCCTCCTGCGGTCGTCGGGGTCGTCCGGGACGTTTTGGGACTGCTGGAACTCCTGCCTCAGCCTCTGTATCCGGTCGTGGTTGCTAGGGGTTAGCCGGTTACTGGGGAGAGAGGAGAGACAAAAGAGGGTGGGGGGGGGAAGATGGATGAGTGTGTGAAGTCCATTGTGAACAACTGACCTGGTTTCATCAGCGCAGGCGGAAATGGCCCGCAGGGTGAAGTTCTTTAAAGTCCAACATGCTTTGTCCAGGAACTAATCAAATGTTGACGCTGAGAAAAGCAACCCAGATAACCCAGAAGAAACGCAGTACATGATAAGTGAGGGCAGAGCCAAGAGCGGGCTTACAGCAGGGCCCACAGCAATATGAATCAAACTAATGTGATGTTTTATTCATAACAATGAACAAAGGCGAGTGGTAACCGGTGAGCAGTACCACAAAACACACAACCCACCTCCCCCCAATCCCTGCCGGCCTCGTATCATTCCACTCCTGCGCTGCTATTGTCTGATGCAGCCCTGCGGTGCTTACATCAAACAATGTTGCCTTCAGTGTCACTTTCTCATGGTGCACTGAGCAGTCGCACTGTAGCTGGTCATTCGCAACTATTTGCTCAACAACTGCAACTATATTGGATATTATGGCGTCTAAAACGCTCAGTGATTACATATTGGAACCCTGAAGCCGATCACCTGCATACCCAAGACTTTTTAGAGTTTCTTTAAAATAGAAACCATTGACCTATGTTGCATAGAAGCACAACAATCACAGTAAACTGAAATCGGCCAGGAAAAACACTTCTGTCTCTGAAACACTCTCGGTTGGGTATCATGCCGTGTAAAGAGGTTCAGTGTCCTTGGTGGAATCAAAACTTCAAGGACTATCGACAGAGACTTTCTCTAAAAGAGATGTTCCTGCTAATCCCCGAGCTCATAAATTAAGAGAAAAATAGGACATACGTATAAAGGAGAAGAAAAGGTGAGCGTTAAATATATATGGCCACCTACAGCGGAAAGTAATTAACACATTTTTTACCCTCTCATGCAGTGTGTGTGTGTGTGTGTGTGTGTGTGTGTGTGTGTGTGTGTGTGTGTGTGTGTGTGTGTGTGTAGTGGTGTCAGGGTCGGTGAATGAAGGACCAGCGGGGGAACGTTGACTCCGAGCTTGACTTTTCAACTTTCTAACTCAGCCAGGAAATTCCTGGGGAACGTCTTATCTCTAAAACTCAAAAAGGTCAAACCTGCAACTCTTTCCAGTCCCGAAGCTCCTGTAAGTTTGGTGTTATAAAACCTGTTTTCTGCTTACAAAGGAAAACTTTAAGGTCAGCATGAAAAGTAACTTGTTGAGGGATGCAATCGTAACGCAGACACAACATACAGATAATAAAAAGCAAAGACATATGAAAAAGAGTAAGTGAAACATCCTTATTAGCTAGTTTATGACAGCAACTGCACAGTTTGAACAGACTATAATGTCAGTTTATCTTCGTGAGATCAAAGTGCGACTTCATGTTGGCATATAAGCGCAACGATTGCGTAAATTAATTTCATTCACCACAAAACAACCAGATAGTCAGATCATAACGCTCTAACCTGAAACACAGCAGCAGCACCAGCTTCCTCAGCTGTTAGCTCCAGGCTCATTCAGTGGAAAAGCCAGAGCCAGTCAGCCTTGTTAAAGACCAGGAACTTGTCATATGTGATCCTGCTAATCTCCATGATATGTAACACAGCCGCTTGCCCTCTTCAGAACACAGCTGACCTGCCAGGCGGTACATGCGTGACCCCCCGAGCTGCGGGTCGAGGCCTTAAAGCTCGCTTTAAAAGAACGGTTCATATCTGACAGCGAGTAACCTGTAAACAGATGTGTGTGCCACTCGAAAGAGAAGAACCGGAGAGATGAGAATCTATTTCTGAGTTTGCCTCGAGTCCAATCAGTCGCCACTATGAAGAAGCACAGTACTTCAGTGGTAATACAAGAGCTGTGTTCGTCAGATGAAAGATGTTCCCTTCTCCTGAGATACTCACTCAACTCTGTAATAAAAGTACATCATCATTAAGGCAACCTATAGACCCGTATATACTAGAACCCTGCCCGAGAGACCGAATGGAAGAGAAACTCAAATAAAAGGATCAAAGATCTCCAATCCGCGAGTCTGACAAAACAGTGTAAATCAATCAAAGAAAGAGCAACACTCTAATACAAGTGCACTGCCAAAAAAACCCCAGAGACAGGGAAGAACAGCGGGCTGAGATTTAGTCTGTGATGAGCTTCATCCTCTGGACAGGCTCACTCAATATCTGGCACTGCTGTATGGGTCTGAAAGGTCACTGTGTGGCTTTGTTGAGTGGAGTGTCTCAGGGACTCAATAAGAGGACTGCTGCTTGCTGACTGGGCTGCCAGCAAAACTGTTTACGCTGAGATGCACCCTGCCTTTCATGGTCGGGTGTGCCTCCTGAAAAGCTGTCTGTCTCGGTATTAAGTCTGGGAAGAAGGGGAGCCTTGAGAAGATGTTATGTCTGCATTGTGAGCAGACTTTAACTATAGGATTGGACTGCTGCACTAGGTTCTAGTGTAGGATGCTGAAACAGGGGAGATGGACAAAAGGAGGTCATGGGAATATGATAGAATTCACCAATCTTTGCCTTTTCGCTTTCAAATAAATCTGGCTAATCCAGACCGTCCTCGTCAGAAAAACGATCACAAAGTTCGACAGGGAAAGCAACTTATTACAACACATACTGATGTCTGTTGTTAGGTGGCAACCTGTGGTGGTTGTAGTATCTATTATGTTGTCAAAAAGGAGGAAGTCAGGTCAAATCACAATGTCTTCCTAAACCTAACCAAGTTTAAGAGCTTAAACCAAATCAAACTGTCAGTTTACAAAACCTGTTGCTGATATGTTGCCACAGTCATTCAAACTATTCAGTCTTTTAGCTACGACGATGTGTTGGGTTAAAACGTGAGATCTTCTGACAGATTGTTCTTTTTGCCCGGTTGGCTTTTTTTAATTTGGCGGTGTTGCCATGATCGCAGATTAAAGCAATGAATGTGGCGAGTAAAATATTCATTTTCTGATAGGATTGATGCCCAGAAGTATGAAATCAAGAGCTAGGACTGTAATGAACATGAAAAGAAGTTACTTCTGAAGGATCTGTGGTCTGTATTGTGACCAGACTTCAATATCATCGAAATAAGTTCCAAAGACACAAAGTGAAACACACAGATTTAAAGAAAACAAAGCTGAGAGCGAGATCAAAGCGATAAAAGACAGCCAAAGAAGTCCTTGCTTCATTTGGCATTGAAGAGGAAGTGGTCCAAATTGGACCTAACACCAAACTAATAGGATTTATCAGATGTGTGCTGTCACTTTAAAATCCCCCATGACATTGATGCTGCTTCCACGGATCCCAATCAAAGCATGCCAATAGATCGAGGGAAGGCCTTTACAGGGCGATGCACAGTAAGTGACAGAGGCAGCTGATGGACGGAGTCCTAATCCTGTGGATTATAAATGAATGGCCTCATTCACACAGGCTGCTCTTCCCATGCCTATAGGAGCATTCAGACCTACCACCAACTGAACATAAATTTAAGAACCGTGCAATCATTTAGAGGACTTGGTGACTTTTAGTGGATGCCCTTGAAATGAATGCAAAGCTGAGGGTGCCGGCGTGGTTTTGGCCAGTAAAAAAAAACAAAAAACAAAGAAAGAAACGTCTGTATTCGACCCCACAATCCACCAGCTGGCCTGCAAAGACCATCTGAGCATGTACTGTGCAGAGAAGTGCCGAGGTCTGCACGGTGGAGAGATTCAAGTAGATCTCGTGTCTGTGTTGTGACGAGGGTCCTCGTCATGAGTGGTTACAAGTGGGGTGACCTTGACGATACAAGAGCAGCATTGTGAGTTCACACTTCAAAGCCACGGATGAAAACGTCACCCCAAGTTTGCGTGTGAGTGAAGGGCCGTTAACAAACGCTGCCAAGTCGGTGTTTAAATCTTATTGGTCTTTTTCATCTTCAAATTAAAAAGGGCTTTTTTTTTTTTTTTTTGACCTCATGCAAATTAACGGTTGCCAGTTCAAATAAAAACACACCTGACTTTTAATAATACGTGGAATGCATTCTGCGTGATGTCCTATCTATTTCATTTGCCAATAATCCTCAATTCATAATAATCAACTTTTTAATTAAAAGCCGCCATCTTAATTAAACATTTAATTAAGCAAGGGTAGTCATGGGATTCCCATCTCGAATGTGACTGTTGTACTGACTAGCCTGCCAGCCTGTTAAATAAACATTTACTGATGTAGCGATACGCGTCGTAAGAAAACAGTGCATGTCGTGGATACGTGTTGCCCCCCGGTCACAGCAGCTGAGGTGGTTAGTTTCTGTAATCTTATCAGATGTGGGCGAACCAGTCCGCTACATCCTCTGACAAAGAGAGACCAGCTGGTGGAGCCTTTCTCTGCTGTGAAAAATGAACCGAGATGCCGAAGATGATAATCCAGGTCTATTGATCGAAGGCTCACAGACAACTAGGAGGGAGACTGATGCCCTCGCTAACTGGTGCTAGCGGCTAATGCTCCATCTGTGAGCTGCTGTATGGCAGAGGCCCGCGTATCCACTGCAGGAAAGCCACAAAGACCAGCCTGCTTCCTCAAACACTGACGCTGTTGCTACTCGGTACAGATGCAAACAAGAAAGATTATCACTTGGGATATTTTGCATGAGCATCCTCGGACTGCTTATTTTACTGATTGACTAACTAACAGATTCCAGCAGCTATATTCATGACATCAAGTGCAATTATTCTGTATGTGTGAAGATTGATGGTCTGTTGATTCATGGCAGAAGCTGAACTGTCTAGAATAACATCACTTTCACTTTAAAGTATGCAACCGTTTGTCACAGAAGCAGGTTTATTTCTCTCCCAGAAAAGTTGAATTAAGAAGACTGAATGTGCTTTATAAGATGATTTAATGGCAATACTTTCTTCATAAAATCTCTTCCGTCTCTTTCAACTTCCTCTTGTTGGACGATTATTAAAAGACTTTGGTTGTGTCTCAGGAAGGGAGCTGGCTTTTGCGGCATATTTTATTTGTCGAGCTTCAGAGAGGAGACAAAGTTTATTGCTTGCAGAATGTTTCATATAATAAGTCAACACTCTTTTTGTTTCACCACTGCAACCGTTTAATTGACGTCTAATAAAGCCGGTATGTGGGCCAGGCCAGACCAGACACACACACAAAAATACAATAATTACAAAAACAAAGAAAGTAGATGCTGCTCATTTTGTTGCTGCTACGTAATTTCAAATAAGTTGTGTAATACATGTTGTTTACGGGCGAATAGCTGACAAAGATCAAGCACGGTCAATTGATCTTCCTCAGATATATAAAAGGTTAAAAAAGGATTAGCTCAGATGCTTCACTGCTGGTGTCTGTTGACGCAGGGAAGAGATTAGAAGGGGCCAAGAGGCCACTGTGGCTGTTGTGTCTAAGGCCATTTCGGCTCTTATTAACCCGATCTTGCTTTTACCCTGGATTACATGGGCTTAACCCTGAAACACTGGTAGAGCCAAATTGATCCGCAGAAACAGCAATTAGATGCCAATCGATACAATATCTCCACACTTAGCAGCTCATTATCAAACCCCTGGCATTTGCCTCATTGCGTCAATTGACTAAGTAAGAATAAAGTGGGACGGCGTGTTGACAAACTGCACAAACACATCAGTTAGTATGCAGAGTAAGATAAACAGCCAAGCAGAATTTCCCAATCCATGTAAGAGCTCGTGTTGACAGGGAAGTTAAGAGGCTAATGAATCGAGCTAACACGTCCTGTAACCCAGACTGAATCAGACGCAATCGGCACGTTTCGCGGTTTCCATCCGGGCTCGGATCAAAACCGCTCTCTTCTCAGAGGGCACAGCACTGGCATGGCGCCGACATGCCGTGCCAAGCTTAGTGGCGGAGTGTGTATTTCTGTGTGTGTATGTGTGTGTTCATCAGGAGAGAAATATGGCACTTCAGTCGAGTTGGTGAAATGCTGCAGTAGGAGGAAGAGTCACCGGGCAGCTTTAATAACAACCGCAGCTCTGCAGAGAAATGTAGGTTGATTGGAATACAAATTATAAACTGACATCAGTCACGATGTGTGATGACTCACCCCGTTTGTTTCTGCTCGCTCACCAACGGACATAAAACTTGACATGCCGCCTTCTTTCACGACTGTCGAGGTAGTTTTACAGAAAGACACAATCCAGTAACACTTTCGCTTCCTTCTCCATCATTTTAAAATCCCAAATCATCCGACACGCCGCCTAATAGACTCTATGCATTTTCATCGCAGGGTTTTTGGAAAGAAAACAATTCACTTGTTTTCCTCAATCTAACAGTAAGCCATTCTTCTAAACATGATTAACTTCGTGCAGCGAGCGGACCATCACACAAATCCCACTCCTGCAACTTACAGTAGCATTCATTCTGAGCCTTAGCAATCCCACGGGGTGTCAACACTTGTGCAAAGCAGACAGTAAACATTGGAATCCATCGACGGAACGGATTGAATTTAATTGGTTTTCAGTTTTATAGGGCATCTCTATTTTTCCAGGAGCACTTCTGGTCAGAAATGTCAGAGATGGTAATATAATATTTGACTGATATTAATGCATGCACACACACACATTTAAAGCAAGACGGGTAACCGGTCTTGGATTTCAAGCGATGGCGCCACTGGAGGCAATAATGGTGTGGCACACAGCAAGATGCCTCCTTTTAATTCATGGGCCAATTTCATGCTTGCACACATCAGCGTATCGATGCCGGCCTGCTTGGTTACAAGCAAATAAATTGGACTGCGTTCCTGATATCTGTAATCCTGCCCTACTTTTAACGAAGGCGGGGAGCACGCTGTCCTATGTGGGCCATTTAAGTTTCATTACTCAAATCCCCATTGGATCGTGCGGTGGAGCCACATTTGAATATGTCACAGTAATATCTGCGGGGGCATTTCACATGTGGTTTAGCAGGAGCTCTGATACCATTTCTACACAGATGCGTTCAGTGTGTTCTTTATAATGTATTCTGAGATTGGACTTCATGTCAGGATTAAAATGAAGAGAGATTGTGTTCGATCTGATCTCAATGATGTCTTCAGGAGAATAAATATACGAGATCAGACGTACTGTTAAACAGTCTGCCACGCCTCTCTGTTACACAAACAACATGGAAACACACAAATGATGTTACCAGTAAAACAACTGCACTGGAAGTTTGTTCAAATATCCAAAATATAGATGTTGATTCAGAATGACATTGCAAAGGTCATGTTGGAGGGTTGGGAGTCCACTACAACGTGCATTCAATTTTCAATCACAGTCGGCGTGACCTTAACCAGAGTTGTGTTAAATATTTGAAAGATTTGCCTCAGGGGAACTGTAAAGACATTAATGTTGGGCAGCATGTCATCTGCAAAATAGTGACTCAAGTTATTAAATAAATGTAGTGGGTTGAAAGTACAATATCTGCACCTGAAATGTAGCGGCATGGTAGTATGAAGTTGCAGATAATTGGAAAGTACCTCAAAATTGGACTTGAGTAAATGTTATTTGTCATATTCCTTTACTGACCTTAACAAGGACAAGCTATTTTATTTTTTGCCAAGGAATGAGAAGCTGTTTTTAATGTAATCACAATTATTCCTCTTTTCTACAATCAAGTCAAATTTGTAGAGAAAAATCAAGTAGAACAGCTAAAAAGACAACGCAGGCTAAATATTGCATCTCCTGTAGCTCTTTGTTGAAATATCCACAATATACTTTTTCTTTATAAACTGAAAGCTGTCTCCCCGTCTAACCCACTAAATTGCATTTCCTTCCTCCTTCCCTGCACTGAAATGCTAAATAGGTAAATGGATATCAGATCTCATCCACGTTAACACAGGCTCCCGATCTAACATGCAATTGCAGCTGTAGTGCTTTGATGTAACAGTGTCTAAACTCATCCGTCACTGACAGATGATGATCTCCTCTGTGTTGGGAAGCATAATAAACACAAACAGGTAAAAACCGGACAGCTTTGGGAAGAAGAGCGGAAAACAAAGGCTCATTCAAACGTGTTTGTAATTTTAAGACTTTCGCTCTTCCCTCTTTCAGGTTTTAAATGCTCCAACTTGCTCACAAACACAAAGCCTGCAATTGTCCACCTCACACACAGATATACATTACACACATACAACACACACACACACACAAACTTGCTGTGTCTCTATCTCACCTCGCTCCACCGCTCTCTCCCCTTCACACACCGACACGACTTGATGGTTAACGGCAGACGGCATCTGTCACGCCGCACCATTCAATCAGTCAATGGACAGATCTGTGCTGTCAGATAAGCCACTTACTGTAATATATCTGAGCTTCACAATGCCGTTATGATCCCACCAATCATAACTAAAGCTCGCAGCCCACTAGTCTTTATGATTCATAGCCGATCACCATGATTCAGCACATTCAGTCACCTGGGGAGACTGTAACCAGGCAACACGGTTTGGATAAAGGGTCTTCTGAGTTAATGGCTTTACCACAGCCAGCATCGCACCCTACTAATTATTCCTTTCTGTGTCAACATGGCCGTAAAGTAGGCTCTTGTAGCCCATTAACTTGTAGTGGTGCTTTAACAACTCTGTAGAGAAGCGAAAACTAGTTTCAACCTGCCTGTGCCCACAAGAAGTGTTTTCCTACAGGTTGTGCAAATTACTGGCAGAGTTTGAGGACGTAAAAGTGTGAGATGAAAGTGTGAGGCGAAGAGGAGAGGATTTTCAAACCAGCAGGGTGAGTGCGCCGTCTTATCAGCGGTGGATTAGGGAGGCATTAAGGAGTCCAACTTTCTTTTTTTTACATTTTTATGAGGTCTCAGCTAAACTAAACATTGATAACAAGGCCCGACTTTTTCATACTCATGAATAAAGTTCAGTCTGAATCAGAAAGCACATTTACACAAGTTCTTTGGCTCTCGTCTTTCATGCTGGCAGAGCATCTGAGAATTTCACTTTGAGATCCTCTCTTTGTTTTAAACAGTCGAGGGAAGAACAGAGTCGAAAAATATTGTAGGTTCAGCAGTTGTTCTGAGGAGGCAGGAGACCCGAGTGGGCTGTTTAGCGTCAGGAACTGTTCAGTGACTAAATGACTGAAGCACAATGGAGGAGCTGCAGAGGTGTGACCAACACGGTATTGTCTTCAACTGAAGTAGGCACTGAATCACACTAGACGACTGTTGGCCCATGTAGGTCTGATGGGTAACTTGATGCACCAGATGGTTTGTCACACACTATCTGGAAAGGAGCTTCCAGAAACTGTTTGGGAAATTGTAGGCACATTAAAAAAAATACTTGGCGGGTGACTGGATGAACCATCTGTCTATCGCTGGTTAGCTTAAACCAATCAGATCAACGGAAGCTGCCAGAGGAGCCAGTTGGTAAATCAAACTGAAACCTCAAGAGAAAAGAGTGATAACTTCTGAAATAAATGATGCCTCAGCAGCTACACTGCCTTTGCTGTTGTCAAACCTACACCATACCCGGAGATGCCATCTCTAGCTACCAGGAGTTCCACAAAGGATGCCGATACATGATCATGCTTAGAACAATGCATCAGCTACCTCGCAAGGTAACCTTACAGGTGTCTTTTCTTGAAATCAGTCTAACATTAGGGGATGAATAAAGTCAAAATGTGCCTTTGATGGGCACAGAAATGGTGCAGGACAGTAACCATCCACTATCAAAGGTGTGTCTATATCAGTGAATGGAACTGAAGGCTCTTAAGTGAAGCTTATCTGGCTCTCCAAAAACTAATTTTTAAAAAGAGACCGAAGACAAATTAGACCACACCCAAAAAAGCGGTTGAGCTAAACCAACGAGAGGGACAATCGGACTGGGAGAATACAGTGCAGCAATAACTGTAAAGACTTTTGATGACTCTGAAGCTAAAGGATGTCAGAATTGGAACCAGGAAGACTCAAAAACCGGATTTATCTTTCCATGTATCAAAGACTGAATCACACAATGCAGCCTATATCAGCTAGCTGCCACAATGATCTGTACATTAGGAAGCGGACGATGTGAGTGTGACATTATTCACAGCAACCGCAGAAAGGATTCATCTCCTCTATGACAGCAGAATGGATCACCCTTTAAAGGCAGTGAAAGGAAATGAGGGACGGGACAGAGAAAGGAATAGTGAGATAACAGTCATTTGGGCTGCGGCTGAGTCGATTGTCGCTGAAGAAAATAAGTAGAGCGAGGCTAAATTAGAATTCCAATTCCCAGTTTTGGAGAGAAAAGGTGAGGGTCTGATGGATGCATATCTCCATCATTGGCTGATCATTTTGGTGTGGCCTGGACTGATGGGAAAGGAGAGCAGGGAGAAACGAAGGGGAGGGCAGGGAAAATGACATTGAGAGAGAGAGAAAGGAAATCGAATTGGAGCAGTCTAATTTCTGGGCCAGGCATCGCGGTCCAAGCTCGTATGGCACTCTCTCTTTCTCTCTGTCATGGCGACTGGGGGGTGACGAATGGACGTCTCACTTGTAATGGTTCCCATTTTCGGAGAGCTGTATAATGCCGGCCGATGGAAGCATCAGCAGCATCTGATAAATCATAATCTAAGTCAAATTAGGATCCATTATCATCAGGAGGCAGGGGGGCCTTTTCCCTGTTTCGGGGCTGCATGGGAGGAAAATGAGACTAGAGGCATCTTGTGACAGCAGGCAATTTTGAGAGAGAAAGAGTGAGTATCTGATGTATGATTGCCATGGTAATGCGTGTCCTAGATGCCAGGGAGACTGCTCAGACAGAGGCTGGAATTTGGCAAAGCTATGATCATAACATGAGCCCATTCTAATGGGCACTTAGACCATCCATATCACTACTTTTTACCACTGCTGATATGACTCTAAAGAGGAGATATTCACATAATTATATATTTCTTAATGGCACTCGTGCTGTAAACTTGTTAAATATTTGTTTGTTATAGTTCTGACTAAGCTGTAAAAATGTCAAATGAATATACTGTGAGTCATGTCTGCTCTTATCTCTAAAGTCTTTCGGTAACCAAATCATCTCCTGCGCAAAAGCCGAAAACAGAGAAAAACATTTGTTTTGTTTTTTTCCAAACAAATTCCTCTTGGGACTGGAGCTGAAGTGCAGCACTGGTTCAGCAAGCATTCATTAAAAACTGGGACTCTACGCACCGACTTCATGAAATATTCAATATACAGTAGCTTTTTGGAGGAGAGGACATGTTTTCCAGACCACCGAAAACAAATTTTCTGATTTTTGCACAAAAATAAAAGCACCAAATCAGATTTCTGTTTTGCAAGCACTCGAAGCTCTGCAGTCACCTCTCTAAAAATAAGATGGCAACAACACACAGATACCTTGGATTCATCTTTTGATATATCATTTTAAAGGCTCAGGAGTGCCGTCTCTTAGAAGGTTGAGACCTTGAGCTTTTATCGCACTGCAATAAATGTCAGAGAAATGCGATGGACTTTTGCTGTTGCTGGGCATAAAGACCAGAAACAGCCCTGCATTAAAAGCATTAAAAAAAAAGAGAAAAATGGTGGGTGCATGTTGCTTGAGGCGTTGGTGAGACATTCAAAATACGATCTAGGAAGTTTATGTTTGAGTAACAAATAAATGCATCTGAAGGCTCATCAGACACCAAAACACTACCTGTGCAAATGTATGTTTGAACGCAGCCTCAGACATTATGCATTGATGAAAGCCTAATGATTTCCGCTACTTTCATTTACTTGTGATTTTGCACAGAAACCAAAGCACAATTAACCACGATGTAATCAACAATAACAACAGTTTGCCTGAGTGTTTCTGAATGGTCCTCTAGCATCATTACGGCCCCTAACACACACACACACACGGTCACACATACTTCTCTGATGGACGAGCTGTAGGTGTAGGTCAAAGCGCAGTGATTGGATCCACAATGAGCCCCAGGACACACAGGGCCAAAGTGTGCTAACCTGCAAACTTTGAAGACAAAGTACCTGAGCTCTGCTGATTTTGATTCTCTCCTTGTACCTTTATTATTTGAGCTTGAAGGTCACCAGACCAGTTAATCGGCTTACTTAACATCTGTAGGCTATTATGGCTCCAATGTCTAAGCTGCATTTTTTTTATTTGGTCATTTTCACTTTACTAGAAAAGATAATTGTGGTTACTCAACTCTACACATTGTGGTTTGGCTCCACCACAAAGATTATTTATGTGTTCCCAGCAGCTCAACTCCTCATTAAATCTGTAAAGTCACTCTCTCACTCCAAACATTAACTCCTAGTTAACCTCTCCTGGTGAAACAGATGTTACAGTTGTTAAACTTCACATCTGTTCGCTGGAAATCTCAAGAGTCCTGCAGTCATCTTAAAGGAAATCCTGGATACCCTCCTCCCTGTCCTCCACCAACAGATCCCCCACAGAACCAGCTGCAGCTGAAAGCCACCAGGCACTGCAGACACCCATAAAGACTATCCTGCTTCTCCTCCTGACAAACGTTTCAAAGGAGGCCCACCGTGAAACACCCAAAGCAGCAGCAGGGTACAGGCGCTTCCTCTTTCTTGCCCCCCCTCCACCTTCCTCGAGTCAATCTCCCCCCTCCGCCTCTTCCTGGCTTTCAACTCGACGCAGCCTGAACTCCCCATTGTGCTGACCACTGGGACTGTTCACAGGAGGAAACTCTGTGGGTTTCGGTGAGTCAGGGGGAAATTAGTTTTGTCGAAGTGAACAGAAGACGTGGGATAGCTTACAATTTGTCACCATCTGGGTTGGGTGGAGGGGTAGCTGGAGCTGGCAGCAGTGATATATTTTGTTAAATGCTGCCGGGCGGTGTCATGTTGTTTTTCTATCTTCTTTTCGTTCAAAAACTGGAGAACTTGTGCGTCTGAGTTTTTCCTGGAGCGGGTAATTGCTGCAAAACTTTAAGTGGATTCTGATTCTGCATCAGACCACAAAATAACATGTTTCAACCATTCGGAACACAAAGGTGACATTCTGTAGCAAGGCAAGATTTAACAGACATGAGTTATCTGCCATTATCTGCTGTCCAGAACACAGAAATAATTATCTAATGAATTCTAGATAGAAGCTCACTTCTCTGCAAACCAGACACAATTATGTGTTGCCTTCAGGAATGATACTGGAGCTCCATTAAATGAAAATCTGCAACTTTTTTTGGTAATCGATCAATCATTTTTAGTTATTTATCATTATCAATGAGTGGTTCTGCCTCTCAAATGTGAATATTTGATGCTTTTCTTGGACATATACGGCAGTGAACTGAATAGTAAATAATCTATATATTAATTAATAACATAATGAATCATTAGTTGCAGATGAAAGTCAGAGGACACAATAAAAGCATCTGATTTAAGAGATGAGCTAAAATAAAATAAATAGACTGCCTGGTAAATCTAGCCCGTAAGATGAAGCAATAAAAGGCCACAGTGAATTCTCATGTGGACAGGTGATGCAGTAAATCCCCCCCTGAGTGGCTGACTGGAGGATCCCCCATCCTCCCCACCCTGGTTACTGTCTGCTTCCTGCCAGACAAAGCTCCCCGACTCCTGTCAAAACATCTCCTAACTAGGTAGCAGTGGCTGCAGCCGTCCCCTGACGGAGGACTGACTGCACCGAGACTGTGGACAGTCTGCTTGGGTGTGTGTGTGTGTGTGTGTGTGTGTGTGCCTGGACTCAAACTGAGAACACAGGCAGTCTGTTGGATGGGTTGACAGGGTGACTACACTGAGGATGTGTGTATTTGTGTACATGGACGTTGTGTCTCTCCTCCTTTATTTCTTCAGTGCATAGCTGTGCAAACAGCTGTCACTGCATTTTGTTTTTATTTATACTGCTTCAACAATTCATTGGTTAGTCATGTATATGATGTATTAAAAGTTAAGCTTCTCTGATTTTCTCTGTTCTATGTTATTCTTAATATTTTTATGTTTTGGACCGTTAGTTGGACAAAATGAGCAATTTGAAGGTGTGATTTTTGGAACAGCCATTTTTCTAATTTTTGGATGTTATGTACATCAGTAGTTACCCTCAGGGATCCTTTAGGGAGCCCTAGCAAAATGGGGAATAATTAGTTTTCAATTAAATTCCAAAAGTAGCACAATGACATGATGCATGACTACGCTGTATTTGGTCATGGGTTTCACACACTTTAACTATAAAGCAAAATTGTGGGTCAAATTAAGGTTCATCTTGTAGTTTTTGTCAGTTAAGGTGTCTTTGAGACCCACTGATTTACATCGTATCAACTGACGTACATGAAAGTTCAACCAGTAACAAGTAGCTCACATTGTCATTAATCTGTTTCATGCTCAACAAACCACAAATTGAAACCAGAACAAAGAAAGACCAAAGCTTCCAGTTTCCACTGAGAAGTAAATAAAAGAGCAACAGGAAGTACACTGCAAGCCCACATGAGGCATTTCATTCCTTATTGTTCCACTGTGTCGGCATTAATCTCAGAGTGATTTTCCAAAAAGACATTTTGTCACTGTATGGTGGAAAAACCAAAAGTAAACTACTGAAGACACTCTTATTCGTTTTAATTTTTGCCAATTGCCGGAGAAATTCCTCTTTGAAGACCCAAACAATCCCCTGCGATATCTGATGCAACAGAGAGACACACATGCGCCCATATGAAAGACGTTCAAGTGCAGCCCATCAAAGAGCACCCATGAAAAAACTCAAAGGGGTGTCACACAGTTTTTGGCAGATACCCGACACGCAGTTCTCCACGGTTCAAATCCCTCTGGGGGGCTGGTAGCTGTCTGGAGAACGCTGTCAAGATCCCTAGATGGGAACTCTCTTTGAAAGCTGCGGTGACAAAGGGATGGAGGGGAAGAGATGAAGGTTGAGGGTGGCAGATAAAGGACTGAAAGGCAAGGCAGTCAAGGAAGGAAGGACGAGGAGGGGGGAGACACGGGGCAAGTGTGAAGGAAGGATGATGATGGTGGCAAAGGGAAGGGGGAACAAAGGAGGCGAGTTTGTGGGGGACGTCAGGAATACATGATAAGAGGTGTGACATAGATAGAAAACAAACAGAAGAAACGGCTCTATACACACACTATACATGCGTTTATTCTGAAGACGCGACATCTTGAAATATCTAAAGGGTATGTTTTCAAACATTAGACCCAGTAGAGTACATTTATCATATCATGCATTTTTTATGCATTTTTTTATTTTCAGGGCAACTGTAAGAGTTGAGATAAGGCAGAAAAAGAAAGAAAATGGGTGGGGTCGGATAACAGGAAGATGTGTGTCAGGATCGGTGAAGAGTAAAATGTTCGGTGCTTCAAGACAAATTCTAGTGCTCACTTAGGATAAACTCTTCAAAACCCAAGAACTTCACTAGAGGGATGGACCTCATTCTTCTGGAAGATACTGGATTTGACAATTTAGTAAGTCGATGATGGTGATGAAGATCCATCCCAAAACTCTTGATATCCAGTGGGTTAAATCTGGAGACCATGGAGGTTATAACAAAATGATCCTGAATTGTATTCCGGTAGTCAGGTTTTTATTTAATAGCCAACTATGTATTTAATTCTACAGTTTATACATATGTAAACATATGACAACCGATGATTGTTGGAGTTGTTGAGCATCTATACAAGAATATTTTTCTGATTTCTGACTTTCCATCTCTTTTTTTGACTGGATCATCCATGATGCACTTCAAAAGTGTGAACTGAGCCATGAAGTTGCTGTTGAATCATTCAGACGGTGGACATCACCTTTTCTGAAATGAAAAATAGCGAGCGAGAAAGAGCCAGAGAGATATGGTGTCTCTCTGATTCTGAATATATAATTCTGATCATTTTTCATTTAAGTTGGAGCCGGAGAGAGGTTATGGGAGATAGTGACAAGTCAAGGGATGGATGAAAGGAAGGCTGAGGGATAGGAGGGAAATATTTATAGATTAGGGCAGACAGTAAAGGAGGAGAGAAGAGATAAGACTGAATGGAAGCACAAAGGGAAGAGGAAGAGGTCGGACGGGGGCCTTCAGAAAAGCCTCCAAAGAGATCAGAGTGGACGGAGGATCATGGGGAAGAGATGAAGGGATGGTGTACTGGGAGGTGGGAGGCAGAGATACAGGCGATAGCCACGTCCTCAATGAGGGAGCTTTTAATTTCCACTAAAACGTTTTTTTTTTTTCCTCTGAACTTTGTGAATATGCGGTCTGTGTCATGGTGCTCTGGAGGCACCAAGTCCCCAGGCGTCGAGGAATTAAATGAGGGAGAGTTCCGGCGAGGGTGCAGGCTACGTTCTGGCACGAAGTGAATTAATCCCTGGAGGTCCTGCATCCAGCTGCTGACACAGGCTGGGTTTATGGCGAGCCAGGGGGCCATAAATAAGGCATTATGGGTATGGGGGGGGCTGCGTGCTGGGTTTAAGTGTGCCACTTTAAAAGGCCCTTTTGCCATTAGTTGTGTGTCCAAGCTGTTTGAAGTGATAGACCGATGTGTGTGTGCGCTTGTGCTGGGCGCGCTGACCTCACTATGGTGGAGCTGTATTTCAAGTGGCCGGGCGAGACACAAGTCAGGAGCCCGGAGGGATCCGCCCGTCTCAAGATCATGATCTCGCTTCTTCCCTGTCTGTTGTGCTGTTAATCATATTGAAAGAGCCGGTCTGTAATGGGGTCTAATGGCCGCCATCTCATCGTGGAACAAAGCCCTTCAATCAACTCACAATATATTTGACATTGTACTGAGGAGGCACTGGATGTTGAATTGATTGTGCATATTAGAACACTTTAGCCTTCATTTAGTCTCCTGCGTTTTCATATCTGTTCCACAAATTGGACTTGAAATTTAATGTGCTCTCGGTTTCCCTCTGTCCATCAGCTCCTCTTGTTAGGCTGCCTCCCTCAGTTTGTATCACGGGGACATTTGTCAGGTACCGGTCCACAAGACAGGACAGAAACTCAATTGTTAGTGCAAATGAATCAGATTAAAAAAAAAGGCTGATGTTACAGGCTAGCATGTCTGTACTGTATATTTACCCTGTACTGTGTGTATGTTATGTGCTGTATATTTACTTAACTTCCACCTCACGTGGTTGAAATATTCATGGCTGAGGTTTTAGTATGTGTTTTACATGTTTACGCCGGTTCTGTGTGATTTTAAATGGTTTTACATAGCAATTCTGTGATATGCACACAATCATGTTGATCTATATATCTAAATTGTAAGTGTTGATGCACATGTAGTTTAATGAGCTTCTTTATGACATTTAAACTCAAGGAAGACCGATACTGGATTGGCCGTACAAACTTCCAAAACCGATACATCAGCTGTGGTCATAAAACTGTATATTTTAGTTTAACAACATGACATCAGAGTACTTAAACTGGACAATCATCACTGAACATCATATCATGATTTAAGATTACACTTACACATCTTTTCTCTGCATTATCATTTTTCTCCCCCAGAAAAACCAGAGAGTGTCCTTTTTACTGCACTATATACTACCATTACAGACACACTATAGGCACTTTCATAGGGAAATCCAGTCAAATACTGTTTGGTATTTGTAATTTCCATGAAGTGTATGATCCAGAACCGCTTAGCCGACACTGGATCAAAGCAGAATTTGAAAATACAGAGTTTGTTTAAGTCTTTTCAGGGTCTGATGGGTGGAGTCTGCCACACAGGATAAAGGCAATGAGTGGTAATTATTGCAAAGTATTGTGAATACACAAGTCAATTTAGTTCACTCCTGTGTGATTAACCGTGTCCCTCATTTATCTACATTGCCTTGAAGTGCTTGCCTCCACCCTTCTGGTGCTCCCAACCAAAGACAAACAAAACTACTCGGAATTATTCGCAAATATGCTGTTTGATCCAGATCCGGCTCGCAGGAAAGAGAATTGCTCGCAGCACACTGAAGAATAAACTAGCTATTAACATATAAATACCACTTGTCATACCTTACTCTGTGAGCGTGCGATCGCTGGGTTTTCAAGGTCCACGGAGCGTGAAAATCCACAAAATTTGACAGGTTACAAGGGTTAGTTAATTCCAACATGTGTTTTTTTTTTTTAAAAGCAGGAATGACACAAATGCCCCCTTAAAATAACTCTGGGGAACATGACGGGGATAATAGAATTCATGTGTCTGGATTAGTGTTAGTGATGGAACGTTCACGGCCAAATCTACTGTTTTTAGAGGGATTAGCACACAAAATCTGGATGTAATACATTTGGCATTAAATGTTAATATAGGGGAAAAACCTGCTAAAAATGCATAAGCTTCCTTTTGTTGAGGATTACTTTGTGACTTAATGATACCATGCGGACTGTAAGTAACAGTCCTATAATTGGACGTGCGAGGAAAATGTGTCTCAGGAGGTAGAAATGCCAGAACTTTGTAACACATTCTGTTTCAAAATATGGAAATCACAGCAGGAGATGATTTGTCAGCTCGTTTTCAGCTTTTAAAGTCTTTTTTTCATTTAGAAGACCCTGACAGGAATATTTCATTTGTTTTAAGGGGGACAGTCTGAATAAAAAGCACATTTGTCCAAATCACTGCCACTTCAGATAATAGTTCCTGAAACAATCATATTCTGACTTTTCAGGCTGTAAAAAAAAAGTCTAGACCAGAATGAAAATGTAATACCAGTATAAACCTCATTCTGTAGACCAGCGACATTACAAACAAACCTGCAATCTAGACTGAGAAAAAAAGAAACTATCACACTTAAATTTCTGACAATGACAAACTGCTTCTGCGGCAGAAGACTGATTACAGAGGACAGAATGTAACCCTGGAAACTCTTGATTTCCTCAAACGGCGTAACTGTCGAGTCAAACGGCAATGAAAAAGGCAATTGAGGGAGAGAGAGAGATGGTTTCTGTGCGTGTGGTTGTCATCACTGCTTCCTGAATACGGCTACGGAAATCAGATCCACAGGGAGGGGAAGGTCAGGGCAGCCCCCCCCCCGCCTCACTGCACTGCGAGGGGGCTTCGCTGCCACTGGAGCGCCCCTCGTGGGACAGATCGTTTACCCCATATTCCCTCTCACCCACACATGCATATGTATGCATTGACAGAAATACACATGCCAGCAGATACGCTCTTCCTCTAACCTCTTTTTTGACTTGCAAAGGAAAACAATACTAGTTCAAACCTTTAGTCGATTTCAAATGACTATAAGTTGAATATTTTGGGCTTTTAGACTGTTGCACGGACAAAACAACACATTTAAAAATGTCATCATGAGTTGCAGGAAAATCCAGTGGGGTGTTTTTCAATATTTTCTGACATTTCGTAGACTAATTATCAAAGTAATCAAAAAATAATGGACAGACTAATCGATGATGAAGGTCATCAGCTGCAGCCTTCTTTGTGTCCTTGAATAAGACACTGGACCTCCCCTCTTATTTGAATGTTCTCTGGATAAAGAGCACAGACGGCAGAAACATCAAACATCCCGTGATGAAAGCGACAGACTTGACAAAGCAGCGAAAAATCCCTTCTTGATGCAGTGATCTCCTGCCATTAGCACACGTCTGGAGACAGCTGCGCGCCGACACTGACCGATGAACACCGGGTAGAAAAAAAATTGGCAATCAATACAAATCTACATAACGCATTCTTGATAAGCTGTCGATAAAAGTCTCTGATGTGACACCCAACTGCTGCGTAATCTCACCCAGCTGCGGCACGTCGCTGAGGACACGCCGATCTGGACCGTCTAATTAAAAGTAAAATAAAAAATTATAAAAACGTCTTTATCTGCGGATGATGGAGAGGAGGGGGGTCTGCGCTGTGATTGGTTAAATTGATTGTCTGGTAAGCGGAGTGAGTAAGAGAGCAAGAGCGCCGCCGTGTTGCCGTGACATAAATCAAGTGTTAAAAGGACATTCACAGGGACTCCAGCGCATATTGATTAGTCATTATTTGTACTAACGGGCCTAAGGGATGTGGGGGAGGGGTTGTAGTGGATGTGCTGGCAATCTATTGGCGAGGATCGATAGGTCTTGCACAGGTCTGGCTGGTCCCCTACACCTCTACTCCCTCATATTCCATTAGGCCGAGAGGAAAACTGACCTACTCTGACTTGTACAGCAGTGGTGCCACAGCGTTTTTTGTCTTGTGACCCTTAAAAATGACGTAATGAAACCCTGTCACAGGTTGCACGTGTCAACAGGTTGTGAGCAGTTTAATAAGAGAATGATTTTGTTCTTCTCTTCTGTTGTTTTGAATAATTCTAGAGACCTGAAGTGAACTGTGAATTCAGGAGTCAAAAAAAAAAAAAAGGCTGGAAAAGTAAGAGTTGTAACTTTACTTTTCCATCTTGATTATCATCTGGCAAAGTTGAGAAAGAGATGAATTCACATAATGGAAAAAAAAAAACAACTCAAAAAATACACAGAAGAGGAAAATATAATGAGAAACAAAAAATGACACGGCTCATCTGCGGAGACGGGAAAAGTTTCCCTCCTTCACCGCCAAGCAAGAAAGCTGTCAACACATCATAGCTGCTTCCTTCTCCTCCACTAAATCACTCTCTTCCTCTCTTACCGTCTCTGGAGGCTGTGTGGAATAAAAAAATAAAACACAAGAAACAAGCTCACTTCCATCTCTGTTACCCTCACATCCTCCTCCTAGTCCTCCCTCCCCTCCGCCCGCCAGAACTACGGGCTGGCAGTTTTGACACTGGTGGTCCGGTCTGGACCCGAGGGCCACCGCTCGCAGATGTCTGGTTCTTGTCAGAACTCCTGAAGTGGACAGATTACGGAATAGGATACGTGGAGGAAAGAGGGAAGGTGGTGGTCCAACGTCTTGAAAATATCAGGTAATGACGACTAATTGAGATCCCTTTAATCTAGAATGTTTCCTCCGTGTGTGTAGTTTAGGGTGATTTAAGAGTCCAATTACCCTTCAAAGAGACGGGAGAGCCTCCCCTGTCATCAGGCAGTCGTTACGTGATGGGCGGAGAAATTAACTACATTCTTGTTTACAGCAGAATGAAGGAATGCTGAATGAATTCAACAGGATATCTATTGTCAAGGTTGTAAAAACATGTGAAACTTCATACATAATTCGTTAGCTACACATAAAGTAGTCCATGGAGAATCATGTTTTTTTGATGTATTAGGAGACAGTTAGTCTTCTGTCTTTGCTAAATGTAATATGTTACGGAAACCATGACAGACTAAAATAGACAGTGAGCAGTATGCAGGCAACAAGTGGAGGATCACAGTCTGAATTCCAAGAACGAACAACATGTAAACTCAATTCTTTCTGGAATCAGAAACACAATAAGAGCGCAGAGGCCCAGAGTTCACAGCTCACACTTTTCTCAATGCTTCGCCTCAAAGCTGTGTCACCAACTCCATGATGAAAACATGCCTTTCTCGTGTCCCCTGTGCTCGACTGTTAATACACTTCTCACAATGGCAAATTTGCATAAGCAAATGAGGGCCAAAAAGGAGTGATTAGGTTTTGTTCCGACAGTTATTGCTCCGGCAAATCTCCGCCCAGCAGCTGTTGGCCTCATTCACTGCAGCGCGAAGTCATTTCAACGCCGCCACAAAAGGGCGATAGATCGTAGATATCACCATTGAAATGCAGAGTGTTGAAATAAAAAGATCCAAACACGCAGATACACACGATGCTACAATCCTCTGAAAACGGAGTGTAAAAAGAGCTCGGAGAGTCTTCTGTGGCAATCCTAATTAGTTTAATGAGTTTTTTCTTTCTCTACCACAGTTAAATCATTGCATTTAATTAAATAAAGAAAACAACTTTTGGATCTGTGCGCGAGTGTGTGTGTGTGGGGAACGGGGTTGGGGATAATTACATTGAAGTCGTTGAAACAGGGGGTCTCTTAATCCCAAATGCAGTTACACTTATTAAAGCGGAGAGAGGGAAGGGGGGCTGCGAACAACAGGGGTCCAATTCAATTCAGAACAGAAGAAGAAGAAGAAAAAATCTTGAGATTTATCTCGTTGGCATCCAGTCGCGTGACTCTGCATGCAATCCCGCTAAATTAAAAAAACAACCTTTGTGTTGGGAAATTTACTGCAGATGCACCAAAACACTGTCGAGCTAACGGCTGAGAATGAGTGAGTGTTGTTAGTTGTTATACTGTGACAATGAGAGTGTGTTGTGAGCAGCTACTGTGAGGAACCACAGCGACTCTGCACATGAATCCTCATGAGGTGACTGTCTGGATGTAAAGAAGGTTTACAGTCAGAGGGCAGATTGCCAAAAATGCACTAAACTCAAGAATTATTAATTCCATTTTCAACGTAGCAATAATTTAGATACAAAATGTTGTTTTCTTGTTTTGGTCATTTCCTCACACTCTCCCTTTTGCTGTTCCTCTGGGTAACACACCGCAAGACCATTTTGAATACAAACAGGCAAACAAAAATGTATCTACAGCGCCCAAGATCAACATTTGGGAAAACCACAACCAAAGCCATGCCTTTCTCCATTTTCTTTCATTTCAGCTTTCCCCTCCTCTTCTCTCTTGACCACCACAAAACTCCCCGCGCCCTTCTTTTTTCTACCACCCTGTCGGCATGTCCGCCTCCCTGCACTAAATAAAAACCAGTCGTGGTGATGCAGGCGGCAGCTCCTGCTGGCTGAGCTCTGCTGACAGCTTCAGAGAGACTCCCTTGACTCTCTGCCCTCCGTGTGGGAAACCTGAGGCCTCAGCGCTGTGGGGAGCACGCCGGGATGAAGAGGAGCCTGGGAGGCCCGATGTCCATTTCCTGGAATCACACACTCAAACACACCACCACTACCACCATCAAGTCACATTTACTAAAGCAGCTGCACCTAAAACTGAAAATACTCCTATCTAGTGGCTGATGGAGTGGCAGATTTGGGAAATGTTACTGAAATGATCACTGCCACCATTCTAGTTAAAACAAAGAAGCCCAGACAAGATGAGATTGGTGCAGGTCTTATCTACAAAATCAGCTTTTGGCAGTCATACTGGACTCCTTAGTGAAGACAGCCAACAGGATGATGAACAACAAAAGCTCCATATTAGTTATAAAGACAAACAGCGGATACACAACTCGGCTGCCAGGATCATCTTTGAGTCAATAATTGGCACATTAAGGATGATCGATAAGGAAGCATTCTTCTCAGTTTATATTCCTGCATTTGCATATATTATGACGTGGTACATTTTCTGGAAATTCAATTAAGAGCTACTTATGTGTAACGGTTAATCTAAACATAGATGAGTTAGGTGTGTCTTTGCCACTTACCCTAAATGGGTTTCCCCCTGTCCTTCATATTGAATAGGTACTTCTACTGCCATTAGTATTATTACTGATGAAGGCCAAATGGTCCGTATCATTTTGCATTACCATCTTTGAAAAATAATATTTCTGCCACTTAGTGCAACAATCTTCAGTCATTATTAATGTCAGTATTTGGCTAATAAATGGGATTTATTGAGGAGATAAACTCACTTCACCACACACACAACAGAGACGCTGTAAATCCAATCCTGTCATGGAGAAGTCCTGCTGAGTTATTTGTAATACAGCCCACAACGGACTAATGGAACCAGAAGTATTAATGTTAGAAACTAAGAACTTGTTATATAAACCAGACAAAATACGCAGTCGCGTTCTGCAGATTTAGATCGTTCATGTGCATACCACATTAGTTTCTTAAGCCTTTAGCAGATGTTAAAGTCATAAGTATCTTATATTGACAACAAAAGATCTGATCCCTTTATCACAGAGCCAAGACCACAACATCCTGACAGTAGAGCTCATCCATCACAGGCCGTTTCATCCATCATAACATTATGTGTGTACACACGCAACAACGTATCCACGCAGAGCCTGTGTTACAGTCACGGTACAATATTTGATGAAAGTGATGTGCTGGAGAAGTGATGACTGCGGCTGCACGAATCACAGTTTGAAATTGTTCTGGCCAGGCAATCATCAAAGCATAAAGGCTCACATCCCCTGAGGCCAACCACAACAATCCACCAGTTCACATGGCGGCTGATTCCCAGTAAAGGACGGAGCTCTGCTGCTCTGCTGTTTTGCTCGGTAGTTGTTGCCGTGGATCACATGAGAGAGGAAAAAGCCTTCAGGGGGGCGTCATATCTAAGCATCTGAAAATGAACACGGGCCAAAAGCCTTTGTAGAAGTTCACATCCAGAACAACATTATGAGGGCGAGCGACACGACACGGAGCGCTAATGGCTGCAAACGTGCATCACACAAAAGAGGATTCCTAATCATCAGTGCTATGTTTAATACCCCAGGGGAGTTAAGGGCACACACACACACACAAAACACACAGAACAGTCGGCTCGCTGCATCAAAATATCTCCATTTCTCCCTTCATCACACAAACCAGAGATGATATCATCTATAGCTGCTTGGCAGATGCCTCACGCTGCGCCTGCCGCTGCCATAACAGCAGTACTTTTCATATATAGCACTTTGCTATCACTAATGATTAACCAGAGCCTGGACAGCGCGGCGACTCTCACAACACTTCAAAGACACAAAGCTGAAGATTCAATTGCTTTAATAGGCCCCAGGCCCAGAACATACACTTCAACCCATCAATAAATGTCATAGGCAATTTAAAGACGAGGGCCCTGATGTAATTTTTATGTGGTGTAACAGCACGTCTCATTGAAAGTGAGAATGTAAGAGCTGTGGACGTACTGGGAAAAATATAGAGAAGATCGAAGAGATGAGAGTGTGTTTTCTGATAATGAGCAGCAGCAGCAGCAGCAGGAGACAGATGCAGAGCACAGTCACAGCTAATCACAACCCGGCCAGGCTCAATTTTTTTTTTTTTTTTTTTTCCAAAGGCAAGACAATCGTAAGTATCTTTCTTTCAAAGAGGACACTGCTTCTGACAGTGTGATGAAAAAGTTTTCTCTGCTGCCCTGTGGTCCGTCGTGTGCGTGTGTGGGAGAGACTTTGTGTGTTTTCTCATTTCCCCTCTCCTTCCTGCAGACTCTGATCTAATAATCGGGGAGTTGGGAAGTGATGCGTCTCGCGCGGCGGTGCAGCGGCAAGTAAAGGGACTCGGGAGTCTCATGTAGAAGTCGGCGATGTAGATAATGGGCGCTTCAGAGTGCCAAGAACATGAAGTCTTAAGCATTTTCGCTCTTCACCTTTTCACCCCCCTGCTGTTCCAGGTGTTTTGCAAGAAAAGAAATGTGACACAAAAAGGCGATGTTTGAAGGGTGGGGGAGGGGAGCGGGAACACAAAGTGCATAAATACATTTAATATGCACAGTTGCAGAGTGAGGAGGGCAGCGCAGACGGGTAACAGGAGCGTGAACACTTCACAGAGGATGTTGCAACACGCTGTAACTCACAGAAAAAAAAGCTCACCGCATCCCTAATGACTCAAGTGTTTCATATGCATCGTCAAACAAGTCTTTCTGTTGCCTCACCTCGATTACAACCCACGTCCCCACTTACACTCTCCTGGAACGTTGCTGTACATCTCGCCTCGTGTTTGATATTCGTAATAAGGTCATCATGTTGTAAAAAAAAAAGAAGAAAAAGATGGACTTCTGCAAAGGAAAATGTGAAAACCATCCCCGAGCTACTTGAAAGTCGACACCACATTCACTGACACGAGCCATTCACGGGCGTTTTAGTGGAAGGGGAAGGAGCTTTAACGGGGAGCATGCCGTGCTAATAAAAACCAGCAGGACTCTCTGGGTCTGTGGGTCATCGTGCTGTGATTTAAACCCCAAAACTGGGACATTCCAGGTAGAGCCACGATCCGTCTGGACCCACAATAAAACACACACTTCCATCCAGTGCGTACCTACACTGTCTGTCAAGCTAGGAAACAAACACACACACCTTTAGAGGCACAATCACAGAAAAAAAGTGACCTGCTCTACAGTTTGACCTACCTGTCTTCATCAAACACAGTCTATCCATCCTTCTTTTATCGGTACCAGACGTCTCCGCTCAGTGTGCACAGATGTGTGTGATGCCATTATTCAGAGCGGGGGTCCTAAAGTCTTCAATCAAGCCGCTTATTAGATTATATATAATCCCCCTTTTTCTTCTGTCAGATTTTTCTCAGTATGGCACAGTTCAGGATGAATGGATGCACATAATAGAGGGGATCTGTCTCTAGGGGGAATCTAATGTGGACATTAGATTGATTGCCAGCAATAAACATGAAGGTTCACATACACAGCAGTCTGAATTCTTCTACCACTGATTCAACCATATCATATTTTCAGATTAACTGATTTATTGTTCTGTTTTTACTGCGGTGGTCTGCTATGCATGTCATGGTAATAGTCTATAGGATCTGCTAAAAGAAGGGCATAGAGCAAGAAACAGTCTGAAATCCACTGATATTCAATTTACACTAAGACAAGTAGTAATAAAGAAAAAAAGCAACAAATCCTCACATCTGGAAGCTGGATCAGGATAATGTTTTAGCTCGATAGACGACCTAAATAATCAATTGATTATCAAAATTGTTTTGGATTTAAAGCTCAGGCTCAATTTTGAAATGAGCCAAAGCAGTCCAAAATATCCCACCCCTCCCTTCAGGCCTCCCTCCAACAAAACACGAGCACAGACTACTAACAATCATATAAGAACACACAAAACAGCCATCAGTCAGTGTGTGGGTGTGTGCTTTGTGCTATACCAGTCGTTGCTAATTGTATCAAACTACCTTAATTCTCCTTCACATGCAGGAAAACATCTAACATTATCATACTGAACATAAAAACAAGGAACATGGTTATTGCTGGCACTCAACATTGTCAAGCTAGCATGGGGAAGTTTTTGGGTAAATTTTCTCTTAAATTCTTGTGCAGCCACCTTCACTAATAGCGTCAGCAGTGAGTGAGTCTGGCAGAAGATGACAGCCATGTGCAATGAGTCCACTGGCAGGCAGGAACTTAGGTAAACAGACAGGTAAACCATCCATTCAGTTCATATAGGCCAAGTGAAATCATTGGATGGGCTTGTAAAAGGCCTGTGACAGCCAAAGATACTTTAGTGATCTTCAACAAATATGACAAATATTCCAGAATAACAGACCAACTCGGGCTTTAGGTTTTGGATTGTTGAGAGTGCTACAGTGTTCAGTTTTCTTTAGAGAATCACACTTCAACATACAGCTCAAAAACACACACACAAAAAAATAAAAATGTACCACTCACAGTCAGGACAGACACGACTGCACAATACACTACATACATAATGCATGCAAGTCAAACATACACATACACGGGGGGGTTCCGGTCGGACAGCTGATGGATGTAAAGTGCCATCTATGACACCGAATGTGGGTCAACAGCCTTTTAGGGTCAGACTGAGCTCTTAGCCCCTGCACGCCGCGCTTGTGCTTAAACCCAAATGGCAAAGAGTTCCCCACTTACACACCCGCTTCCCCCCCTCGTCTCCCCCTCGTCTCCCCCCCTCCCACTGGGACAGACTGAATCCCGTTCTCAGCGGGAGATAAAGCAGAACACGTCACGCGATCCCGGCACCATTACCGCCACTCTAATGGGCAACACACTGTCAGAGTTAGCCCGGTCGCGTTTAAGCTCTTTCAGAGTGCTATTAGGGGAATGTTGGCAAAATCTTTGATCTGATGAATATTAAATAGCTAAAGTAGGTTTAATGGAGACGTTTGAGACGTTAATGGGCGCACTGTTTCCAGTTCTTTTGCGTCTGACGGTTGACAGCTTGAATCTTCGGTCTGGCTAGAAGAAGCTTGGTGGAGAAAGTGAATGAAAAACAACTTTCTCAAGACCTTATAATAAAAACCTTATAAAAAGGGCATGCTAATAATGATGAATATCTAATTCAGCTATTACATGGTCTGAAAATAATCTTATTCTTTATTTCATTTTTTGGAGAAAGGCGAGGAAAATAAATCATTTTGGCTTTAAACCATTTTACAAATTCAACATGGCGACCTTGGTTTCACAGGGCAGCATGTGGGTGTCAAAGTTTTCTATGCGAGCAGCGCTCCTTTCACTCGTAATTACAACCTAGGGGTGCTGCTAGAAATGATTTCTTAACCCTCTCTGTTAAAGGATTTCTTTAAAAAAAAAAAAATGGTTTGACCAACCGGAGTGTGAGCAGAGAGTGAATGAAACAGATTACTGTGGTTATTGTAATTTCTCTTCAACAGCATGACAAACACTAACACACTGCCACACTGTGTGCTTTATCTGTGTTGTTGCTTTGCGCTAGCTGTGTGCTGCATGTGACATTTGAAGACGAGTCCACACAGAGGGTCTCTTCAGACGGACAGTCAGTCTGGCTCCAAATAGGAGAGAATGACATCATCACGCTATCAGACATGGTCAATACTGAGTGGAGATGGTCCTCAGACTGTCCCAGACACCACACACACACACACACCTACACACACACACACACACACGCCGCATACAATTACACGCAGAGACACATGATGCTAGAAAACATACGAGCGATACATAACATCTTTTGCAGGCTGCTGATCTGCTCGTCTCTCCTCATCTCCCACGGTTTCGAGTGTGTTTGCTACAGTTTCCACTCTAATCACTCCTTGCTCTCTGTTGTTCAGACTAATACCAGCGTCCCCCCGGGGTTTTCCCCCCGTGTGTCTGCGGCCTTGTGAGCCACATGACTCACAGATGGAAAGGATTCAGATAAAGTTACAGTCCCAAAAAAAAAGGAGGGGAAAAAAAAGAAAATGTCTCTTCTATGGAAGCCAACAGTATCAGTAATTCAGCAATTTGGGGTTTGGTGGGCGATAAGTATAGTGCTTTTGTTTACTGTGTTATCCATTACAATGACTGCGATAGATTTAGCCGCGGTTGTTGCTGCCAAATCAAAAATAAAAAAATCCACTGTAGAATCAATTTTGCGGGTATGAAAGGGAAGTTTTGTGAACCTTAAGACAGCTGTTGATCACAAAAACAAATACAGATGTTACTGTCCTGCAGGCTTTAAGACAAAATGGGCCTCGATTTTTCCAGTGACTGCAAGACTTTTCTACAGTATATTGACAAAACGCATTTTTTTTGCCAGATGGAAGTGTTGAACTCTCAGTGCACTCATTAAGCTGACATTTCAATTAAAATCCCCCATGCTATAAACACAACACTGTTTAATATTTAATCCCTTTTTTTGACCAGCACCAAAAGAAAACGGTGCGCAGAGTTTCATTTCTAACCTCTCACCAACAAAAGAAAGAATCCACTTCATCAGTCCGTGAGGACTTTAGTCAAAAGGACGACAGAAAAGCTTAAAGGCTGCACATAAAAGACGATGTGCACTTATGACTCAGGGAAATTATTACACTGGGGATATTTTCCCTCGACTGTAAGACGATGAATGCCGAACACATGGCATAATATTAACGGTATAATCTAGGATTACTGTACACGTTCGTTCAGCTCAGATCAAACCCTGGGGAGGGGGAGGCCGTATCCAGTGTGATCACAGCAGGTTGTCTGCTATCAAAATGTTTGGAGTCTCCAGCTTGAACTCCCCATTACATAAATATGAGACATAATCCCCCATCATTAATATGAAGACATCAATAATGCACTTGCAGGGGGTTATTAGGATTTCCCAGATATTCTGACTTAAATCCGGTTGGTTTGAAACTGTGAACGTTTCTTACATGACGTCACTCAACATAATTGATTAAGATGGTGGAAAACAAGATTCCGGATGTTTTATTTTATTAACAAGTGAGTTCAGTGACAACAACACCCAGTTGTAATGGAATCACTCTTTGAATGGCTTGAGGATCATTCAGTTTTTGCCGAGTCATTATGAAAACTAATCTGTCTCAGCAAAGTGGAGACACGGATAGCAAAGCTTCACAGCTTCATGGTCTTATGAGAGTTATTATGCAGTTAATTATGGGTTTGTACACCTTTTACTTTTTAAAAAATGTGTAAGGAATAATTAAGATTTGTGAAGAGGGATTGAAAGACTTTATTCTCGCACTTCGAGACTTCCTGGTCCATATTTAGCTTTCTTCATTAGCAAGGAAATGGTTGCCATCGTTAATAATTCACCGTTTTCTACACAAGAAAATGGTCAAATTGCTATTTCTGACCACCTACGTCTGTCCTCCGCTGAACACTGTGAATAATAGTTTGATTTATAGACCCTCTGTGTGTTCTAACCGGGTCGAGCCCACCTTGTTCTCAATGTTACTCAAAAACAGCCCTTTCTTTACGATCTAAATTAACAAGCCCTCAGAGAAAATCAGAAAACAAACAGTCACAACAGTAGAGTTTCTCTATTTAAAACAATCTTTGCAGTAAGTTTGTTTGGCAGACAAACTGGCTGTAGCAGACAGGATGACAGTAACCTAAATCACCGGTTGAAAATAACAAGCTGCGCCGTTCAGTGCCATCTGTATTTTTGAAAAGCCTGAATGATGATTCTGTTTTTCCGAAGGGGTACAGACCACTGTGGAAATAAAGTCTTCACCCGCATGCTCTCGTTCCAACCCGAAAACACCCAAACGACCCCTAAAAACCCACTGAGCCGTCCTCTCCCACATCCATAAAGGATTCCCCGGGGGCAGAACATTTCTCTCTACTGTAGCTCTTGGCCTTCATCCAGGGATTAGGAGTGGAAGACGATGGGCCTGTCTCTCCTCATACACAATACAACTGATTCTACCATATATGAGCAGATGGCATCTGACAGGCCCAAACTTTAATATAACCTATCTCATTCTCTACACTCATACATAATCATTTGTATACGACATGTTGATTAAATGACAGTGTCAGCCACTTTAAATTGTTTTTAATGGATCCCTGGCTGGCAAAACAGCAGGCGAGAGTGCAGCGGTGACACAATCCACCTCGAACATTTCAGACCCGCTGTATTCTGCCAGAGCCAACTGCATAACAAAGAGATGGGGAGCTACTTCTGAGATAGTCGGGGCTTCTTTTACACATTGAGGATAAAAGCTTTTAGCTATTCTGAATGTTGATGTAGGAAGACAACAGAAAAAAACATGATATGCAGAGTTGAAAGAAGTTGAGGTACCTGTTTCCACAGTGAAATACAGCTTCTTTAACGATGTGTAATAAAGATGTCTTTTCTTTTTACGCAGACAGACCTAAACTTGATCTCAAAGTGGATAAACTGTACATGTTGGAGAGCAGAAACAGATGAATTTTTGTGACCATCGTGTAGCACAGAAACACAATACCTGTCCTTGATTCCCCAAACAGTAACTCATCCAGACTAAATCATCAGTTGACATCACCACGAAGTGCTTAAGTGCATCTTTCAGAGTTGATCTGAATGATGTGCAGGAATCACTTTGTCCGAATCAAAATTCACCATGCAACTCATCATTACTGCTGCGGCTCCACTCTCCACAGTTTGAGGCCTGAATTCAAAAACTGAGACATATTTAGCATCCAAAACAACTTTTCCACAAACCCCGGGCTCACTGCTTATACATCTCCGGTAGTTTCAGTAACTGCAAGTTTGTATTGAAGCAGAATTAAAGCATGATATCAGTAAAGGTGAATACTGTTTTGCATATGTTATCGATTATTCCTGTGGCCCTGTCTTGTGAGAGAGCAATGTGTCAGTATTTTGGCATCTTTATATTTCTGTGTGCATTTTTCTTCTGGAATCTTCTAGTTTTGTAGTTAGTTTGTAGTCTGGCTGTCAGTATTTCACTCCTTGAAGGTGATACGATTGAAAAATCAACTTTTATGAAGTTACTTTTTATTGTATTACCTTTATTTCACTGAATATCAGTAATTATAAGTCCATGTCATACTATTTGAACAGGGCAGATATGCTGGCCAGTCAGATCAATAACAGACAGGTAGATGCACCTTGTCTTAACTTGCCCAGAAAAAAAGAAAAGACTTGCGTGAGACCAAATGACTTGAGTCATCAGTCTACAGAGATTCAGACATGGATTTCAGATTTTCCTTTTTCCACCTCTTTTTTCCACACTTAATGGCTCTCATGGGATTTATATTTAAAACCTGGAGGTAGAAGAGAACAGCAGGTTGAAATGTAGCGGTAGCGAGCTTCAAAGGCAGTTATCTGTGTTGCAGATTAGCTCCTCGGCTACCTTCTGCTGATGAGGTGAGTTTTCTCAGGTGCAAAAGTTCAGGCACGTCTGTGTTATGTAGATGTATTAAACTGGAGGCCATAACAGTGGCAGATGATCAAAATACTGTCCCTGTTCTCATCACCAGGCTTTGCATCAGCATTCTGAGTGACAATTTCAGGCACACACGATGACCCTCGAGCAGGGATGTTCCCCAAGCTGCAGTAAGACATCCTGTTCTGCTCAGCGAGCGGCGAGAACACAAATTCATATTCGGCACAGCAGTGAAAGCCAACATCTTGTCTGCTGGTCTATTCGCACATTATGAGCCAGATAGAAGAGCAGCTGAGGCGCAGAAGGATGTGACTGAGCTCAATTTTTCTCAGGTCTTTAACGGCTGTGAAGAGGGGAAAAAGTCACTGCAGTGAGTCCTTCCAACTCCAGGTTAGTCTGGCAGAAAATAACAGACAGCAGAGAACAAGCAAACCACTTTTCCGCACAGTTTTCCAGCTGAATAGTTCTCTTTATGCACTTGGCAGACTTCGATCACACAGAAAACGAAAACAAATCTTAGTTTTCAACTCCGTTTAAATTCCCCAAAGTTTGAAAACGAAAAAAACAATTTCAAAGATGATCGAGGGAGTCAACGATATTTTGTACGGCAGCATCCTCAGAACGGCAGATTACAGAATGAATTAACTACTCCACAAGACTAAACACGATGTAATAATGTGTTGAATCATTAAACGAGGCAGGAGCCTCTTAATGTGAAGACAGATGAGATAAACAGATTAAGAAACACTTGACGGTCAGATGTGTGGGATTACAGAGACATGGATGCTGTCTGTTGGTAAATGGATTACAGGAGATATTGAGTCAGACAGACTTCTGTTGGTCCAATCATACGATGTTGAATAGTCGCACCTACTGTTATGATACAATCCTGTAAATCCAACTAAATTACATTTAAGCTTGCAGATGCTTCTCAGGCTTTTAAAAGTCTCTGACACTGAATGAAACTAAAGCATTTGTGAGCATGTATGAGTTTTGGTTACTCTTGTGTTTGTGTTTCTAGTTGGATGTTCGTTGGTGTTTGGTCCCTGACTGGGGCTCCTGTCAGGAGTCTCAGAGGCCCCTGTGCAGACAGGAATGTGGGATAAGCTGCATGTTTATGCAACACTGAATGAAAGAGGGGCGCGTCTGAATTCAATGTGAAGTAAAAAAGGAACTGCAACAAGTCCAAGCTGCCTGGGACTGCGTTCAAAATGAAGTCTTACTATTCATGAGCTGGACTGAACACGCCATGCTCTGACACTTTCACAGAGGCTGGATCACCCAACAGACAATTAGTTTGTCATCACTTAACTAATTGGTAAAATTGACCACAAACACACAAATGATAAAGGCCTTAAAACGGCTTTGATCGATTTTTTTTGAGGCCATTTGTGGGAAGTGGAACAAACATCGAAACACATCTGACAAATTATCACCAAAGAAAAGTTGTGTTATCAAACTATTTACAGATTGAGCAGATTTAGAGTAACATTAGCATTCATTTCCAGTTGGTTTTGGCTACTAATGGATCCCAGTTCAATACTAACTCACTTTTCAGATCAGTTTTGGCTGCCACCACCTGCTGGAGGAGACGTTCGGCTCCCCAGACAATAAATCCTCCACTGTTCTCTGTCTAGTTGCTACCTTTTGCTGCACTTTGGTGGCAGTAAGATACTTTAGCGTCAGTTTTTATCAGGGCTTGTTTGCTCAAACCACGGAAATACATTTAATGTGAATGAAATTTGTAAGGTAGAAAACTGAAACACTGAGATTAAGGAGTAGGTAAAAAAAGAGCAAAGAGCTGGATAATCATTCTCACGATAAGCAACCGCTTCACCTGACAGACAGTCATTTGTTTTATGATGAATCTGGAAAAAATTGACGTGCGAAGCTTTGGGATGGCTGCCAGATGTTTACCTACATCATGAGACACTTTCCTGTAGCAAGGACCTGAGTCCAGCTTTTTATTGGTTAATTATAAAGGTGGGTAACACGGCCTTTAAACAATATGACAACATTATGGCCCAAAGGTCAGTCGAAATCATACTCCTTTTTGATTGTACAGGCAGCACTGCAGCATACTACACAAGCAGTGGTCAGCGTCTGAGGCTGCAGGCAACTTATAATAAACCTGCCATGTGTATTCAAGCTACAGGATACATACACTGCATAGAAAGGTGGGGGGAAACGAGGAGTCAACAAGGGCCCACGGCTCAGTTGTGCCCCGGGGCCACTCTGCTAGTTAATCCAGCCCTTCTTTCAGCGCTACAACAAGAATTCCTTGCAGAATCTTTTAGAAGGGAATGAGCTTTGTATTCACTGTGTGCAGCTGCATACCTGCCGCTGCTCTCTATCTGTAGCTCACAAACACACCCGCCACCTTTGACTTGTCACTCTCACTATGCTTCATTTCTAGGGGGGAAAAAAAAAAAAAAGCCAGCCAAGACCGTGAAGCGCCTGCAACGAAACATAGGAATGAACGACACAAACACCAGCACAGATACACACTATTAGACAACATACGCACACAGAATACATGAAGTCGAGTGCAAAAACATGCACATAGACAAACACACGTATGCGCACACACACAGTCTTATCAGCCTGTGAAAAGCTGCGAGGCGACGGCTGTCTGTTTGTTTGTCTGCGTCGCAGTTTCTGGTGTGTTTGTGATACAACACGACCGCGCTCGCTCCCTCTGAGGCCCCCTTATTCCCCTGGTGGAGATGAAATGTAATGGAGCCGATTCAATAAGAGCGCTGCCTCCTCAGGAAAAAAAACCAAAAAAAAACGGAGAGAATCAAATCACACCAAATCCCTCAGAGCCTTCCCAGCATTCACTGCTGCCTTTTAGTTGGGAGGGAAAAACAACAATGGGGGCTAATTCACTTGGCTCTCTGCACGCGTACTCTCACACAACAGGGATGGAGTGTGATACAGCAAATGTTGAGGGCTAATAAAGCTATTCAATAACATGCTGACTGCCTCTGCAATATGTTTTAGTAAATTCAGCTTATTAATTTGCAGCGAACGCCAAAGAAACACATGGCGACTGAGCTGCTCAGGCATCGCAGGATATCATCTTCCCGTCATAATTTACAGTTTTTAGGGTATTTAGGAGAACTGACATGGTGACAAATCTTACCAGATGCCAACATCCGACCCGAGTGAGAAATATTTTTTTAGCTGTAATCGTGGGAAAACATTTAGGGAGATAAAAAAAAAAAAAAAACACTTCGCTTCGGACAATATTTTACTTGGCACGTTTAGAAGAAAGAACGAAAAAGAGCACCAGTGTCCCAGCAGCAGTAAGGTTATGCAATTTGGTTTAGAGCCAAAACAGAAACACTTGGAAAAAAAGGAATGTTCCCAACCTGATACTACACCGAACCACCTACACAGCAAACCACAGCAACAGAACCGAAACAGAAAGCGCTTCAGTAAAAAGATGCACAACTTCCAATTTACCGCCTTGTAAAAAAAAACATGCAGCTTTGAATTTAAATCAAAGACATCGAAGCAACACGTCTCATCCTGAAAAGTTAGCATTCCAGACTTGAAATGAAGGAGCTAAATGTTGTTTCAGGCTGGCTGCAGCAGACTGGCTGAGCCCACCATCCCTGTGGTCATGCTCCTTAAAGCAAAGGAAACGGCAGGCCGCTCCCAGAAGGCTTCTGAAGCTCCTTCCAGCCTCTTTAGTTGTTTTTTGTTTTTGAACCTCCACAGTTTAATTGAAATTTCTGACAGCGCTACGTTTGAAGGAAAAAGAGGCAATTAAAAATGAATTCCAATGGATATTTACGCAGCTGCATGTTGGCTCTTTTTTCCCCCCATGTTTCCTCTTGGACTGCCAAACATTATGGTGCTAAGAGAGGCAATTGTACGTTTTACAGCCCCAGGAGGAATTGAGAGAAGACGGGGGCCGTGTGATTCTGGTATTCTCGTTTGGACAAGGAGGGGAAATTTCGGTCCCGTTGTTAAATGGGTGGTGCGAGGAAGCGACAGTGCCAGGGTTAGAGGATTGATTTCCTCTTGGCCCGTGTGAGTTTGGATAACATGCTTCAGGAAGATCATGATGACATGTTGATGATTATTATCTCTATCATCAGCAGCAGGAGTAGAGGTAACAGTGAAGTGTTTTGGTTCCACTTTTCCTTGTTGTGAAGTGATTTCATGTGTATTATTCTCCTGTATCATTCCTATAAATGACGGTGATTACATTTTTATATTATGCAGTACACCGTTCCTAAGCCAACACATCTCGAGCATAGTGTTGACCTCTTTCATCGTCATTCTTACTCATAATCTTGTGACACATCACAATGTGGCAGCACCAACAAAAGGGCTACACCAATATAAAGCTGTGATATTTTGAAATGCAAATTGTGCTTGATGCGGGATATGAAACAATGACAAACACGGCATTAAAGATCAATTTGCTTCTCTTCAACCCACCCTAAAAACAACAACAACAACAACAACAGATTGCATCAGCAAAGCACAAGATACACTGAGAGGATAAAGGCCTTAACTTTGCATTCACTGATTTTTTTTTGGTGCCACTGGGGGGAAACACAACACAATCGGACCAGTTATCACCAACTGATGAACACAATTCTAATATTCACTCTCCTGCTGGCTCGTATTTGGAGATAACATTTTCTCTACTATTAGCTCGGTCCAACAACTCTGCTAAATCCTCCAGTCTTCTCCAGGCAGTTGCTAACTTTGTGTGCAGCTTGGCGGTGGGTAGATGTAGAGTCAGCTTATCAGAGCTCATTGGTTGAGAAAAACAGCTGGCTGCTGAAGCTGGAAACAAGCTTGGGAGGCGGAAAATTAAAACACTGACCTAAAAAGAGGCTAAAGAGCTGGACTCCTGTTTAGTTATAATTATGAAATGACGGCAATATGGATTAATTTGCTTGCTAATAAATGGCACAGATTCAGCAGGTTTAACATTTCCTGGGTTGAACGGGTAAAAAGGCAAATCCAGCACACAGCAGCACACTGAACATCAAGCTGACTCAGCTGAAATCTAAAACTGTTTATGCTTCAACTTATCTTGGTGAGAGTTAGTGTAGGAACAAAATAACATTTTCCTTTACTCTCAGTTTCTATAGACATGTTATTGCATTGATCAAATCTCCAGAATGTTTAAGCTCTGATATCAGTCCTCGCTGCCATTTGAATCCCGCAAAAACAAACACTCCCGTCGTCGAGTGAGACCCCCCCTCCCCTCCTGTGCTTGGCATGGCAGGGTCTAATTCACTTCCTGTTCAGTAGGGGGGCAGACAGGAAACAGGAAACATGCTTCCTGGTTCTCTCAGGAGGTATATTTTTCTTACGATTGGGGATCTGGGAATGCAACACAATATCTTTAAGGAGATTATGTCCCTGGCACCTACGCTGCTGTAATCAAAGCCTCCTGAACAGAGCAAGCGTTTCAAGTCTGGTGCAGCTGTGAGGACTCGATGTACAGTATGAGGTTTAACAGCCGTGTGCATAATCACATCAGAACATTATTTCTCCAGACACTAAAGTATTTTGAACCCATCTGATTCCCCTTAACGCCCACAAGCTCACTAAAGTCAAACAAAAGTAAGACCTGTTGCTGATATTAATTTAAAAGACCAGCATTACCTCAGTATAATCTCTCGGTGGTGTAACAAAACGAAACGCAATAAAGAGTTATATCTCTGAAGTCCAGCGGAACAGTTAGCCAAAGCCTGGAGTGGAATGAAGCACAATGAACAATTGAAGTTGTGCTGTCATGGTTTTCACGGCATTTTAGGGATGCGACTGCTGAATACTTCATTGTTGACTGTGTCGGAGACGAAGAAGCCGAAAAAAATGCTCATTATCAGTCTCATTTGTATTTCTTCAAAACAAAAACATGTCGGACGGCGTGAAGACCTAAGATGAAACCATGACGCCTCTGCAGAGCAGGACAAGAGAACGGAAGTTTTCAGAAATGGCAGAGATTTCTGAGGAGAGGTTATGTGAGTTGCTTAGAAGTTTGCAAACATCTGTATGATGTTACTTCGCCCGGGCACAGAGACAAACGGTTACTACAGAACAGCTGGGACGAGACTGGATGCTGGTGTAAGAAAAGTGGAGGTCCGCGTGAGACCGATCTGAATCTGAGGGAGCTGCATCTCGTGCTTTTACTGCTTAACATCAATGCCAATGTGGAGGACGTATGGATATCTGTATCATTTAATCAAACGTATCTATTTTTCATTTGTGAATAAAGCACAAATGAGCCTCTAGGATGAAATGCTAACAAGCTTAAAGAATATATACAACCTACACAGTCTGACAATTGCAGCTTTATACCAACAGTCCACATCTTGAAAAAACAAATGCCTTTGTGTTTCCTGCGTCCACATTTGATTTACTCTGCAATAAATCTAAAATAAATCTGCAAATCCTCACATCTGAGAAACGGGAACTATTAAATGCTGAAAAGTTTATTTTTTAACAACTTAAACTACAAACTAATTATGAGAACTGTGTATTAAAATCATCTCAGTGCTAATCCGTTAGCCTCCTGTTGTCGCTGTGGGCTTGAAGGGGAGCAGCGCTCTCTTAAAACTTTTTCACCCCAAAGATTTATATAACAAAAACAAAATCTTGTAGTGGAGTACTGAGGGAGAAACAAAATGCTTATGAGCTGAAAAAGCTATAAACTTTAATATGATGATGATTAGACTCTAAATCATCCAGTGAATTCCCTCACCTAATTAAATAAGACCTCGTATCTGTCGTGCTATTTTATTATCTTCTGTTGCGCATGTGCGTACTTCCACACAGGACCACATCAGGGATTAAGAAGAAAGAAAGGAAAAAAAAAAAAACACAGTGACAACAGCAGCACAATGAATTATGAATCAATACGAGCTACAGCACTCCTGAAGTACACACAGGCTGCCGGGGCCATCTGGGGATGCGTGAAACCCACGACTAAGACAAACCTATTCATTCAGCTGTGGATGTACTCGCCTGAACTGCCTGTGTTTTCGCTAAGCTGCAGGCTTTCCCTCGATTGGCTTCAAGTTTTGCCCAAATCCATCTTAGGGCTATGAATCTCTCCCTTCATTGATCGAAGGAGGATTGGGAAGCGGCTCTGCCCAGATCCGCAGTGCTGAGAGCTGCTGCTGCTGCTGCTGCTGATGAAGATGTGGGCTTTCAGAACATTCTGGCTTTAATTCGGCTGGCTCTTTCCGCAGTGGACTTCGCCTCCGGTTATAAGTTTCACAATGCCACTTGGCTGCTGTTTATGAATACAAATTTGCACACTGCCTGGCCGGGGTGATTATTTTTAAATGACAGCTGTCGATCGTGGACAGAGAAGGTCTGAAATGTTGGAAGCTCAGGCAGAATGCTTCATAGGAAGGCAGAGAAATGGGGGAAATGCAACAAAGTGAAAAGGTGGCAACAAGGTGAAATCAACAAGAGAACCACAGACAGAAAGAAAGAGAGGTAGAAAGGTCAAGGGAGACAGAAAGAGAGACGGATTTCCAAAGGTTTCCGTTCACTCTCTGCCTCCCCAGAGTAATCCCACATCTCCCCCGAGAACAGCGCATTGTGTCTCACAGTCGGCGAGCTGACATTTACCGCCTGCCTTCTGGTGCTGTGATTATTTTCTCTTCCAGGTGTGATAGCCAGCCTGCTGTCTCTGCGCAATAACGCTGCCTTCAGAGGTACGAGAGGGAATGTGAGGCAGAGTAAGAGCCTGGACAAACCTTTTACTGAAAATACCATGACTGGGTCACGCTTTTGAATTGGAGGTAAAAAGGTTGCCGAACCATGAATGGCAGCCTGTCACCTGGCTGCCGGCGGAAATGGCACCTGAGGGGGGATTGAGACTTCAATGGAATTCATGAGTGTCGGCGCGTAATTAATTCATTTTTCAAGGGAAACACTGAGGACATAAAGGCAACAACATAAAAAAAATATGACCTGAATGGCAACTGGGGAGCTTGATAGAATTTTTAAAAAATGTAACAAAAAAAAGAACAAAAAGACAAGAACATTCTGGTTCCAGTGATTGATCCCAAACACTAAGCTTCACATGCATAAATGCAACCTCCCCCCTACCTGTCTGCAGACGGAGGCCGGTCGTTGCGGGCTTTGCTGACTTGGGTGTAGAGGGAGTCTGAGTGCTGGTGCTGGTGGTGCGGATGGATGTGGGGGTAATCGTCTCGGGGGCTGTGGGGCCGGCTGTGCCCGCTGTCCACGGAGCTGTTCAGGGCGTTGATGCCCGCGTACGGGTGTTCCTCCTCGGACGACCTCTCCGGCGTGCGTATGTCCAGGATTTCGGCGTAGTCTCGCTCCCGGGCCTGACGCTCCCTCAGCTCCCTGGTCTTGGCTTGGATCCTGATAGTGCAGAAAGTAACACACACAGTCAATATTAAAAATCAAGGTTATTATATCTTTAAAGACTATAACATGTAAAACATGTAATTCATCCAGCGGGTCGCTATTAAGTATTGTTTTAATGGCCATTCTTGTGTTCAAATACCACAAAGAAATCTTTTTTTTCTATTGCTGAATAAATTAAAGGTAAAATGTCCAGCCAATACTTTTAGCAAACACTGTTATTCATATCGACTGACCACAGAAAGACTGTGAGGAGAATTACCTCAGCTATTCTAAGCTGTACAAACATTTATTGAGCAGACGAGGTTTCATTTATTGAATTTAGCCTCAATGACTGGAACCAAGAACCAAAGTGACAGAAGCCAAGAGGTTCTGAGGTTTGTTGTTAATATGAGAGGGACTTTGCTACTGATAAGGATCAATTAAATCTGCAGGAAGGTAACCAAACTATTAATGCCCAGGTCTGGTGGCTTTGCAGCAATATGGCTTTATTGTCATGTATTTAATTCACTGACTTATTAAGACGAAACATTCCTATCTGATTTAGCAATAGCAATAAAGCTCAGTCTGTCGGCTCGGCTCCGGGCGTCGCCATGTAGGCAATGTCTCACTTCAAAATCACTACATAAAATAGTGACATAAAGTCAAGTGTTACATGATACAGGAGGAACAAATGTACATCTTTAGTGCTGTAAAAGAGACGTATAGACGTCGGTGGAACTCCTTATGAATCACAGTTTAAACTGCTCCGTGGGAAATTCAAACTGCCTCTTTATTCATTTCCGTTTTTGTGAGCTAAAACCTTTGTGTTGCTAAATCCTCACGGCGTTTACACAGTGTAAATCTCAGGTGTCACATTACAAAAACAGCCACTGCAACATCTGCAAGTGATTGTTTATTGTGCCTTTTTAACTTTGCATTACAGAGGAGAGAGAAGCTGTGGAGTCTATTATTTATGCTCCCACCCCTCCCCACTCACCAACAATGAATAATACCATAAACAATGTATAATAGTCTCTCGCCCCCAAAACAACTCATACAGGGGAAGCACTTTGTTTTCACAGAGTGCTGCTAATGCACAGCTACCATGCTTTAATCTTTCCGTCTCTCTAACACACACACACACACACACACACACACACACACACACACACACACACACACACACACACACACACACACACACTAACACACCTTTGACACCTCTCTTGTCTCACGTGCAACTCAAAACACACATGCACACTTTCTCTTCAGGCCATTATCTTGTGAATAACTGGCAACACCATTTTCTACAGCAGGGGGACTACCTATCGCGCAGCCCCATAATTACAGCCTTGCCAATTATCAGAGCTTTACAACTACCAATTATCATACTGCTCTCTTTTCTCCAGGCCCCCTTTTTAATGTCAGCGGGAAAGCGAATGGGACAGCCGCAGCGGTGACGAGGTAGGGGGTGCGACTTCACTGAAGACTCAGCGGGCGAAAATCTAAAACGCTTCCTCCAGAAAATTTGCATGCTGTGCATAATGAAACAATAAGTCTAATAAGGAGGGCTCCCCATTGGTGGGGGTAGGCACAAAATGCGGATCTGAAGGAAGAAAGAAAAGGACAAATGGATGGAAACAATTTACTACTAAAAAGTCTGTTAATGAACTTGATGGCTTTAACTGTTCCCGTCTGAATCTCGACGGTGGTAATCTTTTTTTAACGAAATATTCACCTATTCCGACAACTTAACCCGTGTCAGATGAAAGCTCATGGACTAGTAAGCCGCGTCTGTACTATTTGTGAACTCAGCAATTATCTAATAGCGCAGAAGGAAGTGGGGCCCTTGAGGGAATCTATCTTTAAACCCAGAGGAAAAGCAGTGTTTTCCATCAGAGAAAGCAGCAGCAGCAGCAGAAGTGGGAGCAGCTACTGATTGTATACACAAGCGCAGTGGCTGATAAGATAAGGCCAGACATACCAATCCAGCGCCTGGCCTTCTCCACGCAGCCTCTCCCCGAAACGAGGCACCGGACGGGTCAATAGGGCCAGTTTCTGAGTGAGGAAGGATGCAGTTTTGAACCCGTTGCGGTTGAGGACACAATTTTAAATTCTCAAGAGCTAAAGTACTGAAAAACAGCAAAGATGGCATCCTTCAGTTGTGGGGTCACACTAGGCTTTAAATATACGGATCTGGTGAAGTGTGAAGATGAAACTGAGAATTATTTGAATCTATTGAATCAAAAACCCCACACAGAAACATCCATGGTCCAAGGTAACATCTTCAAAACCTCAAAGGTATTTAATTTACACTGATGTAAATAGAGAAAAGCAGCCAAAATATTTTATACCAAAATATTTATCGACACCTTCCATTTATCACTCACACATTCAGTCATCTGCATTTGTAATTCACTGCCTACACAAACACACACAGTTGCATAGTGCAAATGTTAAAGACTACCTGTGATAGCTACGAAAAATGACAAAAACCAGTTGTAATTTATGGGAAAAATTAGTATCTACACAATAATGCTGCTTGAGTAGATTTAATGGAGCATTCAGTCGAGCATTCCCTTGAGACGAAATGTAAGCGTCTATCTATGTCAACATGACGAGCACTAAAAAAGCAATGTTGCTAAAAATGTACAATTGTGCGGACACAATTATGCTGATTGAAACGGGACAGGAAGGAAAACCACACTTGACCTGATCATTACCCTCTCAGTCCCAAAATATTTACGAAAGGAAAACCTTGTTTTCTTACTGAGGGCTAACCTCGACGACAGATGAAAATGCTCTCGGCATGAAGGCTGAATGATTGAAAAAAAAAAAAAAAACGGAGAGAGGAGGTAGTAAAGGAGTCCGGGGGGTTGAGCAGAAACAGAAGGAGAGGCAGCAGATAAAAGGGTATAGAAATGGCAGGATGGGACATTATGGTGGAAGAAATGTGTTTGACGAGTGACCTTTCTACCACATCAAGCCAGAACAATGGTCCATTATGTGCTATTGTACCCACAGTGTAATAAACCTTCCTCTTAGCGGTAATGCTGACACGACTGATAGACCACAGTGAAAGGCAGGAAGTACATGAAAGGTCCAGCGGGATAAGATGCCTACTGAAAGTCCTTTTGGATTGATAACACTGGCTATCTGGAAAATGTTTTATGTTTTGGCGACGAGGAGCTTTAGCCACTTGCTATGCCTCCAGATTCTGATCACTCACAGTCGGCCAAATCTAACCGCATGCAGGGCCCCAGTTACAGAATCTCATGTCTGCCACTTACATGGTGCAGAAATACAGTTCTTGGGCTGGCGCTGTTGATCCTGGGCAAGAATTAGTCATACTGAGCAAGTGTCTAGGTCAAGGGAAGTTCAATGGCACAGTCTACATGATATAGAGCTCACTGACTGCTGTATAGATTGAACTTTTAACCTTAAGTCAGGTTTTAAATCTCTTAACTAGTGTGAAATCATTTTTATCAATAGTCATGACCTGACGTCTGCAACTGAGTGGTCCAAATCGATATTTTGAAGGATTAGTCAACCTGAAATAGATCAGTATTTACCAGTAACTCTGTTTGATTGAAGAAAATCAAAAATCTAGCCCTGGTGTGAATGTTTGTAATCAATGACATCATCTGATTCAGGCCAAATAAATCATTATATAAAGTACATTCATGTCGACAATGACCAAATATTTCCATTTGTGTACGCTTAACCGCTCCTCAATTGACTGTACATTTCCCACTGCTAACATCAGTGTGATGTCTGAACTGTCTATCTAGATTTGTTTGTCTGGCTTGGGGTTGGAGTCCACCGGGACCAGAGACTTTAAACCACAAGGAAATCCATTCATCTAGTCAATCACAGCTGGATTAACCATAGCCTCTGGCTGAGGCCAATCGATAGGTGCTCTGCAGCGAGGTGCCGAGGCTCCCGGCTGAACCTTGGGAGAGCAGCTCGGTGAAACACTGCTAACCAGATCACTGTTTAACATCGAAGCAGCCACAGTCTACACATCCTCAACGGGATCTCCCCCGTCAATATCGGTGAATCTCAGCTCCTGGTTAAATACCAATGAGGAAGATGCTTGTGCTTTTCTGGTGCTTGGGGAGGGAGTCAAACACAAAAAGCTGAACAAAATTAATTAAGCTTTGAATTAAAAACTACTAGCGGACAATCCCAAGATGCTTCCCGCTCTGTGTAAGACCACAGTAACTACCTTAATTTCTGGGATTTTTTTTGTTTCTAATATACCTTTTCTCCTCATTCCCTCAGCAATTTTTTGCCTGGAGCACTCTACGTGGTAAAACCATTACAAGCAAACAAAACAACACACAATCAACACTTTGCAGCTCTTGCAGAGGCTCCAAGAAAACTCAGAAGAAATATGTGGAAACACTGCGTCTATTCCCACTTCTGTATGTAATGAGAGGCAGCCCTATCTGTTACACATATCATTAGATCAGTAGTGTGTAGTGCTTTTAGAAACCTTTAAAATCAATTATGTTTAGCCAATTCTGTGATGCAGAAGGTGCAAACAGATCTAAATTAATTGATTTCTATGTCAATAATACACCCAACATTCCCTATAACGTCAAGGCAAAGTGTATGAGAAATGTAAGAGTGCTGCAAAATCACTGTAAATGTGTTCAGTAACTGAGAAAATGGTGCATGTTATCTGCAACAGCCACATTCCTGTTTCAAAACGCCACACAATAGTCCTGAATAGGTTTCAGTGGCTCCACGTGTTTGAAGCCACCGTGATAATAAATGTAGGCGACATTTGAGAACAAGAAATAACAGAGGAGCCGCAGATTGGATTACATGACAACGGACCAGTCTGAACTTTTAACTCTATCCAGCATAACAACCACATCATCCGACGTGGCATTTGCGTTAACTTTATGCCAATTAAAAATAAAGACTCGGCTATTATCATATTATTGGGCTATCTGCTCTGCAGGCGTAAAGAAAGAATTACAAACCAAATTTTCATAACGAGCAACTGCAGGGAGTAATGACTCCTGCCCCTACACCAAGAGCATGGGAATTAATTAGCTGGCAGGGCTGTAATGGCCTTGGCATTTACAAACTACTGCCCCCCAAAAAAACTGGCATGGTGCCCGACTGACATTTCGTTTGGTGAGGAAAGGGAGAGAGTAATGCAGTGACAAAGACACTCGCTGTCTCTGGGCTGTTATTTAGTTTCGATAACAGTTAAAGACTCTGAAATGATGGGTTCTCATATCTACACATCTTTTTTAAACCCACAAATACTTGATGTATTCACACAGTGCTGTTGTAAACACAGTGTTCTTGTTTAATCTGTAAAATGTCAGAGGGAATTCCTTCAGTCTGACTGTCACTCTAAAAAAAAAAAAACTTCCTGAACTCTTCCAAGGCCACTTGTTTCCATCTAAATGTGCACTGGGCTCATCATGCTGCAAAATATACAGTCAGACAGAGCGATATAAGGCTGCAGCAAACTATTATCGTCAATGTCAGCTGGTCTGTCGATTGTTTTCCTGAGTAATGGATTAGTTGTTTGGTTTATAAAATGTCAGACGATATTGAAAATGTCAGTATTTTCCAAAGCCCGAGACGACATCCTGAAATGTCTTGTTTCGTCAACAACCACAAGATATTCAGTTACTGTCAAGAAAACAACAAGTAGTCACATTTAGGAAGAATTTTGACTATTTGTTCTTTAAAAAAAATGACTTAAACAGATGAGTTAATTGCTATACTTGGTGATTAACTGAGTAGTTAACAACTCATTGATTAACTGTTGGAGCTTTATGTAACCCAGCTACAATCTACTGTATGTACACAGGACATAGCGGCTGCCGGGGGCCACAGGGGTCAGTCCTGTCTCACGCCCTCAGTCATTAGAGGGCTGAAAACAGCCCTCTGACCCCGAAACTGATGTGTGAGGGGAGATCATCCTGTCCTAGGCACAGGCGAGACTATCAGCAGGCCTGAAGAAATGTTTTAAGTTCGGAGTGGAAGAACTTGACTGGCCCATCCAACACTTGTGGGATTAACCAGAGCACCGACTGCCAGCCAGGCCTTCTCACCCCGCATCACTGTTGGACCTCATGAATACCCCCCGTGGGCTTAATGAGAACAAATCCCTGCAGCCAGGTTCCAAAATCTTGTGGAAAGCTTTCCCAGTAGAGTAGAGCTTGTTGACGGAGATTAATGACTAATGAGTGATTAATGAAGGCTTTTGGAATAACAGGTTCAACAAACAAGTGTGGTTAAATGTTGTCCACATACAGATCGTTATTAAACTGATTTTAGGGAGAGGTGTGAGCACGTGTTCGACTTCAGCTGCTTAACTTCAATAAGCAGACCGAAGGAAAGTTTAAAGGGCCAAAGGAGGGAGGGGGGGGACCTAGAAGTTTTAAATTAAATTTGCACTTTGTAACTACGAACAAGGCTATTAAAAACATGGACTTTTTTGGGGGGTTAAAAACATTGTGAGTGATCCTCGAAGAGAAAATGAATTATTTAATTTGGTTCACTTTGATTCCTGGAGCACGGCAGAGCTGCAGAGTTATGACAAATTTTTCCCCTCTTTGATATCGGATCCCAAAGTAGCAAAGCACATGAGAGTCCAGAGTCAAAAAGTCGTTTACCAACGCAGCTCTGAGCAGAAAAAAAATAATAAATTAAATGTACCAGCATTTATCAGGTCCTACATCATGAAGATCTCACCTCTCCTGCTCCATCCTCATCCTCAGCGTCTCCTCCTCTGAAACCTGCGTCTCCTCCAGCCTCCACTTGCTGGAGCCTTTACGATCCATCTTTTCCCCCGGCCGCTCGTCCTTACGGTGCTTCCCAAACCTTGAATACAGAAACAGGCACAATGAATATCTGTGTCTCTGTATCTACGGGGCAATGCTGTGGGGTTTAATTAAATAATAATACTACATTTTTGGTGTTTTTTTTTCCTGTGTAAGCTGTCAAAATTGAATCATTCTTCCCAACACAGACTGGTGTAGTAGCATGGTCAAATCAATTTTCTCCCAGATGGACCAGTTACAAGATGAAAAGCCGAAGGTCACAGAACAAATTCAAGGAAATCTCTTAATAATTCAAACCTAAGAGATGCGTTTATTGTGAACCGGCAGCCACGCTCATAAAATATGAGCCATTTCTCTTCCAACTGATCTGACTGAAAATGTTAGTATGCCTGTGATCACCAAAAAAACAGCCAACAGGTATCATAGCCGATCAAGTCCTCAAATGAACCATTTGCAAAAGTACTTCTCACAAGTTCAGAGTCCATTCAGTTCGTTTAAACTTGGGGAGTGGCAAACCAAGACGGCGTAGACGAGGCCCATCACCGTAATTATATTCATAGGGTGGGAGTGGCGCTTAACGAAATAGGAGCCGTAGCAGAGATATTTCAGCTTGATTGACTCAGTATAAAGCCGCAGCCTGTTGAAGAAATGACTTTGGCACCGCGCTCGCTTCCACAATGAACCTCAGCGATTATTCAAAGGGAAATTGGTCCGTGGAGAATATCTACGACTTCTAAAGAGACAACGCTGACAGAAACCAAAGAGGTGAGTGTGTTTGTGTGTGTGTGTGTGTGTGTGTGTGTGTGTGTGTGTGTTTTAATGAAAGAGGGAAGTGAACAAGAGAGGAAGAAATGAACACGCGCACTGCAAAGACTGCAAGACTGCAAACCAAACTACTGTATATGGTGAAGAAAACAAAGAACACCTCAGGAGGGGTGTGTGTGTGTGTGTGTGTGTGTGTGTGTGTGTGTGTGTGTGTGTGTGTGTGTGTGTGAAATTAAGAAAAAAGAGGAAGATAAAAAAAGAGTGCGATGGAAAGACAAAGTCACAGGATCAAACAAAAACCCAAAGAAGTGAAATTCCCATAAAAAGAGCGTGAGTGTGTTTAAGAATTTAAGAGATAGAGACTGTAAATTGCCCAATGGGAGTAAGAAAAAACAAGACACGCTGAGATGTGAGCCGTGTGAATGTGTGCATGCAAAGCAATATAGAAGAAAGAGAATTGAAAAACAAGAGAAATAAAGTAAAATCGATGAGAGAGACACAGGATGAAAAGAACAAAACAAGCGCATGAATCTGCAGAGAGAACCCGGCGGTGTGAGCGTGGAGGTGTGTGAGGAAGAAAATATAGAAAAGAAAAGAAAGAAAACAAAACAAACCCTGAATGGAAATAAAGGCGAGAGCACAAAATGAATGGGAGAGTGAGAGAAAGAAAAAGGTAGAAAGTAAATTGAAATGGCATCTGAAAGAACTGCAATAATGTGAGGAGATGAGGAGAACGAGGACGAGAAAGCAAATAAAGAAATATTTTGTGTGTGTAACTCTGAGAAAGAACGAACAAAGAGCGACAGATGTATCACACTTGATATATATATTAAAAAAAGTTAGGATAATAAGAATCGCAACACAGTTAGCACATCGGCTGTGATGCTCCACGACTTTACCCACAACTGTCCTTAACAAAAATGGATTTCTTTCATAACCTCGAAACTTTTTTCCTTCCTAGTTTGCAGGGAAGAAACGAAACTGTCCGATGCTCAATGAGAGCTCAGACTTTCTCTTTAAAGTCATAAAATAATCCAAACTTCTCAAATTCTCTGACTCTGCTGCGTCCCGGTGGCCGAGTGGACAGAAGCCCATAAAACGATGGGAAACGGAGCGCTTGCAGAACACTTCCTGCGTCGTTTTGGCATCCGTGTGCACACGCATCCCGTGCATGTGGCACGCAGATGCTACCCAGAGGTTCGGCATCTGGTCTTTTTTGTTGCTCGCCATGTGCAGATCTCACAAAAAAGAAAATTTGCAAGGCAGACAATTAGCATAGCTGCTGCTGAATCTGGGCTTCCATCATGACAGGTGCTGGTGGTTTGTCAAACAGAGTGAATCTGTGTGAAGTTTGTCCAATGACTGACAAAAGCACTAAACACTTATATGTAAATAAACCTTTTTCGATTCTAAAATGACGTCTGAAGAAGTAAATGTACGAGGTGGCAATCTAAGGGATCGAGGCAAAATCCATCGCCCAGACAAAAACAATGCACCAAAACCTACAACAGACTCACAAAGAGAAAACTTAAAACTGCTTATGCCATCCATGAATAATGTGCAGCAGCTATGATATAAGGTCTTTGATTAAAAATTTGTGTTGGCATGAAATGCATCTGTGACGACCTGAGAGGACCCGACGATGCAGCAAGAGCTCCTATAAAATTCAGCATGGCTCCTGATTTGTCAGCTGGAAAAGATCTGAACGTCTACCAGAACTGATTCAACTTAATGTAAGTAAGTTCAGACATCAGCGCTATTCATGTTATGTTCAGTCTGAGTTAGGTACATTTCCTGATGTTCCTGAAATGTCATGACAAGTAGAAGCCCACCAACAACAACAGGAGGAACTGCAGCAAGCATAAGGGGGAGGAGGAGGAGGCGGGCCTGGAGACTATAAGGTCCATTACTTGATTAATTTAACTGCGGCCGTCTGAAATGCTCAGACTGACGGCTCGCCGTTAATGTTAAGAGCAGGAGTGATCTATCACGGCGCGAGACGGTTGACACTTTCTCTCTCCACACCACTAACTTTCATTAACAGCCCCTTAAAAGACAGCCAAAGTCTCCCCGTCGCACACACACACACACACACACAGCCACAAACACACGCAAAAAGATTTACGACTGAATGGGAAAACTTTGAAGAGGAGACAGAGTATAAACCGTGACACCGGGGCATTTAATAATCTTATATTCCAGGCACAGTTAGGCCTGCCTCGTCTTGTGGAGCCGCACACCATCGATAAAGAGGCTTTGACTTGTTTCTGTGGTTAGAAAAGACAACTTCAAAATGTCAAGGATTCAGCTAATTCAATTCAGCGGACCACCCGTGTGTCACTGCTAATCCCTTAACAGCACAAAAAAGTGAAAACAAGTCTGGCGGTGTTGTGGACACTTTTGGGTGACATATTGGAGATGCAGCACCGCTGAAATGTCAGTGGGACGCATGAGGGCAAGTCGGCACATCAGAACGTGGTGAAGTTAGGATGAAGTCAAGAATTAATGTCACTGAAATATGATCACAGCACGATGGCATCCGTGAAAATGTCAAAAATATGCAGATGGTAGTCCTACGTCCATCCACTATTTGATAAATGTGACAGGATATCACAAAATCATTGTTGGGGGAATCATGTTGGATTTATTTGCTGACTTGCCACGAAACGTTACAAGATGGAACTACTGTGTTTCTTAATGTCTGTTAAAATGCTGAAACACTTCAGGAATCCATAACTGCTGATTGATGTGTGGCCGAAGTGACTAGTGATCCTCCTGCAGGTTAGTAGGAGGGTTGTCACTACATAATCGGCCTGATAGTGGGAAACGGATATAAGCTATTGGCTGATAATGGATTGTTTTTTTTTCAATCATCAGTCTTTGCTCGCTACAAAGATTGGTGCAGCTGTGCATAAACTACGGCTCAGGATCATCTTTAAGATACAAAAGTGCTAAATTATCAGTTATCACCATCTTTTCAAGAATTGCAGGTTACTAGCAGTTATCAGTGTAGGCTGAATCACTAAACACTAGCATGTTGACATGTGGATTACATGTTACTCTGTGTTAACACACATGCTAACGTCACGTTGGCGTTGGCATCCAGAGAAAGTTGCAGCTGAGCCAAAGTAAACTTGGGGATGACCAAGTCCATGTTAGATCTATGGAAGATGAGCCAATTCTGACAGTGAAGTCTGTATCGTATCATTCTGTGCCATACATTTTGACGTAAGCAACAACATAATTATTGCTCCAATAGTTGGATCTGAGAGAAGGAGAGGTCTGTAGTGAGTATTACTGCTTCAAAGTGCAGCCAAGTCTTCATTTGTGAGCACAGTCGGGAATATAAGCAACAAGTCATGATGAACACAGCATTATCAGCAGTGACTATTAGCATTTTATCTCGCATCACGCTCTGTTCTCTTCCCCTGAGCGGAGTATGACGCATGAATGTCGCACTGTCCACAACAAAAAAAAAAAAAAAAGAAAGAAAGAAACACAAACAAGTGTGAGTTTCTAAGAAAACCCATCGGCAGACGGCGAGGACGGTCAAAAACAGGCCCCACAGTGCTTCCTCGGTGACACATCACGAAGCTCGTCACAGCATGAGCCTTTTCCATGTTCGGGCTTGTTCACTTGTTCATGATGAGAACACACACACACACACACACACACACACGCATACACACACACACACTATAACCACTGCAAAATTAGCGCAGCCCTCGAATTTCTGGGCAGCGACCGTCCTCGCCGGTGCCAAGCTAACAGACTGGGTGTTGCTTTTGAGTCCAAGTGATGATCAGAGAGAGAGAGGGTGAGGGAGCAGGAGAGAGAGAGAGAGAGTCAGAGAGAGAGAGAGAGAGAGAGAGAGAGAGAGAGAGAGAGAGAGAGAGAGAGAGAGAGAGAGAGAGAGAGAGAGAGAGAGAGAGAGAGAGAGAGAGAGAGAGAGAGAGAGAGAGAGTCAGAGAGAGAGAGAGAGAGAGAGAGAGAATAGATGGATACAGAGTTGGCAGGCCACACTGTTGGCAGGGGTTGATGGTAATGAGGCTTTGATTGGGAGTGAGTGTGAGGCCTTCGAGACATGAGAGGGTCAGGCAGTGGCAGCTCTGTTGATCACACACACACACACACACACACACACACACACACACACACACACACACACACACAAGCCCTCCTACTCTTGATCCACCCCGCCTACATACAAACACACATCAGAGTACGAGCTCCCTGACACTCCTGAACACAAAGCCTTCACTCACTCATTCACACACACACACACACACACACACACACACACACACACACACACACACACTCTCAAACACATGACACTCATGGTGATCTCTTGACGTTCTGTGAAGCCACTCAGGGGATCTAACTTGCTCACATCACGTTCGGCGGTGCAATAGGGCCGCGCTTTTTTAAAAGAAAAAAGCAGTTGAAGTCGTTGAAGTCGTTCTCGACACATCCACCCTCCGAGGTTTGAGCCCCGACGACATGCATTCGCATCCTGTTTCATCATGACATGTTGACACTAACACCAGCGAAAACATGCAAATGAAGGTACCTTTTTTTACTCTCTCTCTCTTCCAGTAACATTTGAGGCTAAGTGCTCGCCACGTAGTGTTTGCTAAACTGTGGCTCCCACATATCACCTGTCAATCAAACAAGGTGGGTGTTACAAGGAAGTGTTCATCAGATTTTCTGTTAATTCAGCTGCGAGCTGAATGTGCTGCCTTCTTCTCGTGCCCCTTTATTAAATGCAATGTGACACAACACAAAAGTGCTAAGTATATGATCACTTCACTCTGTTCTTGGTCTGTTCAGATTTGTAAAATATCCCACTGGGGTTGAGGTTTTTCAGTTTTTCTACTAGTTGAATAGCAAACATGAGAAGTTTAAAGAATATACAAGTCCTGATTTACCTTCTCGGGGAAACTGGGGGAAGAAAAGAATAAACAGTTTTTTTTTCCCTGGTGAGGTTTCAGGTTTACTGTCTGATCACGCACAAATGAAATTCATGAATGTAAAAATCAATTTATGAAGGTTATCAAACTAGACTTGGTTCAGGGACAGGATCTAAAGATTAAACATTAAGGCGGCACCAAACCAAAGATCCCCTCAATACAGCGGTTAATACTGTGCTTGAATTGTGCATAATTCCAAACAAGTGTTGAAAAACATTGGAAAAATTAAAATTACATTCCTTTTTCCAGAGATTTTGAAGCACCTGGAGTTTTCAGCGCCAGAGCAGCCTTGTCAATATATAAAAATCATTACCTTTTCTGATCTATTCCACTGGAATGAGAAATAAATAAGCAAAAGAGAAAAACAAAGACTGTTTCACACATTCAAATACAAAAATAAACTAAATTCTCATTCAGTAAATGTCCTGAAAAGTATGGAGGTCTAACAATAATACATCAGTGCAGGTTTAATGATTTATTGTTTATGCATACAAAGTTTTGCAGGGAGAAAAAAAAAATGCAATTTGTTGGCGATCACATTTCACAGATTAATATGCTGTTGAGCCACTATTAATTTCTCCCCCTAAAAATTGCTTACTTAATTCCCACTAAACTTCCACAGTGCCAGCTTACTCACAGTGAGAAATGGCACCATGCTGCTTCTAAGAAAATATTGGATAAGTCAGCTAAATGGGAGTTTAAAGTACATATATATCCTGAAGAATATTCCACTTAACTCAAACCTTGTCAAGAAGATAATACTTGAGGTTTCTGACAAAGTTATTGTTCTGTTTCTTCTTTAAACATTAATTCTTTAATTAACTTCCTGTGTTCAGAAGAGAAAATGTTAAAGCTTGAAGTGCTGCTGCGTCGACACTGAAGTTCGCGGATTCTTCCTTTAAGTTGAATACGTGTGACCGGGACTTGACATACAGATGAGCTGAGTGTATCCCCACATCATTATTTTGGAGAACACAGATGTCTCATCCAGTAAACACTGGGCGCAGATCAAACAGGCAGTCAGACACAGTTTTAATGGAGCAGATCTGATGTGACCAATATCGAGCCAATCAGAGCGCCATCGCACTGATGTTCTGACAAACAAACACCAATCGTTATCATCATCATCAGTGAGTGTGAGATGACTGGAGATTACTGCAGTGTGTGTTTGCCAGGTGCCATATAGTGGGTTTGGATTTGTGTATGAACTGAGCGGCCTTTATGTTGTGTGGATTTGTTATTTCATAATATATCTACAATTCATTTCTCTGTGCATGTGTGTGTTCCCTGCTAATTATTCCAGTGTGTGTCCGTCTGCATTCATGAGATTGAAGTAAGTGTCCATGTGTGATTACATCATTGTGTGTGTGTGTGTGTGTGTGGCCCTGACTGCCTGCCATAAGCCTCTCTGCGTTTCCTCAAGTTAGCTGTTGTCATTTGAAGCGATCCCACCTGTTCGACACAGAGCTCCTCTGACTTTAACCTCGCGCCGCCCCTGAAGGTCCATTAGCTCCTGGTCTCTCTGACTCGCTTCTGTTTTTCCATTACTGTTCTTACAGTATAACAAAGCTTAATCGAGAACTTTGCCAATTTTCAACCAGGTTTGCGTCAATCCAGTGTTTGTAGTGTATACTAATGTAAAAGTTCTGTCCAGGGGCGTGATATTTCCACTGTTGAAATACACTTTTAATTACACCAGGAATATAAATCAGGATTGTGTGTTTTTACTAAAGAGTGACTTCAGTTGAGACATGGTGATGATGCAGTCGTAGCTGCTCGACCTGGAGTGTTTGAGTTTTTAAATACAGTATTTCAACCTTCTTGGTTACATGTTAATTATCACTAGCAAGGATGACATTTGTTGGTTAAAACATTCATAACTGAAGGTCGACTTCTGAAGCTATTTGTCATAAAGTTGGCTCTGTGGTCATCAAGTGACCTTTCTAGTAACTGTATAGAACCCCTTAAGTGCACCTTGATTTGAACTGTTTTGATTTGAAATGCTATTCCCAAGATCAAAAATACACTTTTAACACTTCAACAGACTTCTGAGCAGCTTCACTCCCCAGACTGTGAGATCATCAACACTCCATTTTTGAAAACAGATCTAGCACAAAGGACTCAAGCTTCATCTTTTTCAGACTCACCTGTTTAAGAAAATAACGATAAATTTAAACTTGTAACCTTGTGTGTTGAAATCCTCCTCCAGCTCACTTGATTGATCTCTTCCCTTATAGTGTATTAAACCTCTATCGGTCTATTTAATGTCCTTCCTTTTTATTTCTCTCCCTCCATCTCTGTGGACCTCATCACCTTCTCCCTCTCAGACAAGAGTCACTGTTTTGTTTCCTTGTCATCGCCACTTTGGCTAATATGATATACAACCATATTACTGGCCGGGCCCAGAGGCTTCCCGGCCAATCAGATGGAGGAAGGGCAGATCAAATGACCTGGACACCAGTTGTAAAAGAGGGATGGAGAGACATGAAGGAGAAAATGTATTAACTATGAACTACCGGGATGTTTGTGTGTGTAGTGTATGAATCAGTTTGGCTATGAGAGGTTGCACGGCAGGTAAAATGTTGCAGAGCAAGAATTAATAACAGGAAACTCAAAAAACAAAAGGTCAACTTGTCTGAGAGTCTTATTAGCGTGTCCTCGCACTATTTTACTGTAGTGGCTCTGCAGCTCAGGCCTGTCCTGTTCACTTATCTCACTCACAGAACAAATCATACGGCTGTTTTAGGTACTTCCAATCTCACAAAAAGTAAGATTAACATTATTCGTCCATGTGTCAACAAGAGTTTGTTTTCTTCACACAGGAAGACGGCACACGGAACTGCCTAAATAGGGATGTGTCAGCTTTTTGCAGTAGATATTGATCAGAATTGCTTGGACAGACTGATACTGAACAGCCTTATCTCAGTTTATATATACATATATAGTTTAGGAAGGTTTTGTGCTTACATTGTGCGGATGATAAAACAGTGAAAGTGTTCGATGAAAATTGCTCTGCGACATAATGTGCCGTCAACACAAGATAAGCCCTGAACACACACTGTGTACTGTTCTTTCTTCTCACACTGTGTGTTCACACAGCTTCGAGTAGATTGTGTAGTTCAGTGCCAAAACATTCAGGAAACGTCTTTGTGCAGAAAGCGAAATAAGATAAGAACATTCAATAAAGCAAAAACTACGAGACCCAGTCAGAAAGTGAACAGAAATAAAACTCCTTTATCGCACCAGTGTGGTCAATGTTGCATTTTGCTCTGTTAAGAAACTTTCTAACAGACTGTTTGAGTGAGAATAAAGTTAATAATCACGACCAGACTGCTTCAGTCTTACCTGAACATGTCCCCGAGGCCTTTCAGCATGCCCTTCTTGGCCTTTCCCTTGTCTTTCTCCTTCCCTCCGTCCTGCTGCTTCTTCTTCTCCTTCCCTGCCTTCTCTTTGTCTTTCTTCTTCTCCTCTTTGGTGCGATTAGTGCCGTTGACCAGGGGTTTTTCGGAGCCGGATAGCGGAGTCTGGTCGGCCACCGTGGACACGGAGTCTCTCCCCGATCGTGAACTCTCCTCTGTGTCCTCCTCCACTGCAGAGAGGGAAAGGCAAACAGATGGAGGGACAGAGATGGAAACATGGGGAGAATGGGGAACATCTTTTTAAACTATGAACAGGTTATTTTGCACATACTGTATATAACTCAAAACGCCTAATAAATGAAAAATGTGTAAGTCTCATAAATGTGTAATTATGTCTCCTAAGTGCCAAAAGGAGCTTAATATAATTTAATTACATATTACTAGTGATTGAGGAGCTCTGTTCTGCAGTGAAATACTAATCATTAGAGACTCTGACTGGGACAAAATGATTAAAGGCCATAAATTAATTACTTTGACGGTAATATGACGTGTTACTGTAACACAATATGAGATCAACTTTAGATAGAAAACAGATTCTTTGGGCTCTCCATCTGGATCGATTTGGTGACAGTTGCCAAGTCTTGGTGTCTGCCTTCTCTCCAATATAATACAACTCGATGCTCAAAGCACCAACAAACACATGTTTGGAAAAACATGAAACTACATGAGAAATGCACAGAACCAGATCCGCAGATTATCCTGATTAAGCAAATCATGATTTCTGGAAACAGACGTTGCTTTTGAGTTTTTCAAACAGGTTTTTTTTGTGAGTTTTTGCACCATCAGCCGGGTGCCATCTTGCTTCATTATATTCGAGAGAAGGCGACAGAACTACAGTCACGAGGAGAGTACATATTTTGAATTAGGGTGAAATGTCACTTTAGGGGACAGCATCTATACATATTCATTACTCATTGCATGGAGATAATACATTAGTGCGTGTATTCCTCTTTCAGATTATATATTTCTATTTTGTGTGACTCACATTTACAGAAAGGAATCAACCAAATCAGAAACAGGAGCTTTGGATAGAAAAGCAGATAAAACACAGTGACTTTGACTGTATTGTTGTTGAAAGCAGCTTGTTCCAGACGTGATCGATGCATCGCTCATCTCCTGACTCATCCTCATTTCAGATGCCCCATATTGACACTGTGATGACATGTAATGCAGCAGATAGCTCCGTCCTGACACAGCCATATGCCGTTGCCACAAGCAGTGATTACATCAGCAGCAGGAGATCGAGCGTTAGTCAGAATGCTGTCACTCCCATGCATGATTATGGAAGCCGCATCCAAGTTTTAGTGGCTGACACATCATCGGTTTCAGTATCAATCCTTGTTATTGATTTTGATCTAATGCAATGTCACTGATGTCATCATTGCACAGTTTCACATTTCAGACTTGTTCCAGAAGCTCCTCGCTGAAGGACGCAGACAGGATTTCCAGCTGCTGATGAACATTGTGGGATCAAACCTGTGATTTTTGAAAAAAAAAACAAAACAAAAACAGGACAGTTTTATTAACCGCTGGCTGACGTACGAACTGAAGATATCTTACATGTCTCCATGCCCTCGTCGTCTTCTTCCGTTGCAGCCGGTCGGTCGTAGGACTTGTCGATGGCTGCTCTGAAGCTCTCGTTGCAGCCCCGCCCCCTGATGATGCGGGGGCGCGGCCTGTGGAAGGGGAGGTCCCCGTTGAGGGTTACCTCGGCAACAGCCGTCTGGAGGCTCTCTAGAGAGCTGGACTTCTTTAAGCCCAGTGACGGTCCCACGTCCTTTGTGGAGGAACCTGATGGGAGGATACAGAGGTTTGTACTGGAGGAATGTGGACGGCCCTGACAAAGTCCAAATCAACACTATACTATACTTAGTGCTGCACACTGTAGTATCGGACCCAGCTAACCAGCTACCCTGTCCTCCTCGTTTACTTCAAACAGCAAAGACTTCTTCAGAGTGGTGCAAAAATATGTACGGCAGTAATTTAACAAGTGGGAGGCCTCCTGGGCTACATCTGTACTTTGAACTCTATAAATTGTCACCATGATTAAGCATCTCACTGATTGTAGCACAAAGCTATTTGCGACTTCTTTGGAAACCGTGACAACAAGAAAAATGTCCAAGGCATACAAAATAAGATATATTTATTTATTTATTATTATTATTATTTTTTTTACACCTGTGCTGGTACAGGAAAAGGCTGAAAATCTGATTGTGTATGACATCTATTTCTTTTATAGATTTGGTATTGTTTAATTAATAGACGTCATAGTTTCCCAAGTATAACTACAAGAGGAGACAGACTAAAAAGCTACAATCTGAAATAATTTCCATCCCAATGTTATTTCTATTCTAACATCGCCTCAAAAACATTCCTCCTTCACATATTTTAGTGCTGCAATAAATAACTCAATCCGTCCAGAATCAATATGTGCCCGTTGACTTTGGCTGTAAATAAAACTGCTATAACATTCTCAAGGATAAAGGATGATGTAGTGCGGGAGAAGCTTGAGAGTGATGCTGCAATATGACTAAACAGGATGATTTAAGAGGATGAGAGAGAGTTTTTTTTTCTGAGTAAGCAACGTGACACTTACAGTATTTCACAACAAGCCACTTCCTGCCAAACTCCAAATGACCAACAATTTAAAGCTGTCCAAGTGTGACCTCAGAGTCCCCACTCTCGAACAATCTTAGCATTTCTCATACGGCCGTTTTTAGAGTGGATTTTGGGATTAGCTCCAACCAACCTCACCGTGACCCTCAAGGTGAACGTCCAGCGGAAAAAAACGCCATTAGCACACACAGTACGGCAACGACACAGAACCTGGAAACGGACCATGACTGCATTATCTTGCTTTCTGTTCCACTTCTAGCCGACACGAACAAAAGAGAAAGACCTGCTCCACTGTGCAGAAATGTTACGTAAATGCTAAACCATCTTATAGCTGATACTGCTTATCTTTTCTTCATACAATATAATGCAAAAGGAAGAAGATGACTTGAAAAGCACTCACAAAGTTTCTTCCATACTGTGATTTATGCACACAGGTCCGTTAAAAATAGCCCGGTCACAACAGATGTCCGTCTTGTATTCTACTTCTGCAGCTGGAGAACAATAAAACCATTATATGCACCAGCTATGGATCAGCAATGACACACTCACCCTTCAAGGAACTATGCTTCAACTCGCAGGTGAAGCTATCGCTTTAGTGAAGCGTCTCTACTTAATGCGCTAAGAACAAACACCTGGTGTACCCGAGCATGCCGAGCCTCAGAGGACTAATAAGAAACTGTGACAACAACACATCATATTTAAACCTGGGTGCTGTTTGTTTCACGTAGAAGGAAACTCGATGATCGTGTGTGTATGTGCGGGTGTGTTTGTGTTACATTCCTCCTGACTGACTACAAATTTCATTACAAGATGTGGCTGGGAATGAAAATAACCATCAGCAAAATAGGAGAAACATGACAGTTTAATTAAACTAAGACTATTTGTACCGTGGTGCGGGCATTAATTTTTTGCTCCCACATGGCAGCTTTCAACCGGCTGTGGATGAGTACGGTGGCAAATAAATGTAAGGAGATAAGGTGAGGAAGGTATGGGCGTAAATGGGGGAGAGTCCTAATCCCCCTGTGTGGTGTCACTTCAGAGCTACTGTAGCAGGAGGCTGCAAAATACACAAGGCCTGACAGATTAACATGCAGCGCCATGAGGAAGGAGAGTGACTGAAAGAGAGGGAGATACGGGAGGCAGGAGAAGAAGAAAAGCACAAAGTTAAGAAGGAAAAGAGGGTTGAGTGAGGAAGCAGGAGCCAGAAAAATAAGTGTTTAAGACAGAGAGAAAAGAGTGAAGGTGGCTGAAATTGAAGGGAGGTTGAAAGAGAGTAAAAAATACAAACAAGAGCACCAACTGTGTTTTAATCCACAGCTGGAAAACATTTTTTAATAATAACTGCACCATTCAGTAATGCTCGAGTATCGCTTGCTAAAAGCTGACTGTTAGAAAATCCACCAAGAAATTGTAGTATTTCTTTACCAGACATGGAAAACAACACAGTAGAAATAGTTTTTTGCTGAGCTTGAACATATTTTTCAGGTATCTGTCCTTGAAAATGACTTTTGCGCCCTACATTCACCTGCTCCCCTCCTTACATTTTCCAGACAGGCTCTTTATTTTAGTTTTAATCGTTTGAGGGGAATTAGTAGTTGATTTTGCAGCTGTCTGCCCTGGAGTCCTGCATTCTTTATTTTACAAATTCTGCATCTGTGACTGAGCTGATTTTCTATCTCTAAGCTGGATGTATTGATGTTCTGACGGTTTGGTCACTTTGGGCCGGCCTGATCGTGCTTTCAAAAGCACCTGATCCAGTTTCTAAAATTCCTATTTACACACACTGCCCCTTATTAGAAAGCCGAGCCAAGATCTGACACACTATGCATAGAATAACTCTCTGAGTTCTGACACGTTCAGTTACTTTCTGAATAATGAAACCTTCTGATTATTTATGGGTTTTATATAAGAGAGTTTCTATGTGAACTCAGACTGCATATTTAGTGTACTGGCTGTTTTTGTTTTCTGATTTCAATTCTTATTCTGAGCACAACGGACTTGGCTTTCTTGAAACAAAGTAAAATCTTCATACAGTCAATTAGGGTCAAATATATTGAAATTTATTCAAATGCCCTGCCAGACTGTAGCATCATTTTTTAAAAATGCAAGTCTGGAAACAAGCTAGAAAAAAATAAATAATACAAGCTCCTTGTTTACAGTCAGACTGACCGGAAAAAAAAAGAAAAAAAAGAATACAGACAGAGAAAGAGAGAGAGAAAAAAATTGAATGGTAAATTGAATACATGCAGAGTGAACAAGCTAGTGGGTTGGCGGCCTCCCATTCATTCTCATCAGCCTGTCCTGTTCCCTTAACGTCTCACTGAGAGCCGGGCTGATAGGCTTTTCACGCTGCACACCCACTTATTTAAAGGCTTTGCCCAGCGCCATTCACTACAGTCACACTTCAGCGGCAGTCTTAAACCAAAAAAAAAAAAAAGAAAAAAAGGATAATGTACACTGTGTTGGAGATCTGACAAATGGCATTTAGACAAAAACATGAAAAAACTTTTTTTTTTTCTTTCTACATCTTAAAAAGACTTTTAAAACCTGCTGATGAGGTTTTGGAGACATCGTTCTGCTGACTTTGGAACAACAACAACAAAAAGAAAACTGTGAGCTCATCTTTTCACTTTCCTTTGTACGAGCTAAAATGTGTTAAATTTTAAAAACGATCCAGTCTGGCACCACAGCTCACGTACACTGTCTGACAGATATTTAAAAAAAAAACAAAACAAAAAAAAAAGACAGCTAAATGGATTATTTCAAATCTGGCAACCAGTCAGTCAGCTCTGAATAATCTGCGTCAGTGTGTTTGGACAGAGTGACACTCGTACTCATCTGCAGATAAACATACCAAGTAAAGCCGTGACAGGCTTCCAATAACAAATACAGAGCCGCCGTGTAGCAGCTGGAACCAGGAGAGGTCAGATTGGTGTTGACACCAGACACACCTGGAACTGGCAACAGCAGGGACGTTGATTCAGTCTGCACGAGGGGAATTACTTGATTTCAGTGTCTGTATGAAGTTTGGTTGTTCAAAAAATGAGAATATGGTTTCACTAAAAGTGACAGAAAAGTAAAGAAATGTCAGGGTGGTAGATGACAGAAAAGGCTGACATGATGATTTAATGTACTGTAAGTTTTTCATTTTTTTATGTTCTCACAGGTATTTATGATGGATCTAATAAGTTCATTATGACACTGCCAACAGTTCTTCATTGTCCTCCATCCCTGAAGAGTCCTCGTCTAACATGTGGAACCAGCCTGTGTCAATAAACCCCTCAGCCAATGACGGCTCAGGAGACGACGGCTACTATATCCCGTCTCTAAGAGATGTCACAGTCTTTGGTTTCAGCAGGATGGTTGTGTTTCAGCTTTGGTAAATGGGCCATGGATCATTTGTACTTAGTGGAGAGTAGAGGGTTTTATTTTTTTAAAAGCTGGTAAAGTGACACCAGGGGGCCCACAAAGTGAAAATAAACCCTGAGATACTTAAATAAACAGGGTGAAATCTATTAGCCCATGGCATTAGTGAAACTAAATAGGTGTAAGGTTCCCAAACGGGAAAAACTACCTCCTGTTCTTCAAATGTTCACATCAAAGATCCATCTTAGGAATAATCAGTATCTGCCCGTGTAATGAGATCATTTCAGAGTTTCATTGTTAAGACAAATGAGTCCAATTCAGATAAAACAATGGTGCTAAATTAAAGGACGATCTCTCAAACGCACAAGTTTTATCAGAGATAAAGTGTCAGAAGGGAAGGAAGTTTTATAAAAGAGATCATATATTTCACTACGTGTTTAACTTTACTATATAACTGTTCAATCATCGGTGTCTTCTGTAACAGCCATGTAAACCTCCACGAGTGCTCAAGGCAACACAGCAGCTCTTCACAGATTAGTGCCTATTTGTGCAATGCAAACAGTGCTGCCACTTGAAGATGAAGGTTTGAAGAGTCTATTCTTAACTGACATTGACGGTGCTGGCCTTGGCCTTTTATTCCTCTTCTTTGTGTTCTTACTTGTGGTTGTGCAAATTAAGGTCGTCCTCTCAAACAAATGAAAGCAGAAGCCGTTATGACTTGTGCAAAGTGTTTGACCTTCATCCTGGAAACAGTTTTATAAAGTGGTTCCCGCTGCCTAAACTTAGGCCTGATTTTTGAGTGCCGATCCAACATGCCAGTACTTGTCAATGACACTTAAAAATCAACTTTCCTTCAAATTGGACCTTTAACCACAGAGGTGGAAGATCCAAAAATGCTCCCATTATACTGTGCAACTATCATGGCAGTAATTCTGGATTCTGGGCCTATTTTGTCATTGAGGTACGACAAAATAGATTTTAAAAATGCAAAGAAATGCTAAGTTTTCTAACTTTTCCTAGCCGTCACATTATGCAACAGTACAGCTGACTCATCTGTTGCCACCATTTGGCAGGTACACCTTATACCAAACTTTATGCAACACAAAATCTCATCCGTGCCTCCTCGCGGTATCACAACATGACAGAAAGTTGGAAACAATCTTCCTTCCATCTCATGGTTGCCCACACACAGTTTAAAAAGTTTCAACAAGTATCCATTTGTGCTTTTCCACAAGACCTCTAGAGCCTCTTTTCACACTTTTTCCCTTCATGTTTCTGTCTTCACACTTTATTTTCTGAGTGAAGTACAGAGTCATACCTCCGAGTTACCATAAAACTGCAAGACAGCTTTCTCCTCGCACTCTAAACCTTTCATCGCTCTCTTTCTCCTCCTTCCTTCAACGGGATCCGTCCTTTTGTCCAAGTCGCTGGTATCAGAGGCAGGCCTTCCATTCAGTCGAGGGCGACAGTGAAAATACACAAGACATGACAGTGACGGATGAGTCGCTGTCAGCTCGCTGCCTTAACCAAGGACAGAGTGATTTTTGTGCTCTCTCTCGCCTCGCATACAAACGTACAACTCCTGACACACACACAAAACAATTAGTGCTTCAGCCGCATCTGAGGCAAAAAGGGAGACAATCAAATCTGCAGTCACCCGCCTGCTTTCACAACCGTGTTCAGCAGCGACCTCAAACTGTGGCGAGAACTGCGAGTCCTCACTCTACACGCTGACAAATTTGACTTGTCAAGTGCGAGCAAAACACCGAACACAGGCAACACTGCGAAGATGTGCGAAGAGCACAGCGGTGAATAAACAACTCAGAGAAATAATCTGCAAGTTAACCACAGAATGTATATTTATAGATCAATGTGTTCGATTTAACGTCTGTCATTGTTGTTCCTGAACAATTTGTGTCATGTCCTGTAACAGTTACGGATCGATCCGTTCTGAGGAGCCACAGAGAGCCTCTTCTGATCGTGGCTCACCTCTGCAGAAACAAATGTTTCCCAAAGTTTAAAAATGTGTCATCAGATTCTATTGACATCTAACAATGCAAAGAATGAAGGAAGAAAACATGAACTGCAAAGGTTGCTCTGAAATGACATGAGGGACAGAGAGGTATAACTTGGTGTTGATCAAGTGAAAGTATAGAGAGAGAATCGTCTTTATTCGTCCATGTGTAAGAAGATTTCATGGAAACTATGTGACTTGTTGAGTAGTTAGGTGGAGGTGGAAGATTAATAAACCTAATTAAACTAAAATAAACTCTCTGTGTGGCAAACTTGACAAAAATATACAAAAATGAAACAGAGTTTTATTTCTAATCCTCTCAATTCTGTGAGCGTTCTTTATAATATTTGAATAACAAGCCTAGATTTTCCTGATCCGCTCCTGTTTTCTAACTGGTGCTACTTTTCCATTTATTCTAATAAATGTTTAGTTACCGTCAATAAAACTCCACAGTTCCTGCACAGGTATTTCAAATTACCAAGCCAAAGGGAATAATCTCCCCGTTTACCTTGTATGCATTTAATTTGAAGCACCTGCAGGGATGTTGCGATTTAATCACGACAGCTTAACTTCGCGTCAGAGGACATCAGAGTAAAACCGACTGGAAATATGTGTATGTCGCATAATGTAACAGCAATCACCTGAAGCTCAATGTCAGCAAAAAACAAGGAGCTTCAAACATGGATGATGTGTGCAGAGAAACTACAGATTCTGAAATGTGAGTTCAACCAATCTCCCCTTTGCTTACTGAATCATGCCAGAAGATTATTTCTGTAGAACAATCATGACGTTGCGAGTGAAGCTGACCTTTAGCCTTATGGATATAAAATCTCACTATATCATCATTTAATCCCATTAGATGTGCACGATATCCTGTCCTAATTTGCAAATGAATTCTTAAGTTTGGCCTTTAACCTTCTAATCTTGACCTCTGACCACTAAAATCTCAACAGTTAGCTCTGAGTCAGAGGAGACGTTTGTGCTAAATTTGATAAAAGCACCTCCGGGCAGTCCCTAGACATCACATCCAAGATGACAACGTGAAAAGATAATGCTTGGAAATCCTGAATGAACGCAGTATTTCTGGCGGTGAGTTTGACAGGACTCTCTTGTTGTACTGATGGACTTCTACACTTTAACAGAATTTGCCACGAGAGTCCAGGTAATTCTCATCTCTTCCGTCCTTTGCTTGTTCATTATATCACCCATTAAGTCGATCAAGAGTAGGTTAAATGTGAAATAAAAACCGCAATACTTTCTGAATGAATCAGATCTCCTCTGGGCTTTTTTTTTTTTTTTTTTTACATATTATGTCATAAAAGTCGATCACCACTTATACCTCTCATACCCAGGACATGGATATTATGCACCCTGAGAAGGAAAAGTGATGGTGATGGTGGCGAAGGTAAGTTTTCCATTCTACCTTTCAGTGCACCGTTTCCTTACCTGTGTTGATCTCGGGACGAGGGGTGAGGTTAATCTCGTCGGCTACTGTTAAAGGAAGGGGGGGAAGGAAAGAAGGGAGGGATACAAACATTTTGGGGTTCAGTTAGTGCTCATGACATTCCACATGCAACATCCAGGTAGCGCTGCAAACATCGCAAAAACTGCTTCATCTCAATTAGGATCGGACGCCATGCGAGACAAGGAGGTGGAGATGTGGGGAGGAGAGAGAGAGGAATGAAAAGAGGGTTTGAGGATAGCAATCAGACTTGTTGTGATATCAACACGGCACAGAGCGGCAATCTGGTCGGGAAGATTAGATATGATTATAGAGAGTGCGAGCAGAGAGACTGTTGCAGCCAAAGCAATCAGCGACTGTTCGGAGCCATTTCAAGGTGAATCAACACAGTGAAGTTCTTGACTTTGACGATGGATGCAAAGTCTGTTTTCATACAAAGAGGCAAAGGGGTGGAATACATTTAAATATACGGAACATGTTTGAATCATAGAGGGGGCGTGCAGGGAAGTGTTCAAGGTTACAGGAAGTCTGATTTTCTTTTCTTGAAGACTTAAAGTGTGTTTGGGGGGGGATAGAAAAAGGAGTTTTACCAGTTCGACTGGAAGTTTTTCTACTCTTGGTTAACTATGTGTGAGTCCCCCAGCAAAAAACATCACAGGACAACTCGAGATGGCTTGTATGATGCCAAGTACTGTTAACTGTCAATATGAGACCATAGTTATTACATTTGTGAGGGGAAGCACCTTCAGCGATGGACTGTGGCTGACGCACAGTGGCCATATTTGTTTTTCAGACACTTTCCCAATCACGACTTTGATCTTGCCAAAAACAGTACTGGAAAGTCTGTAACTGGTAATTCCAGTAACTCCCACATGATGTGAATACCACAATCCAGTTTCAGCTACATGGTCTGAAAATAAGGTTTCGAAGGGAGACATGGGGAAGCTAACATTTTCAGTTCAAAGGGTTACTGATCCAGATATGGCACTTCTCCTGGTCAGACATCAAAATATGAAATTCTTTATTTATACTTCATGATAATATTTAAATGGGTTTGATAGATATTTGATATGGTTTTTGGTGTCTCAGTGTGGAAAGGGAACTTGTATCAGCATGATAAAGCAGGTGGTACATTCTTCCTCAGCCTCCGCTCTTCACCGACATGTCTCATCTCCCTGAAATTCAAAGAGGATTTGAGCCTGGAACATGAAGGTTCTGAGAGCTGTACCTAGATCCATGCTCTTGGACTTGCGTGTCTTGATGATCTCGAGCTGAGCGGCGTCTCCAAACTGCTTGGTGCGTTTCTCCGACATGCTCTGGCGTCCGAAGCCTTCCCTTTGAAAAGCGGCGTCTGGGTTGTTTTCATCTGGACTCGTGGCGCTGAGCGGAGGGTTGGAGATAAGATAAAGTTTGAGTTATCGATCCTGCGTAGGGAGGATTGTGTCACAGCATCAGAAGGGAAAGACAAGAACAGAAACTTATAATAAGAATGACAGTGACACTCCAGAAAAGTGGCACAGACTTTGGAGTTGAATGAGAGGCACACGTTAAAAAAAAGGTTTCTTTTAAACTTATAAGTTTCAAAGACGGAAAAAAGGGTGAACAAGGGAAGAATTAGGAGAAAAGGTGAAGTAAAAGGAAGACGTGATGGGGAAATGGGAAAAGGCGGCAAGAAAGAGCCAAGTTAGATTGGAAGACAGCGTGAGGTAGAGAATAAAATAGAAGGAAAGGGTAGGCCTCAGAGGTGGGAGAATATAAGGCTGAAAGATAAAAGAAAGAGGCGGCTTTAGACAGAAGGAAGTTAAGGAGAGAGTGGCCGAGAAGTAATGAGAGGCGGTGAAAAAATAAAAGACAAAAACTGAAGTGACACCAACAAGGGTAAAACGCAAAATAAAAAAAGTATGAGAGAAAAAAGGCAGATAAGAGCAGGAGAACACACAGGAGGATGAGAGATAAACAACAGAAGGGAACTAAATAATAGAGGAAATGAGAAATCGGAGGAAGAGAAGAAAGAGAAAGAAACAAATGATGAAATTAAAAAGAGATTGAAGAGAAAATGACCCAAACATAAACAGACAGACCTAAAGAGAAACAGGCGCGTTTGCTCAGGGACTCGTTATAAAGAGGCTTTCATTAGAGAGCAGGAGCCTTCATCATCTTCCTCATCACTGATATACAAACGCTGATAGCAGCCCCGACCCCTCTGGCCCTCAATTTAAATCTCATGCCTTTCATCGAGCTTTCTCACTTCATAAAGAATCTCCCATTTGTTGTGAAAATGAAAAATGTGTCAGTCTGGTCTGTACTGCAGCTGACCTCGCTGTGAAGACAAAACAAGATTTAAAAAGGAAAAAAAGCTCATGCTGTGACAGGTGGAGGAGGCTGAACAGGTCCTTCACATCAGGGCTGAGGGGTCAGTACAGACGACGGCTTCCCCAGTGGGCGCTTCTTACAATCAGAGGGCAATCAAGGAAAGAACACACTTGTACGTGCACACTACCCACTGATTATAACGGGAGGCACACTGACCTTGTTGAAATGACAAGCTTTTAGAAGGTGACATTTCAAAAGAAACAAGTACAGTATTTGCTTTGCGTAGAAAACGGTAGACAATTTAAGACACGAAAGCCAAAACAGTGTCAAGGTTCAAGCAGAAATGACAAGAGGACCTCGAGTGTTTACATTATGTTTGACAAGCCAAGTAAGAGGGGTATATAAGATGGAGAAAAACCAAAAACACCTACTTGTCATTCTGATTGGGCAGCTCCTTGGCCCACGGCGGTGTCATGTCAGCGGTGAAGGCCACGTCGTCGTGGGAGCTGGACGATGACTGATCGGAGAGGTGGGGCGGGAGGAGGGGCGGCCGGTCGTCCTCTATGATCACAGTGTCATCCTGAGGCATGTTGACGGTCGGCGAGAGCTGATAGTTTCCTGGAGGAGACAACATCGATCATTTTATTGTTTTTTTTTTTAACTCTGAACACCCATCACTCTTGTGACTGACCACACAGATATGAATACGATGAAGACTCAAAAATAGTTCCAGCTTTTGAGAAATACAAACAATTATAGTTCAGTGAGAACACAGATAAACACTCCTGTCTATGTTAGGTACAGAACTGGAGTTTGGGGAGATTAACTTAGTTTACCATGAACATTGGAAGCACTGAACTCCTGTAAACGTCTCTGAAATCAAACACTGTTGGTTTTACAGTATATTTCCATTGCTAAACAGATTAAACACAAGAACAAAACTTGCAAATCAGCTTCCAACTCCATACTCAATACACAGATGTGAGAACATCAAACTTTTAATCTCACTCTCCGGAATCAGCACACTCTCTGTTTTCAGTTCCCACATGAATCGGATGCAATCAACCCTTGTTCTGCTCGATGTTTCCCCCCCTCAGTGCGCAAGACAAAACCACAGTAATAGAGTGATTACTTCCAGCGTTTCAACAGAGTCTGAGAGGTCTTCATTTTCAAGTCGTACGTCGTCTCATTGCTCATTATGATGTATACAAAAAAATATGGATATCAATAATGAATCCCACCACAGCTGCCAATTACTCCGCGCAACGACCACAATAACTGTCAAATGACGTGCCATGTGCATCCACATATGCATAAATTATGAGTCATTTACATATTGAACAGTTATGTCAGCCCGAGTCACACCAACGCCAGTCTGCACTGCTGCTCAGTGAAGAATACATAAATGTGATTAGAAATAATGTTTTTTAATCACATTTGGAGAACATGTGACGTCTACCCAACCTGGTATGTTGTCTGTCTTTACAGGAAATGATTAAAAAGCTTAAATATTTGATTTAAAAAGGATTACCATATGGGAAAATAAGTCTGATACAGCAAAAAACTCCTAAAACATTCAATATATACTGTCTATTAGTGTTTTTTATCTGCTTTACATTGCGTTCCAGCTCTTTTAGAATGGGCTGAAATGGTTGAAACAACCATTTCTTTCAGCTCGCAGTAGGATAATAGAAAAACAATATCAACTACATGAAAAAAAATAAATAAAAAAACTGTTGTAAAAGCTCTCTGCACAGCAGCACTCAGCAACGACTTTGTTTGTGAAAACAGCGAACTGCTGCATCAACTGTTTAATGGGCCAACTACAGTAAAAAACAAGTTGACACAATTAAAAAACAGGGTAACTTTATAAAACCGCAAAACATATTTGGAAGGTTGAAAAAAAAAAAAAAAAAAAAAGGCAGAGTGAAACTGCTCCTGGCTAATCAGCTTATACCAAAATGGAGTTTGGCTGCAGGCACAATGGTGTTCCTATGTCAAAACACTGTGATTAATTCAAGCTGTGCCCTCACAAATAAAGATAAAAACTTCCCTGTGCTGAGGCGAAAAATAAAACAGTCCCCTTTCTCTGCCTGTGAAAAGCGAGGCTTAAAAAACTCCCATTGATATGCAGCACATGACTTTGTCTTTAATCTGTATTTTGAAATTGGGCGCGGGGGGGCTCCTCGGCATCAAAAGAAGGGCAGCTTCAATGCCTCATAAAAAGCCTTGTGTACTGAGCTCAGGGAGAAGTTTGTTTGTCTTTAGAAAGCGTTTGGGCTTTAAAGGCGGAGAGCGAGAGGTCTGAGCCAGGCCCGCTGTTTGTTTCTCATAACCGAGCGCCGAGGGGATCAATGTGCTACTGGGTGCTGCTGCTTCCAGCCAGCGTGGGTGAATGACCTGATGTAAATGAGCTGAATAGAGGAGGAAAAAGCAGGGGACTGGGTGGTGTGACACTGTGTGTGTGTGTGTGTGTAAAGGTAGTTTAAAAAGTCATCCGTCACTGTTCTTTGTTACTTGCCTTAAATAATAACAAGCTGGAACGTGACCTTCTATTCAAATTAACTCATTAATGCACTTTGTACTTTCTTAACCCAGTTGGGGGGGAAAAGCACTGAAGCAATGTGGCTTTTGCTAATTAGCATTTACGAATGCAACACAACACTCTTATTTTTTTTTTTTTTAAATGATCTTGTTGATATCTTGTACACTTCAAATGCACTTTTAAATTAGGAGTGCTTTGTTTGCACCAGAAGGCAAAACTTTTGATTAATTAATGTTGTAACTGAAGAACATTAAATGTGTGAAGAAGAAGCAAGTTTCTGTTGGTTTCTTAGTTTCATAGTTTGTTTCCGTCCATCATCTACTTAGATCCAGGTGTAATGAATGATTGCTACACTGACACAGGTGTTGTGTGTGTGTAATATGCAGAGATTAATTTAATTAATTGAACTCAACCAATTGTACACATTAAAGTGTGCCTACAGGTGTTGGGGAGGACTGCTGTCTATGTTCAGAAGTGATATCAAGTCTTTGGTGGCTCCAGAGAGAGCTGCATTCAATCTGATAAGCCTCCAGTGAAGTTGCATTGTGGGTAATGTAGGCTCCAGGTCTTAAAAAAGATGACATCTCTGGTTCTGCCGAGTGGATTTTGACCATTTGTATGCAAGATATCTGTAATGAGTCCAAAAGTGTGATGCTAGCCCGGTGGACTGCTTTCTACAACCTGTCGCCTTCGTTACTTTCAATACAACTTTGCCACAAAAAGCTTCTTCCAACTTTTGACTTTTGATCAATACTTGTGTTGAATTTGGACACATAGTTTTTCAGGAGTTATTGCACTGCTGGTCAGACAGACTGCTTTGAAGCCTTCATTGTAAATTGAGGCCTCTGGTGTGTATTCTGCCATGGATGCTACCTGTGTCATTTTTACTGACAGGCATTCGTTTTGAAAAGTGACAACAAAGGTTTGCGCTGCTTTTATGTACTTTATATACCCTAACTGTGTTTTTTTTAAAAAGTGACCGTCTTTGTTTGTTGTGAAACTGCTTACACTGCCATTTTAAATATATTGAATAAATATATGTGAGAGTCTAATCTTAAAATATGCACATTACACGTTCATATTCTTGTAATTTTAGATCCCAGCAGTCTGTAAGCTCTGCATAGCAGTGAGGTACAAATGTAGTCTGTACAGGTGTGTTTAAATGGTTCACAAACGGCAGATGTTTCAGAAAAATAAGAAAAAAGGCGATAGATTATTTTCATGAAAAGGAGCTGAGTGAAGATATACTCATGTGCACCTGATAGATACGTCTAGGAATGTGTTAAATGAGCATGTACCTACACAGAAAAGTGTGTGAGTGCATGCCCTCAACACCGCCGGACCTCTGCTGCATTAACTTGAATTGTTACAGCAGTGTGTGTGTGTGTGTGTGTGTGTGTGTGTGTGTGTGTGTGTGTGTGTGTGTGTGTGTGTGTGTGTGTGTGTGTGCTTCTTCAGCCACCCCCTCCCGCTGTGTGTGTTTGTTATTCGCTGTGAATTTGGGAGTCCGGGTGAGTCCTCTGGCACAGCGTGGCCACTCCTCTCTCTCTCTCTTTCTGACCAGACCACACACACACACTTTTTTTTTTAAACACACTCGTTCACGTACACACACACACACGCGCACTCATAGAACCACTTAATCCCATTTCCCTAAGCAGTCCAATGCACGACACTGAGAATCCCATCAATGTCACAGTTTGAATCACTGCAGTACAATCAACTGGCAGCTACTGAGTCGAAAACCAATGAATCTGTCAACTCACTAGCCTGGTAAAAGGAGGGAAAAAAGCCTCTTTGTTTCAGTGCCAGCGCCCCGAGGGCAGCCATCCGCCAGCAACAATAGCACTGCCAATGTGGACGGTGCGCATACCCATCACCTGAGACTCAAACTAATAAACACACATTATCTTTCCCAGTGGCTGTAATAATTTCGGACCGAGCTGCAGAGGAACAATAGGTGCCATTTCATTGGAGACTCTCCTGTAGAGGCTATTGTTACCATTAGATGCTTTTGTGCAAAACTGGCGAATACTCGAGGGCTAAAAGGGGAACTCGTGATGGCCAGGAGGGAAGACGGGCGCTGAAAAGATTTTTTAGAGATGAAAATGAAGATGGCAAGAGGTGAGAATAACACGGGGGGTGAAAGACATGCAAAGGAGTTTTTTTTTTTCCCTTTTCCTCTTTTCATTTCGTCTTGTCTCGGTCTATTTGCATAATTAGTAAGGAGGTTATTGCCAGGGGTGCTGGGCCTTGAAAGCTATTGGCCTGAAGGAATAATTAAATCACTCTCTTATCCCGGGCATCTTCAGAGTGCAGAAAACCAGCGAGTGATCTAAGAGCAAGCACGGGCCAAAAACGCAAGCTGATATGTTCTGAATGGGAATGATGTTGTCTTCTAAGAAAGCCTAATGCATGATTTATGCTTTGTGGCACCCTCACAATGGCAGAACAGAATTATCCCCTCCCTCCACCACCCAGCACTCACACATACACAACTTTATTTATTCAAGGGAGGTTTGCTGAGCACGCAAGGCTCTGCTTCGTATTCACACATGTTCACATCTGGGAGCCGCCGAGTGCCTCGACAGTCTTCTGCTGTTGGCTCCCGAGCAGCAGCAGCAGCAGCAGCAGCACCGCAGCAGCTGAGAGGTCGGGACGCCTGCTTTTTTTTCCAGACTGTTCCGCTGTATTTAAAATATTCGTGACACAACTGTTTATGTTTGTGAATCACCACATTTTTCCTTACTGCGGCGGGACAGCTCTACATGTGAGAACAGTTAAATTAGCCTTCCAACCAGTTCAACTCGAGACCACACAAGTAAGAAGTTGGAGACTGTTCAGCGGGTCTGTCATTATAAATTACATCCATAAATTTATATCTGTCTATAAGTTTTATATCTCAGGAGTTTATCCTCATCTGAATCAGCGCTCTCTGGACGGAGGCTGTTATAGCCTATAAAGACTATAAAGCCCCTCAAGGCAAATTTGTGATATAAGGCTGTAAAAATAAGAACTGACTTGACTTGAAACACAAGAACTGCCGCCAAGCATCAGTCAAACTTCACATTGAAGGTCTAAACAAACTAATTAACCAAACTCTCTTAATTTGCACGACTGAATTAACTGAATAAACAAACCGACCTTAAACGACACAGTTTTCTTCCTGTTTCGCTTTGTTCTGTTTACTGTATTTTCTAGCTTTACACAGTGTTCTGACGACATTATTTTCCTCTGAGAACAGCTTGTTTATTCAGCTATGGAAAAATGAGTTTGATCCTCTTTACCTTAAAGTATATAGTGCCCCTTTAAAGGGCTGTTTCACCCAATTTACACATAAAATAAAAATCCATTTTCTAAGTATTTAGTGGTATATTGACTTGCAGATGCGTTTGGCTTTAATTTCGCATGTTTGAATAAATATTTCTGCCTCTGCCTCCAAATAAGAAAAGTTCATAAAAGTTTAATTGTGGTGGGATGTATTGAAAAATAACATTTTTAAAAATTCAGCAGTAACATGTCTTATTCCCTGAGAGCATGCTGTCAACAGATTTTGAAAACTGTTTTGAGCGTTCTTCTTCCTTTTACCTCATTTGTGTGAAATGACTCTTTAAAACCTTATTTTTAAGCTGAAAAGTTGCACTGATTCAAAGCTAAAAAAGGGCCATTTTAGACAGATTCATTACAATATAATATCACAGTACAGAATATTTTTCGAAAGTCACTTCAATTATTAATTACAGGAGATTTGGAGCCACGGGGGATCAAGAGGTTTTAACTTATTTGGCAGAAACTTTACTGTTCTCTCATGATGACATCCGATTTCTGAAAGTACGGCAAACACTAATTTACTTTATTAATCCACGAGAGAGCTCCGGCTTCATGAGCAAATATCTTCTAATGCATTTCTCCGGGTCTAAAACTTCAAGTGGGGGGAATTTATTTCAGAAATAATCTAAAAACTCCTCTAAAATCTGACTGAAGGGGGATGTGAGAGTGAAGCAGAGTCGACCTGCTTTAACTCCGAGCCCGGTGTCCTTTATCCTCTGTGCTGAGCCCACAGTGGCAAATTAAACAACGGTTCAAATAAAAGCTTTAATCCTTCCCCTACCTCTCCAATCTCACGTCAAAATAAAACCGCGGAGTGATGTTCTCAGAGAAAAAAAGTGCTGCTTTGATATCTCAAGGTCAAGCAGAGCACATGGAAAAATAGACCAATATTCTGAAGTTTTATTAGCGACTTGATCTGAACCGATTCAGATACCACATGGAGGAAGAAGATCCAAAATACTTCACGGGTCAAATTGGGGTCGAAATTTCCCCCTTAGGTGGTCAGGAAGAAGAAAGACTCTCCACTGGAGTTGATTAAGTGTTTAATAAGCACGGAAATGTCTCATGTGTCTGCGATAGTTAGTAATTATTCGGTGCACATCCCTCCACGGGCCAACCTCGGAGGTTTTCTTGCATCTGGTGTCCCGTCTTGTTGAGGTTACGTGAAATATTAGGAGGAACAGGTCGTTCTTGCCAACCTGAAATCTTCATTTCCCTCCTCTTCCCGGCCAATTTCAAGTGAAAAGCACCAAAACGCACGTGACAGAGGATGAAAAAAGCAGCAGGTGTTGGTATTTGATGAGTCAGGGGGCACACACGGTGTGTTTTTTAATCCTCGGGGGATGAGGGCTGGATGTCACTGGACGCTGTGGCGGCCATGACGTAAGGTCGCTCAAGGTGAGCTCTGCCATCTTTGGTTTAATCTTTCCTGGTCTTGTTACGGTTGATGATGGTGAACTGCTCCACATTTGGAACAACATTTAATTCTATTGAAGGGAGGATTAGAGGCAGAGAGACGTACACTGATAAAAACTTTCCATTTCATCCATCATATCCATCTATCTATACTCTTCTGCGTGTTTCGGCCCCGGCGACTGTTCTCCTTAACGTTATCACCCGTCAGTCCTGCAGTACAGACCGGTCTCCTCTTTTCTTTTGATCGATTCTTGCGGTTAAAATAAACAGAAAGCTGCATATCGTAGCTGGCAAACACTGAACTATTCCAGATTCTGAGGCGAGGATTACAGTGGAACTATTCTGTCCTCTCTACTGGCTTAAACACACATACATAACATATAATTATTACATATAATAAAACCCTGCACCTGGAAAGATGCTTACCGGTACCCAGTACAGATTGGATGGGGGACAGATCAGGTATTGTTTGGCCCTGATCCAGATCTGAGTCCTGTGCGGCAGACAGCACTTGACCCCGACATCAGACGAGCTTCACTTTGGCCCTAATCAAGTCGCCCACTGCATTAATATTAATTAGCGGCAGCTGACATGACCTGAGGTTCGTCAGTGCCGGGTAAAAATGTGAAGCTGAAGGTTTCATACAACGCTCTTTGCTAATGACGATCGGCCTCTGAAGTTGAAACCAACCTCAGTGTCTGAACTCAAAGTCGCTCAGCGATGCATCCAAATACTTCCTCACATTCTGACGTAAAGGAGAGCAGCGCTGCAGCTACGGCAGGCCGAGCTGGACAGAAAGAGACCTGCGCCTAGTGGCGATTGATCTGAAGGGTGTTGTGATTAAGTAATATCGTCCTGAACGAGCTGCATAATTCAGACATCTGATGCCTTGTTTCCTCACAGTAGCACGGCCCAAGTGTTCACTGCGAGGGAAATCTTTCATTTGTTTACAGATGGAGTGAAATGCCCCGGGTAACATTCGAGAAAGGCTCATTTTCTCAGTTTTTTAATCCAAGCGGAGCATGATGTTAACAGTGAACAGGACTAATAATGCACAGCGACTGACATGCGTATTGCCAGTTTTGGGGAAATCTAACGCCCTGCATGCTGTGACACACCTGTCTCCTTTCTGTCAAATCAAATTTTCTCCCATCTTTCAAGCCTCGACTGTCAGGTACAGTTGCTATTTGACATGTGAATGTGAGCATACAGCGCCGGCAGCACCATGTCCACTTCCTTCTTTCTCTGTATTTAGACTGATTTCATCTTTTAACTGACTTCATATGGCACTTTAATCAACTCTGGCTGTTATAAAAGCACCAGGCCTCTTTATTCAGACATCAGCTCGTCTCATCGCCTTAATGACAATGATCTTGTTTGCCAGCGTCGAGCAGCTGTATCTCCTGCATATCTGCCTCGTGCTTTCACTCCCGACCCTGTACGCTCATTATCAGCCCTCGCTGTTTGTTAAGCATGGATGAACGCAGTCACTGTGGCAGCCTCCTGGAACTTCACCTATTAACACTTCTTCTGTCAGTCATGGCTCACACTTTTTTTTTTTTTTGTTTACACCAACAACAGTGTCAATGTCGACTAATTTGCATGAAGGAGAATCGAGTTCACACTTTTAATTAATTGATTAATTGGGTAAAGTTTGGAGGAGTTAGTTGACAAAAACTGATTGAAAGTTAGTGAATTAACTCCTCCTCTGATAAGTTAATTTGTATTTTGTGTATGCTATGTTATTTAACTCATGTGTGTCGGCTGAAGTGTTCCAAGTATTTCAACAGACCTTGGATCACATAATAATTCAGTGGTTTGCCGAAGACAAACAAACAACAGCAGAGTACATAAGGTACAAAGACAGTTTTGCCATTTTGTACCTTCTTGAATTTACCACAGGCGAGCCGAGCAGTTGCACCATTTGGTCCACAGGAGCCTTTCTTTGACACTCGGCGATTTCACCACCCGTCCATCAATCATTCAAGCCCCACACACACGCAATCCAGGAGAGATGCGTGCAGCGCTCGCACACACGGACACAAATGTGCTTGCTAATGTATTTCACTTAATCCAACGCACACGCTCGCTTACAAACCAACTCAGAGCTGGTTTGAGCAATGACATCCACAGAGAGACTGACAAGCGTGCAAGCTAACACACATGAACACACACATACACTTTCAGAAAACACACATAACAAACGCCCACTAAAAAAAGAATCAATCACTGGCAGTGCGCCTGCAGCAACAAATTGTCCAGGGGCCATTTTTCCATCTCTGTCTCTCTCTCCCTGACATTCTCCCAGACATTAAAAGCCACCGAGTCTTGACAGCAACAGAGACCTGATGACACAATTAGCCACAGATTCTGTGTTGACAAAACCTGGCAGGTTAGACCACAGAATCCAAAACAGGAATTTAAATGTGGCTGTTTGTCTGCTTCATAGCACCTTTCTTACTGTGTAACTGATTAGAATGTTTACTGATATTCACCATAATAATACTTCTCTTGAAGATAGCCTGACATCAGACTGACATCCACCTTGGAAAACAGGAAAACCTACACTATGATCAGCCGCAATTAAGAGTCCGACAAGCCAAAGGGAATATGTTAAAAAAAAAAAAAAAAGCGTCAGTCTTACCTATTGTGCGTGGCATCATGCCTTGGCGTGGCATCAGGTTGTCATCAAGGCCCTCCAGGCCACCGTACAAGGAGTGGGAGATTCTGCGCTCGTGGTCGTCCAGGTGGGTGTTCATGGTCTGAGGTCCCAGCGGGCTACCTGGTGCCTCCTGAATGACAAGGACGGTGAGATTAGAGTTGTTTTTTGTAGTGTTTTTAAACAGTTAACGTAAGCTCATTTTTATTCTATCGTTTTTGACACTTTCAACCACACTGTTCAAGAAGGCACGGGCCTTTGGGTTGATAGTCCTTTGTACATGAGTAGAACAGTATTGATTAACGTCACACCTACAGAGCAGTCCGAGCTGCAGCACTATCCTTGATCTACACACAAACACGAGGCTGGAAGAGCAACAGTTGTGTTAATGCTGAACAACAGTGAGCGAATGAGGCAGCGGGGAACTCGCCATGCCGACATTTCCTAAACCGTAATGGATGGACACAGGAGCAGCTATCCATGCTAATGCTAGCAGTGTGATAAGCAGGATAAATGAGCATGGATTTCCAATAGGCTGTTAAGCCACAGGCTGTTAGCGAGCTAGTGTTCCCCCGCGGGGGGGTGGTTAGCTTGCTAGCATCTTGACATTTCCCTCAGGACCAACGATGACACTCTCTTGTTTACTGGACAAATAGACCATTTGCTGGCCCTGTCACCCATAAATACACATCCATGGCCTTTCGATGTTTTGTGTGTGTGTGTGTGTGTGTGTGTGTGTGTGTGTGTGTGTGTGTGTGTGTGTGTGTGTTTGGCCCTCATTGTTTGTCCATTGGATAGTTGACCGTATTGATTTGCTATGGTTTCAGTTCAAGGTGATGACAGCTCCTGCCATAAAGATAGCCATCATCGCAGCATCACGTGACGAGCGATAACACCATCACACTCGAGTTAATACTGGAGCTGAATTAGTCCGGATCAATGACCATAACTAGCGAGGCAGGGGTTCGATTTCTGCAGAAGGTCTTTGCCCAATGATCCTTTCACAGCTCAGTAAATGGTCGAGGCTCTGTAATGGCCATCTCTGGACGGATTCGGCAGTAAACACACAAGTGCAGTTTACAGGAGAATACATGTGTGGGTACATTAGACGGCTGGCTAGTGTCAAGAGTAATGAGGCAGCTTGTTTAAAACGTCCAGACTAGGAAGATATTTTTACTTCCTGAACAGCCAAACAGGTTTTCCTAGTGGTAGAAGATCTGTAAAGCTCAATTTAGATGTTTTAGTCGGCTGCTGTAGAGCTAAAATTCATACACTGTTGGGTATATTCCCGTAGTTCAGTGTAAAATATAATATTCCCCTCTAGTGGGTAGAAATAGAAATGGGCTAACTCCACTGATGTGAGTACAGTTCTTTTAAAGGTCCTTGAGCAACAGCTCTAATTGGGCTGAAGAAAGATTTTAATCAGACCAACATCTCAACTGAAAAATGAGTAAAGAAAATCAGATTTCATTGGATTTTATCATCAACAACAGGTGAAATAGCTCCTTATTTTACTTTATTACTGGACAAATTAAATGGTTCGAATCAGAGCAAACAGAACCGATCGAACCGCCACACGGACACGACAAATCTTCCATGGAAACAAACTAATCTCTAAGGTCGCCATATGGTGCTGTGACTGCTGGCATGAGCAACACTCTTGACTTTAAATGAGATAGTTAATGAATTGGCCGGCTGAGGGGGCTGAGGTGAAACGCCTCAGTAATAGTCGAGGGGATTCGCCATACTGAGAGCCCATCGACAAATCACACCGCAGCTCATTGCATATTCAGGCTGATAATTGAGCTCCGGGAAGGTCTCGATCCCACCGGGTGCCAATGGTGATGAGGAAGTCAGCTGCTCTGGGTTCAGTGTGTTTCTATGGGGATGGAGGGGAGGAACAGCAGCAGTTGGTCTTGTGATTTATGCAACAGCAAACATTTGAGATTGATTTGAGATTGGCTGTCAGGGGATGGAAACAGGGGGAAGAAAGTAAATACAGGATTATTTGATCCCATATGTCAGTATACGAATGACAATATGTCAAAATGAGCCATGGCTTACATCCTATAGTAATCAGGAAGGATTTGACTTAAACTAATATTTGACAGACAGCTGGTTATGACGTATTAATCTATAGTGAGTCTATCGCAGTGGTTCTCCAGCTGAGAAGCGGGTTCTCCTGGGGGAGGGAACAGATCCACTGCAGGTTTGGGGGTGGACGACTGGGGAAACTATGAAGAGAAACTAGGTTGAGTGGAGGATTTATGTAAGGGAAATTAACCAGCCAGAGACTGCTGATGCTCTCTTGCTGACCTTTTCAGAACCATGTATTTTCCTCCAATAAGGAGGGTGTTTTGTTGGCTTGTCAGCAGGATCAAACAAAAACTACCAGACGGATTTCCGTGAAACTTCCGTGGAGGATGAGACACGGCACAGATTTAGATGGCACATATTAGCACAGATATCTCTTAAATTATCATCAGAACACATGTATATATAATATAATAATATAATAATATAATAATATAGAATTACTTCACAGAACAGATATTGCAGGCTTTCTTTCCTTAAAATTAAAGTAATATCAATGTAATATTAATGACCACTCCCCCAAAACTCAATTTGGATCCTTTTTAATTGGTCCCTATCATTATTACTGATTGACAAAAAATTGTGGGGTGGAAGTAGTGGACTTTCTTTTGTGGCTTCTGAAGGAAAGTTTGTGAACCACTGCTCTACAGGGACTTCCTAAATGAGCTCTGAGCAGCCTCTTTGACTATGAGTGTATTAAATTGTTGTTTTCCTCCTTTCTGAGTGGCTTGGACACCATTTCTTATAAATAGCCAGACACTTGGACGGCCTCAGGCCATGCCTCCAGCTCTGCATGTGAAGCAGAGATTGACAAGACTCCCAACGCTCAATTTTTATTCATCCACCATGCTGTCTCTGTGAAGTCTCCCTGCATTGACATGGCCACACTTGCACACATAGACACAGGGTATCTGTTTGCACGCCAACACACAGAGAGATCCTTGAAAATAAATGCATACATGCATAAGCCCGATGCACAAAAGCACAAACTGCACACTCACAAAGACACATGCACGTACACACAAACACAAAACACACCTCCAGGCTTAGCCTCTGCTTTCAATTACCAGACAGACCGGGGGGAAATCAAAACTTTGACACACCAGGTTGGAAAAGGAGAGCAGGGGAGCCGGGCGGTGCCAGAGGCGAACACACGCACACCGGCGCGCAAGCCCATACGCAGACACACACGGCAGCGGTGAACACAGACTCAGCCTCGGCTTTCAAGCAAGCGACAGGCCAAGGTGTACAGAGAATGTAAAAACATGACATTGAGGGGAGGGGGGAAAAAAAAAGTTGTGTTGCTCCGATCGTAGCCATGTTTTTATATGAAAAAAAAAGGCTCCCGTTGCCTCAAGGGAGGTGATTGAGTGTGGGAGGGGTCGATGAACTGCAGTGACCTAACTACTTACTTTTATTTCATGGGACGATTCATTGCTGCTCATGAGGGTATTTCCCAGTGGTTTGCTTTGGGTTGTGTTACATCCATTTATCACAGAACAGGTCGTATTGAAGTGGTGCTCCACGTCCAGACAAGTGTCTTTATTTAGGGCGGCGGTGTCAGATGAGTTCACTTTTGTTATCATCGGGGGGGAATAAACCATAAATCTCTAACTGCGACCACTTTGATTCACAACAGGATTACAATCAAGCCGAATCTTGATCATTTGATCAAAGTTATCAGATTAAACATGACTCATCTGTAATGGGAAAAATTAAAAATAGACTTTCAAATTCATTTATCTTAAAATGTCAAGCACTGCAGACAGTTACAGTTTCTCATTGAACTGTAATCAACTGGTGAGGAAATATCTGCGCAGTAAGTGAATAAAAGCAATCGGCCTATTAACTCAGTAACAACTGTTGACGTGTCACTGTGAGGTGTGTTTGCCCAGCAGTTTTTCCTCTGGTCAGGGGCGACAGTCAACACTACAGTACCGCTGCTGTGAGGTGTGAACGTGTGAAACTTGGTGTGCAGCAGGCCGCTGCAAAAGGTCATATGTGTTCAGTCCGGGTAAATAAAAGAACAGATCATTTTATGTCTACAACAGTTTTTATCCAGTACACCATTGTTACACCAGTCATTTCAACATGGCTTTTATTTAAACAATAGCACTAATGTTTCCCTCTTTGTTTGACAGCTTTACAATGAAGTCCATCAGGCAGAGCTAGAAGTTCTGCAACACAGTGTTCTTGTCATGCAGACTGCAATAAAAACATTATTCAGCTCAAGTGTTTTAATGGCACTCACCTTTTAAGAGAATTCATCTAATTATTGTTGACGTATTGCATTCATAGTATTTGTATTCATCACCATCTTTACATCCTCTGTTTTATCCCTGGCTCAGTTAAATCAGGCTCTCAACATGTTTCCTCACCTCATTCCTTTTTGCTACCCGTCGGGCCACAATGAGCTGGATCATCCCACGTTTGTTGCCTTCCGTGGACATGGACTTGCGCAGCGTCTCCATGGCGTCCTGGTTGGTTTTGCCCAATAGCGACTCTCCGTTGACGGCGATCAGCTGGTCGTTCACTCGAAGGCGCCCGTCCTGTTGGTGGACAAAAAACAAATAAATCACAAAGTGCATATTTCTTTTGTTTGCCGGACATTAAATGCAACTTAAGTAACCTTTATCTAATCAGAGTAACAATCTCACTCACAGAGCGGATCCTGTTTCAAGCCATGATCTAATCTCTAACGGAGAAGTGTGCGTCTAAGTGCATTATGATGTTCTGTCAACACAAGCTTGTTTGTGTTTAAACAGGCTTGTGTTCAAGTTGAAAGACTATTGAAATTGACAGCAGCGCAGGGCGACAGATAGGAGCAGAAAATGGGGCACTTTGTGTTGATAGATTTCATGACAGATTAAGCTTCTCTCAAATACTTACTGAGACACAGCAACGTCATTTTACATCACTTTCCCTTCAAAAGCATGTGAAGGGATTTAAAACTGATGATCGTGATGTAAAAAAAGAAAACAGTTTGTTGCAAATCATCTCTATTTTATATTATCATTTTCTGTGTCTGCAGATGGTAGAATTAGATTTAATTCCTTTATCCACAAGCTCTGTAAAGGTAATGTTGCATTTCATTTGGTCGAATGTCGCCATAAACTCCAGGAAAGAGTCAGAGAGCGAGAGGTGGACGAATGAGGCTGAACTTAACACGAATAAACCGTGAAAACATCATCTCGTCCGTGGACTTTAGCCCCTGAGTCGAGTCAGATTTCAGATAGATTTTCATCAGCAGTAATGGCTTTTGTTTAACATGTTCACCCCAAGCTAAGTGGATTTACTTGCATGTGTGTTTATTCTCCCCAAACAGCAAGATTATTTTACTGTGCATTAGCCGTTTATAAGCGAGCAATATTATATATTTTGCGTGAGGGGAAACTGCTTTAATGACTTCTGTGCTGTGGAATATTTTAAAAACCGAAAATATTTGCATTCATTCAAAAAAAGCCTACATTTTTGGTGGGTGCCACTCTTTAAGAATAAGATACCTAAAAATCCAAGCTTTTCCCTAATTAATACAACTCAAAGATCTGTGAATTAAATCGTCTCACCTATAGCATCTAGCAAGGTGTCTTAGAAGAAAGACCTTTCCTACAGTGTGTTCTGCAGACGGATAACAGAAGTTATCGTACCTTGCAGGCTGCTCCCCCGTTAATGATGGATTTGACGAAGATGCCCAGGTCAGCGTGGTTCTCCTTGGAGCGGTTCCCTTTGACGCTCACGCCCAGCCCGGCTGAACCCGAGTCACTGAGGGGGATCTCAAAAGTCAGGAACTCTCTGGTTCCGTCTGGTGTCAGGACCAAGTCATCCTCCTCCGTCTTCTTCAGGCGAGGGGAGAAAGAGAACAAAACAACATACTTAGATTCTAGACTTCCTAAAATAAAATTAAACATAAACATAGTTAGTAACCCAATCAGCCCCAGCAGCAGAACAACCTCCACAGGCCTCAAAGATTACAGTTCACATTTAAATGCCTATACACCATGATGCATTTTTAATTATACGCAGCAAAAGCCTTCATGTATTTATTCCTGCCTCGAAGCAATAACAGCCTTCAGGCCTTGCTTTGCTTTCACTGTGCTGCTGTGGGCTTGCCAAAGGGCCAAAGTTAAAAGGACATTCATTTGGCTACTTGAGGTTAATGAAAAGCACTCGCATATAAATTGCAGCCGGGCAGATAGCAGGGAGGTAAATCAGAGCGCGAGCTCATTAGCTACATCAGATTTATTAGTGTTAAACAGAGCACCGGTCCTAAGTGTTAAATCAGGTACTTAGTATAAGCAGACAGGGACTTATCTTGTATAATCAAGGCACAATGTTCTGGTTGATTACTTCTAAAGAATGTAGGTGCAAAACTTTTAGGAGAGAATCTGTGTCAAATTAGAAAGAGGCTGTTTATCAGAATCACGATGTGACGTGTTATTCAGTTTTCAGCGCTGGCCTGTCAGAGTTTGGGTGAGTCAGTCGAGCGAGGCAGGTAGATGAAGACGGAGATTGTGAAGATCAAAAGTAAGTCCTTAATACGTGAAGCTCCTGATCTGCATATGAAACAGATACAGCCTGTGTTGGTTTGAGCCTGATGTGTGTAGCCTGAAGCTGGTTTCCATCAAAACGTCTTGATTCACGCAGCTACACTCGCCGTCTCCGACACAGGAAGCATTTCAATTACAGAGGACGACTGTATGCAGCTCCTCCAATCAGAGGAAAGTATAACATAAGGACTGTTTCGGGTCCACCAATCAGAATTAATCAATTAGTTATGGTGTTATATGTGAAGGGTTGCAACATGAAGTTCCACAATATATAAACCACAAAGAAGAGGCGTCCATAATTCTACCATTGCTCGGATGTTTATCTCAACTCTGATTCCTAAACTTGTTTCAGCCCAACGAGCAAAAATCAGTTTGAATATTCGTCTTTACACGAGTAAAAATGTCCTCACTCAGAGGAGTTGTTAATAGGATTCAGAGAGAAGCACACACACCACCTATAAAGAACAAACTCGACACGCCGTGCACCTGTATCATGATGCCAAGTGCGTCAAACAGGCAGTAAACTTCTCCGTAACCCTGCGTGAACACAGCAGCCTAATTGACATGCTGAGTGCTCTCTCTCTCTTCCCCTCCACAACAGGTGCTTCTCTCGCTCTTTCTCCATATTCATTCTCCCGCTCACTCTCTCTCCCAGCTCAACAATAAAAAGCTATTCTCTCTTGCTTGTTATTTGACAGCTGTCCTCTGAATAGATGGGTGCGTGCACGCTCACGCCTGGCAATTATTGTGCACGCCTAATGAATTCAATCATTGGGCTCGGTGTCAGCATGTCATTAGCTCCCTTTGTTTGCTGGGAGAGAGATGGAATTGCTCTGGGTTGGAACGGAGAGGAGGGGGGAGAAAGAGGGATGGAGGGAGAGGCAAAAAGGGGAAAGGGGGTGGAAGGGGGAGAGAGAGGAGGAAGAGGAGGAGGAGGGCAAAAAAACGAGGATATATGGAGAGAGAAGGAAAAGGGAGGGAACAGAGGGAAGGAAGTAAGGGGGAAGATAAAGGAATAGAAAGCCTGAAGAGCACTGTAAGGATGTCGACGTGCTTCACAAAGACAAATGAACGCTACCTGGAATGCGCGGCACAAAAGACAACAGGAATTTAATTATTTTGGAGCCTCGAGTCCAATTCATTCTGCCTGGAATTTAATTCAAGGCTAATTAAAAAGTGACTAACAACGGCGTAATCCTCTTATACTGCGAGTGGTCAGAATAAGAAATAGAAAAACAGGAAATTAATGATTTTTTTTTACAAAAAAAGAAAAAAAAAGATCAGTAGAGCAGATGTGATGTCATTTCAGGGTTAAAAATAAAACATCTACTAACTGATACAAGATGAATAATGTCGTTAATGAAGCTAAAGGATTTATCTTGGTTACATTTTAATCCTGATTTGAAGTGTGTTTTGTTTTATTTGTTCAAATTCCTCTCCCCAATAATTACATCATTAACAACGTACAAGTTTAAATAGTGGAACAGAAATCACTCTCTGCATAGAGTCATTCTGCAAAAAAAAAAAAAACACAACCGGTCAGTTTTCAGACTCGCCTCTGAACCACGTGTTTGCACAGACAACCAGCTGAAGATGGTTTCCAGAAGAAAGAAACACTGCTCGTTTTAATTTCTGAAAACCTTTTTTACAAGAAAAGTGATCATTCTACATTGTCTTGCATAATTTCCAGGTAGTTAGCATTTATCTTAGTAGCATGACGAACATTTGATGGCGTGAACTGCAGCTCGTACATTTAAGGTTCTGAGAAGGACAGTTCAGTAATCAAAGCTATAAATTAGCTTAGCTTTCCGATCAGACCTTGATGAACATTAGCTAAAGTGAAAAGCTGACAATCGCGTATTTAGCGACAGTAACTTGGGTCAGGGGTGACCAACCGGCGGTTTGGTTATCGTCGGTGACAAAATCAAAAACCATGACACTGATATGTTGCTCAGTCCTATTTTCCATGTAAGTGTGTGATTTTGCTGAAGAAAAGGTAAATTGTTAAAGACTATACAGACAACAACAACAGGGTGGAGATTAATTTATAGAGATTAATCCAAATACTGGTCAGAAAAATCCAAATAAGACTTCTTCCTCAAGCTGTTCTGCCCTACCTGTCTATAGAGGATTCAGGATATTTTGAGAAAAATGACTGAAAGAGTGAGTAAAAATAAATATATAAATCACAGGCAGAGGAGGGGAGGAGAGAAAGCTCAAAGTAAAAGGAGCTGAACGAAGGTGAGGGGAGGGAGTGGAGTGAAGGGCTCGAGAGGAGGGACAGAGACAAATAGAGCGAGGGTGAAAAAGGCGAAGGAGCCGAATAGAAAAGAGGGTGAAAAGAAAGAGAGGGCGCGGGCATGACAATGACAGAGTGAGCGAGCGAGGGAGTGTGAATGAAAGGCCGACAGAAAGGGATGAATCCATGTGGAACACAAAAGGAGACAGACACTGCCACCTCTCACTCTCCTCTCTCTCGCCATCTTCTTCTGTCTCTGCCGGCAGCCTTCTTTCACCTGGCTCTTCACACTGCTCTCTACCTTCTTTGGCTTTTTATAAAAACCGTCTCCCAGCACCCATTTCCCTTTTTGTTTCCCACCATCCCTCCATCCACTGGCTTTCTCCTCTTTTTTCATCATCACATTTGTATGACAGACAAGTGTGCTCCTGATTCTCAACCAGCTAAATTTGAGGAGCCGTCGATTTCTTTCTTGTTGTTTTTGGCGGCAAGATGGTATTGGTGTTACCTAAAAACGCACGTTTTAAAAGAAAACAGCCTGCAGAAAAGAACATCTTGTCTCGTTTGGAGGAAGCAAACAGTTTTTTTTATTTTGAAAACCTAAACCAGCTCAGTGATGTGAAGCAACAACTTGGTGACTTTTCAGTCCAGTTAACAGGTGGCATCTTTAGGCGAAGGTCACGTTAATACGTTCTGCTTTTTCAGCTGTAAAGGATTAAATCGTGAGTGATTAGCCGTTTTAAAACATAACAGGTCGGCATAGAGAGCAGGAAGGTGCTGAGAGGAGGGAAACTGAGATGAAACTCCCGTCTTTCCTTTGTCTGATCAGATTAATGTCATGCAAAGTGTTTTTAGTTTGTAAATTTGACTTAAAATCAGTGGATGCACACCGATACCAGTATCTGAAATGCCTCCATACTGCCTAAAATGCTGGAGTCAGTAAACAGTATATAAGGACGCGAGCGTATCCATCTGCCAGATACCACATCATTTATTCATCCGAAGCGGGACCCTGCTTCTTCGTAGCAAAATCCTTTACAACTGTTTGCAGCTTCAATTAGTTTTTTACTCAGAATTTGCTAATATCCATGAATGGCTGATAATTTCTGTAAACATTACGGACATCCATCGGCAGATAAAGTCCAGGTATCAGAGTCGGTATCAGGAGGGGAAAAATGGAATAAACTCCCTCACTTGTCATCTACCCTTGAACCTCTCCCACTTTGCACATTTAATGTAGGTCTCGCAGCCTCAGGACCTCCATTCTTCTTTGTATTCTACAAAGTGAGTCAATCTTGAGCTTTAAAAGAATTCAAAGTCAAACCCTCTCTTCCACTTTCTTCTACCTCATTTCTTTTTTTTTTTTTTTTTCTCTCCACACATGCACACACTTCTCTCCACTGCGGTGCCTGAAATGATTAGCAGGTTGCCGAGCGAGCGAGCTCAAGTTTGGCCGAACAAACCTGTCGATTTGACGGCATGTGAGAAAGTCGCTTGAGGGGAATTAGAAATAAAAAAATAAATTAAAAAAAAGGAGTGGTGGCAAAGAAAGAGAGGGGAGAGAGAGAGAGAGAGAGAGGGAGGGAGGTGAGAAGGAGGCAGTGAAGGGTGTAATTGGCCGAGGGAAGTCGGGCGTGGAGAGCATTGTTGGCTGCCTACTGTAGCACGATCTACCTCTTTTTATTCATACTCGCTCTCTCTCCCTATTCCTCCCTCACTTTCCATCACTACATTCACCCCCCGCCTCATCCCTCTCTCTCCTTGTCATCTACACCATATGACCAAGAGGTACGTGAACACACCTGCACACATGCTTCTGGTCCATGGCTGTTTCTCCGCGTACTGAGCCAGAACCCCTCTCGCTTCTCTCCGTTCTCCTTCTCTTTTCCTCTATTTACAACTCCAATTTTTTTCCCCTCTCACTCATTCTCCCCCTCCCTTCCTCTCCCCGTCCTCTCGCTTCTCTCACTCTTTCTGACGCATCTGTCTGTAGCTCCATGCTGATAGACCATGAATATCAAATACCTGCGCGATCGACGGAGCCGAGACTGGCACAGCATGGCGGGAGAGAGGAAGGCAGGTGTGTGTGTGTGTGTGTGTGTGTGTGTGTGTGTGTAAGAGTAAGTGAGGAGAGAGGGCAGGTCTGTATGTGTCTATTGGTGGATATGTGTCAGTACAACTACACAAAACAACAACATGTGCACTCTGCACACATATCATAACACACACCACTGACACTTGATGACTATAGCATATACGGGAAGTATTAATAAACACACACACACACACACACAAACACACATACATACACACATTTTGACTTCTCACTTTCTGTCCAACACCAATCACCTGCCCTGTTTCCAGCTCTCTCTCCATCTCGCTGTTGGACAGTCATGTTGTTCGCTGTTTTTCGTGCTTCCACAACCCACCAGGAACCATTTATAACCTCATCCAACCTCGAGCAATTACGCCGGCAGCTGCTCCGCGTCACTCCGCGTACGTGTGAGTACACTTATGTGTGAATGTGTGGTGAGTGTGTGCGCAATCTGAGGTGTTTTGCGTGAAGTGCGCCATATGGCTTGTGTGTTTTTTGAGTTCGTAATGTGTAAAGTATAGTCCATGTAACTGTATACTCTGAGTGTGTGGTTATGTGTGTGTGTGTGTGTGTGTGTGTGTGTGTGTGTGTGTGTGTGTGTGTGTGTCTGGGCCAGGTGGCAGCTTGAAACATCACTTTAATTAAGCCGGAGAGCCTGTTCTGCGGCAGAACGGCCCTCTCTGATTGACTCGTATGTGTCACCGACGGGCCGCTACAGAACACAGAAACACCATCGAGCCTGTTGCAGCAGGGCTGCAGCCATTAATCACAGCAGCTATCCTACAGCGCTAATAATGATACAACGTTATGTAACTCTCAGAATGATTCTCAGTTAAGTTCCATAAGTCAGCATTTTCCTGTAGTGCCCCCCAACTCCCGTCAACACACACTAAAAATCAAGACAAATTGAAACCATGAGCACTGCTTCAACATCAACTTTTATATTCGTTTTGTACTTTTCTTAAGCAAAAAATGGAGTAAAAGTAACTGAAATAAAAGTCCTTCAGTCTGTTTATTGTTCACGGAGGCAAAAGCAAAGCAAAACAGCAGTGGACTGAGTGGAAAGATATACAGATTAGACATTAAACATAGTCTTTATGCTTTTGCATATAGATTAAATAAAATGTGGCATAAACAGACTCTTACATGCTGGTAAATGATCTGGCTATGATGTGATTATTATGCCACATTGAGTAATTTCTCATTATGCTAAGACTTTATTATCCTTACATAAACATTCTGCACCAGTCTGCTGTGTCATTAGTTATAATATATTATGCTATTTTAATATTGTACTTAGCTAATTTAAGCTTATAATTACCACACAGTGACAGTGTTATACTGAACTGCAAATTAAGCCGCGTTAATGAAAATGATGTGATAGCTGCATTAGATTGTTGTGACAAGTCGTCCTACACAATGCATCACACCTACAGACCCGTCACAGACGAACCGCGTTACGACTTTAAATATTGGTCATTCTGATAAAATATCATCGACAGCCAACACATGTTCAGCTACGCCGCACGCTATATCATGTCATCAAGGAAACGTTCGCCGTGACACCACGACGTGCTAACAGATTGCCGTTTCATAACAGCTTAGTGCGCAGAGAGGAGAGGAAACATGCACGTGTGATAGATAGCATCTTGGCACGGCGCTGCCGCAGCATTACCGCCGCTCGCTGCTGATGGCTTTTCAATATAGCATTGCAGTAATTTTCCATAAGCCTGTGTGACTAATGGCGTAAACAATGGAGCCGAATGTTCATGTTATGGGCCCATTATGGAACTATCAGGGCAGGCATGTAAAGACGGATGCCTTTGATCAGCACTCCATTGTAGGAGCCAGGTGCGGGGAAGAGGATTTGCGTCTTTAAGTGTGTCTTAAGTGTGTGTGCGAGAGAAAGAGAGGGGAAGAGAGGAAGAATGGAGTGAAAAGAGAGATAACAAAGACAGAGAGAAGAGAGACACAATGTAAAATAAAGAGGAGAGAGGGTAAAAGCAGCTGGGAGAGAGACAGAGAAAAGCCAACAAAGTGTTTTGTTCCTACAGACCATTGGCAAAGCAATGAATTGCTTAAATGAGTCCCCGTCTATTTGTGAAGCCACCCGAAGTATCTCATTTGCCTTCCATGCTTTTTTTTTTTTTTTCCCTCCTCCCTGTGCAGCATAATGACCCAAAGCTGGTGATGTCATGCAGCAGTTACCTCAATCAGCCAATGGGGTTTCCCGGTTGTCACTGGCTGCCTTGGATGCTAAAGGGGGGCAGTCAAAGTCAACAGGTTAGACACATGAGCCCCTTCGATAGAGACTTAACAACTCATGACTGGGATGTGATGAGGGACATCTGAGGCAAAGAAACGTGGAGGGAGCTGGCCAAATATTTAACATCAGAGTCAGGAGTGTCATGTAATGGCTGTGGGGTTGAACGGAACACAAATGATCCTAAATATATAAAAACAAAAAAAAAAATCTTGGATGAGCAAAACTTCGAGCAACCAACATGCACGAAAGCTCCGAACAAAACAGAGTGAAACTGAGTGTCACACAACTAATGACAGCCTCTAGTGGACTGCTGTAAAAAACGCAGATCATTTTTGGGTCATTGGACCGATTTCAAGAAGTGAGTGCTTTTTCCACTTCAGTTCTTGCATTTTGCCTGCCGTGTAACCCTCGACAGAGCTCTCTCTCTCTCAGGATGAGTCATGCCGTGCCAACCTCAAAAAACCCAACTGGAGTGCCGACAAACCTGCAGGTCCACAAGCTGTCTACATCATATATTGTATTTGCTTTTATTATATTAACTGAGCTTTTGTTTATGGTACAGAGAGATTAAAATTACATTCATTATAATAACACAATCATGTGGTACAGGCACATCACCTTGAAACCATCTTCTCTCCTTCTGACATCTACATCAACTCTCTTTATGCAGGCCACCTCTGAATTGACACTTTAGTTTAATGTATGCAGCCCAGATGATACAGTCTATTATCAGTATGATAATGTGTTCATGCAGTTCTGTTTATTGTGTGCACTGCACACCGCGTGTGGTCTTATCTTTACCCAGGTATCTTTGCATTTCCATTACTGTGTAAACTGTCAGGATTCAGTTTGTCTTTTAACAGATGCTGCTCAACAAATAATTCTAGCTCACTTAACTGTAATGGTTTTAACTCTGAAACTCTTCATAGAGCTGGAAATATTAAGTTATGAAGTTATTTATCAAACACATATTCACTGGTTCCAGTTCCACAAATGTGAAGATTTTCCTCTGCTTTATTTCAATATAATAAAGCAATACAACATATATAAAATAATATGAAGGCATTACATCAGCCTGTATATTAGCATATTTTACCATATTCTGAAAGTGTTAAGAGTTAGAGAATCAATTGATCCAACACATAATCAAGAGATAAATAATGCAAATCACCAGTGGTTCCCGCCCTACCTCTCCACAACAAATTCTCTCGTCATCTACTGGAAAACTATCTTTGATGCAAAAATGGATAATTGTCCATTAAAAGCTCCACTGTTCTCTTAGATCCACACCCTGCATCTAAAGCTCAACACCATCGCGGTGCCACTGCTGCTGCTGCTGTTGTTGGCAAACAAGATGTTTAAAATGAGGCGCCTGACAACAGATAACATCTGAAAGGCACTGGATCCATTATGGCGGTTGATGTTCCGGGAACGGGTGAGGAGGAGAGACTTATCTGGAGGTTTGGAATTGTGAAGGGAGGGAAAAAAAGAATAGACAAAATGGGGAAGAGAGAGGAGACAGCATGGCCGCGGTGCATTTTGCTCAGTCTATCTGGCTCGCGTCTCTGTGGTTGCATTGATTTTTAGGGAGGTAGACGCTCAAAACAGTTGCTTTTACTTCCCTAAATCCTTAAAGGTGCACTAGGCGGTATTTTTACATGAATATGTACGTATTTAGTCTAGATCTACTTCAATTATAAAAAGGAAGATTTGTGTTCACTGGATACTGTCAGAAAGAGACGATGCTTAACTCAAACACGGCTCCTAAACAAAAGTTAGACAATGATCCAACCAGAAACAGAGAAAAGAAAAGATAAAAGACTAAATTCTGATTCCTGAAGTTATTTCTCTCTGGAAGTTTACCTTAGGATGTCAGAAGTATGGTACTGCAGAGGGTGGCTTATAACAAGCCAATTAATAATTTGACATTTAGCAGAGTTGGCAACTCTCACTGACAAGA